>NW_024412395.1:55028044-55127482 GCF_014898765.1 Herpailurus yagouaroundi | reverse complement strand
AGAAGAAGAAGAAGAAGAAGAAGAAGAAGAAGAAGAAGAAGAAGAAGAGGAGGAGGAGGAGGAGGAGGAGGAGGAGGAGGAGGAGGAGGAAGGAGTCAGGACTGAGACTTCCTATAATTTACCCCAAACAAGGCACCTCTAGACTTAACTGTTGTGGTAGCCCTAAAATTGGCCCTCAACAATTCCCCCACTCCCCGAATGCACATTTTGTTTCTAATAGTTAGAAGTGGAATGTCTCAGTCAGCTTGGGCTGCTGTAACAAAACAGCATAAACTGAGTGGCTTGGAAAACAGAAATTTGTTTCTCACAGTTCTGGAGGCTGGAAGCCTGAGATCAAGGTGCCAGCAGGTTTGAATTCTGGCGGAAGCCCCCTCTCAGGCTGTAGGTGGCCGGCTTGTTATTTCCTCACACTGGAAAGGGAGCCAACTGGCCCTCTGGCGTCTTCTTATTTGGGCACTAATCCCATTCATGGGCGCTCCACCCTCATGACCTCATTACCTCCTAAAGGCGCTACCTCCTAACTCCATCACATTGGGGATTAGATTTCATTATATGAATTCTGGGGAGACACAAACATTCAGTTCTTAACAGAGCGTTTATTTCCCCTCCCCTTCAATCTGAGCTAGTCTTTGCCTTGCTTTGTCCAAGAGAACACAGCAGAAGTGGCTTTCTGAGACTTCCAATTTCAGGCCTTAAGGGAACTGGTACTTCATTTTCTGTACCTTGAAAATCATGTAAGAAATCTGGACTACTCAGCTGGAGAGAGGCCACATGGAATGACCCTGGAGGAGGAGATATATGGAGAGAGAGGCCACAAGGAGGAGCACTGAGGCACGAGATAAGGGAGTAAAGAAGCATTTGTATGTACCAGACCCAACCACTAGGACTGCAGTTACACAAGGGACCCCAAATAGGACCATAAGAACCACCCAGCTAAACCTTTGACAAACTGTAGCATCATCATAAGAAATAATAAAACTTCTTTTGTTTTAAGTCACTAAGTTTGGGGGATTTTTTTAACATAATATCAGATAACTAAGACAAAATTGGAATCTGGAAGTACGGTGCTATCGTTACAAAAAACTAAAAACACGTGGCACTGACTTTGAGACCATTGGGTGGAGGGCAGAAGGGCCTTGAGGAGACTGTAAATGACAGTGATAAAATTAGCATATGCTAGAGAAAAGGCAACTCCTGTCATGTAACGGTGGAAAATTTGGGAACACTGCTGACTGTACTGATAGGCAAGATAGAAGACATACCTAATGAACTTGTGAATATAGCTAAAAATATTTCCAGGCAGAATATTGCCAATACCAATTAGTTTCTTTTAGCTGCATGTAATGAAATATGAATATAGAGTGTCCAAGTCAGGACATGGCTGGCAAAGATCAAATCCAAAATGCTGCCAGCCAGATGATAGGCCTTCTAAGAATTTTAAGTGCATCTCTCTTAGGATTTTCTCTGCTAGGCAAAAGGGCTTAAGAGAACCTTAATCTTAAAGGCATTATCCCATAGTACCTGACTCTGAATCCAGGGTGGAGGGGGTCTGTTTCAAAGAGATTTGTGGGTGTGGCTTTTATCTAATGGAGTAGATTATAATTTGATACACAAGAAGCCCACAAAGTTTTTTTAAAGGCCAAATTATACAAGCATGGACCAAAGGGACAGAGAGATAGGTTAAAAATGAAAGAGGCCTCTGAGCCTCCTATGTTCTCTGGGCAGGAAGCAAGTAGAGAAAACTACTCAGCTGTGAACATGGGTCATTTCTTACAGAAAAGGAAGAATGACCGCTAGGGCAGAGCCCAGGGCCTAGAGAATCTAAAAGAACTACTTTTAGCAAGCAGAACTGGGCCCTAATCAACATTTCTGGGGGGGCCTGGGAGGCTCACAGCCTCCCTTCTGGGAGGCCTTGATTTTGGCTCAGGTCATGATCTCACAGTTGTGAGCTGTGTGCTAACAGAATGGAGTCTGCTTGAGATTCTCTCTCTCCCGCTCTCTCTCTGCCCTCCCCTGTAGTCTCTTTCAAAATAAGTAATTAAGCATTAAAAAAAGAAAAACATTTCTGATCTCAGAGTTGGAGGAGGAAATGACAATATGCGTTTGGCTGATCTCAGAATTGCTGTGGTCTGGTGACTGCTATGTGCCTCCCACCTGCCCATCCCCTTCTGAATGGAGGTATCTACTGTGCATATTGTGTCCCTTTTCCATCATTGTATTGTTGGATACGTGTGGGGCAGATAATTTGTCTTTTTCATTCACAGATCTTTACAACCAAGGTGTTGTACCTGAGAGGCCACACCTACAGCAGTTCAAGTGCTCCTGGACCTTATTTAGCTGACAAGATCCTGGACTTTTTTTTTTTTTCTTTAATTTTTTTACATTTATTTATTTTTGAGAGACAGCGAGAGACAGAGCACAAGTCGGGGAGGGGCAGAGAGAGAAGGAGACACAGAATCCAAAGCAGGTTCCAGGCTCTGAGCTATCAGCACAGAGCCCGACGTGGGGCTTGAACTCATAAACTGTGAGATCATGACCTGAGCCGAAGTCAGACGCCCAACCGACTGAGCCACCCAGGCGCCCCCTGGACTTTTGACCTGATGCCATATTAATAGTATGAGACTTTTATGGCTTTTGAGAAGGGGTGAATATATTTTACACAGGGAAGGGATCTGAATTATTGTGGCTGGAGGGTGGATCATAGTGGCTAGTCTCCAAAGATTGTCTCCCTTAGGACTTCTTTAAAAAATTTTTTTTAATGTTTATTTATTCTTTGAGAGGGAGAGGGAGACACAGAATCTGAAGCAGGCTCCAGGCTCTGAGCTGTCAGCACAGAGCCCAACGCAGGGCTTGATCTCACAAACCATGAGATCATGACCTGAGCTAAGGTCAGACGCTTAACGGACTGAGCCACCCAGGTGCCCCCACCTTAGTACTTCTTATACATGCCCACTCTTCACATCAAGGGATGGGCTTATTTCCCCTTCCTTGAATCCATACTGGCTCTGACCAATGAAATGTGGATAAAGTAACATTCTAGGTCTTGTGGACATAGACTCTCTAAGAGGATTGGCAGCTTTTACTTCCTGTTGTTCCTGAAATGCTCTTTGAACGCCGCCACCATGCTGAGAGGTACCCAGAGCTACATGGTGAGGCCATGGAGAGAACTGAGGTGCCCTAGCCAACAACCCCAGCCAGGTAGCACCAAATGCTAGCCAAATGAGAGAGGCCACTAGCAATCCCAGGGCCTGCCTGATGTCATTTGAAGCAGAAAAACTACCCAGATAACCCATGAGAAATACTACATTGTTGTGTTAAGCTGCTAAGTTTTGGTTGATTTGAAGACGGTCAGGGAAGGGAACCAATAATATCTGTAGAATATTCTCATCTTGTGCCAGGTAGCCTACTCGCTGCCCTATACACCATTTTTCTTAACTGTCGCAAAGCCTTTGTGAAGAAGATGGTGGTGAGATCAGGATGCTGAGGCTGAGACAAATGAACTGATCAAAGGGACACAGCTAGTGAGCAGTAAGACAGATTTCAAGCCTAGGTTATTTGGCTCTGATGCCTGCATTTTTTTTTCAGTATACCATGACATCAATATTTTATAATTAATAGGAAAACTTTAAGTGTAACATAGAGAAAAACATGACTTGTGATTTTAAAGAATATTACTCTAAAAAACCTTCATATTATGAAGCACCAGAAAGGTCTTATTTTATGTAGAGTGCTAATATATAAATAGCCAAAGCTTTGCTTTATCATAGTCTCAGTAAATAGACTCTTACTGAACTTAATTTCTTCTCTTGGTATGTATTATTCAAATAACAACAAGGTATATTTGTGGCTTGTATGACAATACATTTCTAATATATCTCTGTGGAAAAATAAGTTGTTCTTGTTACTTATGGAATTCTTTGGTTGGCTTAATGCTGTCAAACAACCTGACAAAGATCTATTCGTTACATCATACTTTCTTTAAAGTTGATATTTGTGTCATAAATATAAAGTTAAACAGAAGACGGTTACATTTGATAAGCACAACATTCCTGAGATTTTGAAGAAAAATAATGTGGATTAGAACGTTAACGTTAGGGGCACCTGGGTGGCTCAGTTGTTAAGCATCTGACTTCAGCTCAGGTCATGAATTCATGGTTTGTGAGTTCAAGTCCCACATCAGGTGAACGCGAGCCACGCATTGGGTGAATGTGAGCCCCTCTTCTCTCTCTCTCTCTCTCTCTCTCTCTCTCTCTCTCTCTCTCTCTCCCCCTTTTGCTCACTTCCGCCCTCTCTCTCTCTCAAAAAAAAAGAACACTAAGAAAAAAATCTTCAAACATCATGAGATATCTGCTTGAAAGCCCCATATGTAAGACAGAATCTGTGGTTAAAGAATAGTGACATTTCTATACTTTCCCAAGATAGCTCATTTCAATTTATTCACAAATGACTGGGGAGTTATATTTAGCTAGCAGTTCTATACAAAGGAGTCTTTTAGCACTTTCATTAGCAGTATAGTTTTATATAAATTTGAGCAATGGCTTTAAGCCAAATTGTTTCTTTTATTTGCTTATTCTAGACTTTCACAATTTCATAATCTGGCTTTTCTTAGGGTTATTTTTCTGGTTGGTAGGGACTTTGCTACACTTTGATTGTGAACATAAACAGAAATATTGATGGAAATAGCAGTGGTGGGAAGTGTAGCAGGCAGGTTTCTTTAGGATCTTGTCTCTATGCACTGCCACCATGAAGCCCTGGCTATGCCCTAGCTGCCTGGTGACTCTAAGTGAAATGTTTTCTTGCATTTCTCTGAGACTTGCTTGCTCTGCATCTCATTTAACCTTGCTCAGTCTCTACAAGTTAGCCTAAGTGTTCCCGACTCCAGGAAACCCTCCAGTTATTGTCAGTCTTGGTGCCATATTGCATTTACCCACCTCCAGTATAGCCCTCAGTTGTTAAACATTGACTCCTTTGTTTCTTTTCCCCATTATGCTATGGAGCCATTGAGGGAAGCAATTGCATTTTATCTGGTTTTATCTCCCTGTTCCTCAGTAGAGTACCTGGCACAGCATTAAAAAAAAAAAAAAAAAAAATCAAACTGGGGCACCTGGGTGGCTTAGTCAGTTAAGCCGCTGACTCTTGATTCCGGCTCAGGTCATGATCTCACGGTTCATGAGTTCAAGCCCCACATGGGGCTCTGTGCTCACAGTGTGGAGCCTGCTTCAGATCCTCTGTCTACCTCTTTCTGCCCCCCCCTTTCAAAAATAAATAAATGTTAAAAATATTAAAGGGGTGCCTGGGTGGCTCAGTCAGTTGAGCATCTGACTTTGGCTCAGGTCATGATCTCACGGTTTGCGGGTTCAAGCCCCAAGTCGGGCTCTGTGTTGACAGCTCAGAGCCTGGAGCTGTTTCGGATTCTCTGAAAAATTTTAAAACATTTTTAAAATATTAAAAAAAATTAAAAAAAAATCAAACCTTAGAAAGTCAGCTTCAAGGGAACCACAGAAAACACTATTTTGTTTTCCTATTTTATCTTTAAAAAAAGTTTTTGAAAAAAAAATTTTGACATTTATTTATTTTTGAGAGACACAGCGAGACAGACCACAAGCAGGGGAGAATTATTCACCATGATCAAGTGGGATTCATTCCTGGGTTGCAGGGCTGGTTCAACATTCGCAAATCAATCAATGTTATACATCACATTAATTAAGGAAAAGATAAGAACCATATGATCCTGTTAATCAATGCAGAAAAAGCATTTGACAAAATTCAGCATCCTTTCTTAATAAAAACCCTCGAGAAAGTCAGGATAGAAGGAACATACTTAAACATCATAAAAGCCATTTATGAAAAGCCCACAGCTAATAGTATCGTCAATGGGGAAAAACTGAGAGCTTTCCCCCTGAGATCAGGAACACGACAGGCATGTCCGCTCTCACCGCTGTTGTTTAACAGTGTTGGAAGTGCTAGCATCAGCAATCAGACAACAAAAGGAAATCAAAGGCATCAAAATTGGCAAAGATGAAGTCAAGCTTTCACTTTTTGCAGATGACATGATTTTATACATGGAAAATCCGATAGATTCCACCAAAAGTCTGCTAGAACTGATAAATGAATTCAGCAAAGTCACAGGATACAAAATTAATGTACAGAAATCAGTTGCATTCTTATACACTAATAATGAAGCAACAGAAAGACAAATAAAGAAACTGATCCCATTCAGAATTGCACCAAGAATCAAAAAATACCTAGGAATAAACCTAACCAAAGATGAAAAAGATCTGTAAAACTATAGAAAGCTTATGAAGGAAATTGAAGAAGATACAAAGAAATGGAAAAACATTCTGTGCTCATGGATTGGAAGAATAAATATTGTCAAAATGTCAATACTACCCAAAGCTATCTACACATTCAATGCAATCCCAATCAAAATTGCACCAGCATTCTTCTCGAAACTAGAACAAGCAATCCTAAAATTTGTATGGAACCAAAAAAGACCCCGAATAGCCAAAGTAATATTGAAGAAGAGGGCCAAAGTGGGAAGCATCACAATCCCTGACTTTAGCCTCTACTACAAAGCTGTACTCATCAAGAGAGCATGGTATTGGCACAAAAATAGACACATAGACCAATGGAATAGAATAGAGTCCAAAATTGGACCCACAAAAGTATGGCCAACTAATCTTTGACAAAGCAGGAAAGAATATCCAATGGAATAAAGACAGTCTCTTCAGCAAGTGGTGCTGGGAAAACTGGACAGCAACATGCAGAAGAATGAAATTGGACCACTTTCTTACAAAATAAACTCAAAATGGATAAAGGACCTGAATGTGAGACAGGAAACCATCAAAACCCTAGAGGAGAAAGCAGGAAAAAACCTCTCTGACCTCAGCCATGGCAATTTCTTACTTGACACATCTCTAAAGGGAAGGGAATTAAAATTAAAAATGAACTATTGGGACCTCATGAAGATAAAAAGCATCTGCACAGCACAGGAAACAATCAACAAAACTAAAAGGCAACCGATGGAATGGGAAAAGATATTTGCAAATGACATATCAGACAAAGGGCTAGTATCCAAAATCTATAAAGAAGACACCAAACTCCACACCCGAAAAACAAATAACCCAGTGAAGAAATGGGCAGAAAACATGAATAGACACTTCTCTAAAGAAGACATTTGGATGGCCAACAGGCACATGAAAAGATGCTCAACGTCACTCCTCATCAGGGAAATACAAAGCAAAACCACACTCAGATACCACCTCACTCCAGTCAGAGTGGCTAAAATGAACAAATCAGGAGACTATAGATGCTGGAGAGGATGTGGAAAAATGGGAACCCTCTTGCACTGTTGGTTGGAATGCAAACTGGTGCAGCCGCTCTGGAAAACAGTGTGGAGGTTCCTCAAAAATTAAAAATAGATCTACCCTATGACCCAGAAACAGCACTGCTAGGAATTTACCCAAGGGATACAGGAGTGCTGATGCATAGGGGCACTTGTACCCCAATGTTTATATCAGCACTCTCAACAATAGCCAAATTATGGAAAGAGCCTAAATGTCCATCAACTGATGAATGGATAAAGAAATTGTGGTTTATATACACAATGGAATACTACGTGGCAATGAGAAAGAATGAAATCTGGCCTTTTGTAGCAACGTGGATGGAACTGAAGAGTGTTATGCTAAGTGAAATAAGTCATACAGAGAAAGATACCATATGTTTTCACTCTTATGTGGATCCTGAGAAACTTAACAGATTTGGTTAAGTTTGGTTAAGTTTCCCCTTTGGGGAGGGGAAGGAAAAAAAAAAAAGATTAGAGAGGGAGAGAGCCAAACCATAAGAGACTCTTAAAAACTGAGAATAAACTGAGGGTTTATGGGGAGGGGTGGGTGGGAGGTAGCTGAAAGTGGGTGATGGGCATTGAGGAGGGCACCTGTTGGGATGAGCACTGGGTGTTGTATGGAAACCAATCTGACAACAGATTTAATATTAAAAAAAATAATAAAAAAATTTTTTTTTGACATTTATTTATTTTTGAGAGACACAGAGAGACAGACCACAGGCAGGGGAGGGGCACAGAGAGAAAGGGAGACACAGAATCTGAAGCAGGCTCCAGGCTCTGTGCTGAACAGGCTGACAGCGACAAGCCTGATGTGGGGTTCAAACCCATGAACCGCAAGATCATGACCTGAGCTAAAGTTGGATACTTAACTGACTGAGCCACCGGGTGCTCCTAAAATTTTTTTTTAATGTTTATTTACTTTTGAGAGAGAGAGAAAGAGAGAGACAGAGTGAGAGTGGGGGAGGGGCAGAGAGAGAGGGAGACACAGAACCTGAAGCAGGCTCCAGGCTCTGAGCTGTCAGCACAGAGCCCAATATGGAGCTCAAGCTCACAATGAGATCATGACCTGAGTAGAAGTCAGCCGCTTAACCAACTGAGCCACCCAGGGGCCCTTTTGCTTTCCAATCTCTCTCTCTCTTTTTTTTTTTTTTTTTTACCCCCTCCCCTGCTTTCCTCTTTTAAACAATGTTATTGAGAGACAGTCACTTCTTCGGGTTATTTGCACTGTACATGACCACTCATGGTGGTTAGACTTCATACTCCTCCAGACTATCACATATAACACAAACAGTTGTGGTTTTTTTTAACAATCTTTTTTTATAAGGACAGTTTTCAAGCACACTACAAAATATTCAACACTCTTAAAATTCTCAGAAGCCCTTTTTTTCTATCATAGTATTCTCAAATTTAGCTGCATCAGAATCAGCTGGAGAGTTTGTTAAATCATAGATTGCTGGGTCTTCCTCTCGGAGTGTCTGATCCAGTCGGCCTGGGAGAGGTCTAAGAATTAGTATTCTAACAAGTTCCCCAATGCTGCTGTTGCTGCTGGTCTAGCAATTTCAAAACTGATCAGTATTTTGCCATATCTATCATTTATCTCTTCCTCCTTCCTCCCTTCTTCCTTCTCTTCTGTATCTTCTATAGGCAAATTTCTGACATTTCTCTCATTTCACCCTTAAATACTTCAATATGAGTCTAAACAATAAAGACTTTTTATTTTACATATTATAATACTGTCACACCTAGGTTAATAACTCTTCCTTAATATCATCTAATTAATAATCACCAAACTGGGGTGCCTGGGTGGCTCAGTCAGTTGAGTGACCGACTTAGGCTCAGGTCATGATCTCACGGTTCTTGGGTTCCAGCCCCACATCGGGCTCTGCGCTGACAGCTCAGAGCCTGGAGCTTGCTTTGGATTCTGTGTCTCCTTCTCTCTCTGCCCCTCCCCCACTTGCGCTGTCTCTCGCTCGCTCTCTCACTCTCTCTCAAAAATAAGTAAATGTAAAAACTAAAAAAATTTTAAAAATCACCAAAGTTTTCTGATTATCTTGAAAACACTCTTATGGTTTGTTTTCTCAAATCAGGATTCAAACAAGGTCAACACATTACATTTTGTTGTTGTGACTTTTAAATCGTTTTTTTTTTTAAGTTTTTAAAATATACTTATTTTTGAGAGAGTGCACGTGTGCAAGTGGGGGAGGGGCAGAGAGGGAGAGAGAGAATCCCAGGCAGGCTCCACACTGTTAGTGCAGAACCCGATGGGGGGCTCAAACTCATGAATCATGAGATAATGACCTGAACCAAAGTCAGATGCTTAACTGACTGAGCCACCCAGGTGCCCCATGACTCTTAAATCTTTTCATCTAGAACAGTGTTCTCTCCCTTTATTATTTTCTCATGCCATTGACTTGACAAAATCAGATCAGTTATACTGTAGAATGTCCTACATTCTGGATTCGAATAGTTGCTTCCTTGTAGTGTAATTGAACTTGTCTTCCTCTCCATTGTAGTTCATGCTATTTGGAAGTTAAAACTGAGGTTCTCTCAGATTCGCTTTTAATTTGCTTAGCAAGAATATCTCATAGGCAATGTGGTATAAGTTATATTGCACCATGTCAGGAGTTGTATAATGCCTGGTTGTCTTACTTTTAGAGATGCTAAATTGACTGGTGGTAACTGTTTCATGTTTAAGTTGTAATGTGGACTATCAACTTTTCTCCTAAATAGTTTTATCATCCATTGATGAGCACTGCCTAAACCACAAAATAGTGGTTTTCTAATTCTATCATTCCTCTTACGTTTACTAACTTGATTTCTCTCTTCAAGTAGGGCTATTTAGTGGTTCTACAATACGGTTTGTATGGAACAGGCAAGATAAAGTCTCTTTTCTTTTCCATTAATTTCTAATTTTCAAAGTGAGGACTTGGTGCCTGTCATAACTAAATTGTGTCCCCTGCCCTCTCAAATCCTATGTTGAAGTCCTAACCTCCGGTATCTGTATTTGGAGATAAGGCCTTTAAAGAGGTACTTAAGTTAAAATGAGCTCATTAGAATAGGCCCTAATCAATATGACCAGTGTACTTATAAGAAGAAAGTTAGACACAGACATGCACGGAGGGAAGATCATGTGAGGACACTGGGAGGAGGTGGTCAACTCCACGCCAAGGAGAGAGGCCTCAGAAGAAATCAACCTTGCCAACACCTTGATCTTGGATTTCTAGCTTCTAGAATTGTGATTAAATTCTGTTGTTTAAGCCCCCCAATTTGGGGTACTCAGTAATGGCTGCCTTAGCAAACTAACACACTACCCTAATTCTTTTTTTTTTTTAATTTTATTTTTTAAAATTTACATCCAAATTAGTTAGCATATAGTGAAACAGTGATTTCAGGAGTAGATTCCTAATGCCCCTTACCCATTTAGTCCATCCTCCCTCCCACAACCCCTCCAGCAACCTTCAGTTTGTTCTCCATCTTTATGAGTCTCTTCTGTTTTGTCACCCTCCCTGTTTTTATATTATTTTTGTTTCCCTTCCCTATGTTCATCTGTTTTGTCTCTTAAAGTCCTCATATGAGTGAAATCATATGATTTTTGTTTTTCTCTGACTGACTAATTTCACTTAGCATAATACCCTCCAGTTCCATCCATGTAGTTGCAAATGTCAAGATTTCATTCTTTTTGATTGCCGAGTAATACTCCGTTGTATATATATACACCACATCTTCTTTATCCATTCATCCATTGATGGACATTTGGGCTCTTTCCATACTTTGGCTATTGTTGATAGTGCTGCTATAAATATGGGGGTGCATGTGTCCCTTCGAAACAGCACACCTGTATCCCGTGGATAAATGCCTAGTAGTGCAATTTCTGGGTCGTAGGGTAGTTCTATTTTTAGTTTTTTGAGGAACCTCCATACTGTTTTCTGTTTATTTTTTGAGAGAGAGAGATAGAGTGTGAGCAGGGGAGGGGCAGAGAGAGAGAAGACACAAATTGGAAGCAGGCACCAGGCTGAGCATTCGGCACAGAGCCTGATGCGGGGCTCGAACTCACGAACTGTGAGACCACGACCTGAGGTGAAGTCGGACGCTTAACCGACTGAGCCACCCAGGTGCCCCTACACTGCCCTACTTCTAATGGGGACCAGTGACTTGTGTATTTAATTAACTAGGTGATTCGTTTTCTTTTTCCTAACTCTGTGAACTCATGGATTTTATATATTCCATGTGTCTCAGTCAGGTGCAGTCATTTTTCCTGTTGGATGTTTAAATTGGTCTGTATTTGGCCAGAGGAAGCCCCAGAGGAAGCTGGCTTTTGTATCATTTTGCTATGACCCCAACAGTCTTTGATAATTTCCTGCCTTCAAGTAGATGACATCCCAGGCTCATTTTGTACAATTCTGTTTCAGACCTGGGATCAGCTATCCTAAATATGGTGAAATCTGGGTGCTAAGGCTGTTTATTGCTACTGGGTTGTCATGGTTTCTAGGCTCTTTCAGACATTTCTTTCAGGAAATAAAAAATTATAGCGCTTTTACTTCTTTGCTTTACTTTTTTTTTTTATAAGAGTATGATGATTTATTTTTTTTAACAAATTTTTAACTGTTTTTTATTTTTATTTTTTAAAGTGTTTATTTTTGAGAGAGAGATGGCGTGAACAGGGGAGGGGTGGAGAGAGAGACACACATACAGAATCCGAAGCAGGCTCCAGGCTATGAGCCTTCAGCACAGAGCCTGATGTGGGCTTGAACCCATAAACTGTGAGATCATGACCTGAGCCGAAGTCGGACACTTAACTGACTGAGCCACCCAGGTACCCCACTTTTTTGCTTTTCTATATGATGCATCTCCTACATGGAAAGTTTGGGATCCAAAAACACTAACATAATTATTTACTCTATAATACCCATAAAATAATTTCAAAAGTGAAATCAAAAAAAATGTTTTACTACTCCTTAGGCTATCAAATGACATTTAAAATTTGACTTTCTAGGAATAAATGTAGTCAAAGTCTTGTGTTCTAAAAAAAACCTTAAAATAGTTCTTTTGTGTGGTTTTATCACCACCAACTTTGATATGTACTTAAGTTCATTTGTTTTAGAGTGGTCGTCTTGGTAGTGTGTCAGGCAGTGTCCTTTGTTTACTTTAGAAGCATCGTTAGAAAATACTTTTCTTCAAGCTGTAATGCGAAGCGTGGTTAAAAGACAGTAGAAACGAGAAGAAACACAGTTCTGGGACTTCATCGTCCTACTTACGTGCATCGTTTAATAGTTGCACAGTGATTTCAGAGCAATTCATCTAGCATTCCCTGAATAAACTGTTCCCTGACACAACATCTTAATCATTGCCTCAATTTAGATAACCCTGGTCATGTCATGAATACTGAAACCTTAATGTTTCCAGGGTCTTGTTTGTCCTTGACTACCAAAGCCCACTGATATACTGAATATGTTATCTGATACACACACATACACACACCTGTTTTTATCTGTAGTGTTAGACTGCATCATTTACCATGTGAAAAACATATTTGAATGTTGTGGGGCAAGCATATTTAAATACAAAGCACAAGAACTCTGGAGTCAGATGGAATTGGTTTTATATAGCCTAATAGTCACTAACAATGAGACTGTAATAAAATTGCCTAACCTTTTACAGACTTGATGTCCTTGGCTGTAAAAGAGGCGTAGCAGTATATACTTCTAGAGTTGGTAAAATGGGTCCCAAATGTAAAATGGCTGGCACAGTATCTGGCACACAAGAGGGGTTTGATAAGCATTTCATTCTCTCAACCTAAAAACCTCTGAAGACAAACAGAAGCAGTAGAAATCATTTGATCTTGAAGATGATCGTGAGTAGTGCTTCTTCCCTTGATACTTAGGTCATTTTAATCTAGCTCTACTTTAAAGGAGCAAGAACCTGAGCTATTATTTATTGCTTCAGTTGGCCAGGAAGTCAAAGCGCTGAGCAGGAGAGCAGTGGCTAGCCTATTCAGGGGGTCTCCTATCAGCCGTCAGGATATCCCAAAGGTAGTTTCTAGAGGGAGATTCCTCAAGAATTTTCTTGAGTCACTCAAGAAAGCCTCCAAATTTCATCCCCCTCTTTGGAGATCTTTTACTCCTCTTAAAAAGGCGTATTCTCGGGGCGCCTGGGTGGCGCAGTCGGTTAAGTGTCCGACTTCAGCCAGGTCACCATCTCGCGGTCCGGGAGTTCGAGCCCCGCGTCAGGCTTTGGGCTGATGGCTCAGAGCCTGGAGCCTGTTTCCGATTCTGTGTCTCCCTCTCTCTCTGCCCCTCCCCCGTTCATGCTCTGTCTCTCTCTGTCCCAAAAATAAATAAACGTTGAAAAAAAAATAAAAAAAAAAAAGGCGTATTCTCATGCAGAGTAAGATGAAGCACAAAACTCTTCATTGTGATTCTAAATTTCAACTTGGTAGTGAGACATCTTGCGGGAGCAATGCTTTTCTTAGGGTTGGTGCTCACTTTTTTTCCTTGTTAAAGAATCTTTTTTGTCATTTGGTAGTTAAAAAAGCAAGGGAAGACAATGTTCAACAGATTTTTACTCCAGCCAAAAAGTACTTTCCCTGAATCATTATAATAGCAACTTTTGAAGGGTTGCGACCCTATAGAGCACATGTTCTGAGGGATGTTAATGTGTATTATAAGGAAGAGTATGTACACATCTGGTAATGCTGGGTTAAAGAGACTTAATAGGTCTCTTTACAGCAGAACTTCTCAGAACCTTAAATATACTAACGTATAAGTCTCCAAAAGGGGGATGTCGTATGCAGCACTCCCTAAGCTTACCTGATCCTAGATCCCTTGTTCCATAGAGCAGCTTGGAGGATCACTGTTCTACAGAACACACCCTGGGAAATAATGCCTTGTAATTTAAAACTACAGGCAAGAGGCATATTGGATCACTGTGCCCCTAACGTACATTAAAAGTTTTCAAGACTGTGTAAGTTCTTTGCTTTGGTTACTACAACCATTGTTTGGCTGTAAGAAATAGAAACACCTTGCAAACCAATGTGAACAGAAAACCAGAGGTTTTGGTAGAACACAGGGTTATCTCATACAGTCCAACGTCCAAAAACATCAGGGCTTTAGGAGGACTAGACTTGAACTAGAAAGTCAGCACTTGTGATCGAAGGACCACATGGTTGATTACCTCCCCCTTTTCCTGCCTGCCCTGTCTTATTTTCCTTTCTTTTGAGGCTCTTTGTCTGTACCTGTCGAGAAAGTGTCTGACATGGCCCTGACTCTGTGTTCTTCAAGCAGTCAACAGTATTTATTGCTATGTCCTACGTCCAACTTCTCAAGAGAATCTTGATTGCCCAGCTTGGGTCTGGTTTTAATCAATCCTAGTCCAGTCTACCGTGGCCGGAGGGTTCATGTGATACACACAGGAAGACTTAGGCCCACCCCTCTGTAGGGAGAGGAGAATGGATTTTTCTTAAAATGAGGGGGCTGTGGGATGAGTAGGCACCACCAAAGTGACATCAGTCATGACTTTTTTCTAAGAATCATCTTAGAAAGAAGGGCAGCTTTGGTTGCAGTATTTCATATATTGATAAGAACAAAGTGATTTAGAAAGAATGCTCTTCATAGAATCTACTTGTGAATGGGGTGCCTAGGTTGGCTCAGTCAGTTAAGTGTCCAAGTCTTGATTTAGGCTTGGGTCATCATGTCGCGGTTCCTGAGTTCGAGCCCCAAGCCGGGCTCTGGACTGACAGTGTGGAGCCAGCTTCAGATTCTCTCTCTTTCCCTTTTTCTCTGCCTCTCCCCACCTCACATGCACGCACACGCGCGCTCTCTCTCTCTCTCTCTCTCTCTCTCTCAAAATAAATAAACTTAAAAAAAAAAGGAAAGGTAATGATATTGAAAAAACATCTACTTGTGAATATTGTTGGGCATTATCACTCTTCATCAATATCTAATTTTTTCTACTTTGGGGTACAAGGATTCCCTGCCCCTTGATATTGGATGTGGCCATGTGCCTTACATTGGCCAAGAAATGTCACTTTGATATTGGAAGGATTTAGAGACTGAGCAGCCTAGAAGTGCCATGACAACTCATGGGCCAGTGGATCTCCAGGAGACTTCGTCTAAGAGAAATACTTCTATTCTGTTAAGAATCTAATTTTGGAGTTGTCTGTTACTATAATCCAGCCTATCCTGACTAGTACCCTATTCTTTGAAATGAACAACACAAGTTCAAAACTGTAATGAAGGGGAAATATTATGCAGAGCTCGTGTTAGTTAGTAGGAGAGGCTGTAAGTTCGGTAACCTAGGCCTATGTGCAACATCCCCCAATTTCCAGTTCAATTGATGAAACTCTTATGACACCCTTCGGTAAGTAATCTTCCCTTTCCATGACTAGAACATTAAGTGTCTTGTAAAGGTTAATAAAAATACTATTTTCATAAGCTCTCATTTTATAAGACTATTACGTATGACTAGAAAATGATCAGTTTTCTTCGGTGCTTTCTTTTTTATTTAAAAATTTTTTTTCAACGTTTTTATTTATTTTTGGGACAGAGAGAGACAGAGCATGAACGGGGGAGGGGCAGAGAGAGAGGGAGACACAGAATCGGAAACAGGCTCCAGGCTCCGAGCCATCAGCCCAGAGCCTGACGCGGGGCTCGAACTCACGGACCGCGAGATCGTGACCTGGCTGAAGCCGGACGCTTAACCGACTGCGCCACCCAGGCGCCCCTCTTCGGTGCTTTCTTAGTGAACTAGGTGTAACAACATTTATTACAGTTATGTACATTAGATTGGGTGACTACCAATGCCACTGACTTCTTTCAGAATTATCAGACAGTGCTCAAACTGTTACGTTGAAAAAACGGCTCAGGAAGTATAGTGGACATAACTGGTGTTCTTTTCTTTTTTTTTTTTTTTTAATTTTTTTTAACGTTTATTTATTTTTGAGACAGAGAGAGACAGAGCATGAACAGGGAAGGGGCAGAGAGAGAGGGAGACACAGAATCAGAAGCAGGCTCCAGGCTCTGAGCCATCAGCCCAGAGCCCGACGCGGGGCTTGAACTCACGGACCGTGAGATCGTGACCTGAGCTGAAGTTGGACGCTTAACCTACTGAGCCACCCAGGCGCCCCACTGGTGTTCTTTTCTTATACAACCCTGGTTTTGCTCAGATACCTATCCATCTCCCACATAGCCATATGTCTGAGGAAGTTGATCTCTCTTCTAACGCCTAGGGTGGGCTGAATGGTCTAAGGGTAACTGCATTTCCTCTGCAAGTGTTTGGTTCAGGTATAGGCATAAACCCCAATTTTGCCCAGTGAAAGAAGACTGCTGGAGGGTTTCTGACATGTTCCCTTTTTCAAAAAAATTTATTTGTTTTGAGAGAGAACGCACGAGCACGGGAGGAGTAGAGAGGGGGTATGGGGGAGAAAGAGAGTGAGAGCGAGCAAGAGGGAGAAAGCTAGAGAGCCCTCCAGCAGGGGAGGGGCAGAGAGAGAGAGAGAGAGGGAGAGAGAGAATCCTGAGTAGGCTCCTCGAGGTCACTGTAGAACCTGGTGTGGGGCTCCATCTAACAAACTGTGAGATCACAACCTGAGCCGAGATCAAGAGTTGGATGCCCAACTAACTGACTAAGCCACCCAGGTGCCCCTGTTTCCTTTCTTCTAAGACAGGGCTGTTAGAAGAGATGCTTTCTCCCCCGCTCCCAAATATAGTCATTTCTGGGTGTGTTGCCTGGAACTGCTACAGCAGTCTTCTTCTTTAGCCTGGGGATGACAACCGAGGAAGCCCGGAGAAGACAGCCTTGATACGGAAAGAACCAAGAGCCTTGAATATAGTATTGAGCTACAGAATCTGTTAATCCTGAAGTTCTCTCTGGACTTTGTTACACAGTATAAATTGCCACTGAATCAGAATTTCTGTAACTTGTAACTAAAAGCATCCTAAGTAAGTACATTAGTAATATATACATTTTTTTAGATTGGCATATGCCTTTTTATGTTGCCTCTGGGAAAACAGTATGCAAATTTTCTTTCAGGAATCCCTAAATCTTCATCTTTGGATTATGATAGAGATCAGATGACAAAACTCTAGTAGTTTCTGGGATGATAACTGGATTCTATATCTATTTATTTATTTATTTTATTTTAAAATTTCATTTCATTTATTTATTTTTAATTAAAAAAATTTTTTTTCAACGTTTATTTATTTTTGGGACAGAGAGAGACAGAGCATGAACGGGCGAGGGGCAGAGAGAGAGGGAGACACAGAATCGGAAACAGGCTCCAGGCTCTGAGCCATCAGCCCAGAGCCCGACGCGCGGCTCGAACTCCCGGACCGCGAGATCGTGACCTGGCTGAAGTCGGACGCTTAACTGACTGTGCCACCCAGGCGCCCCTATTTTTAATTTTTTAAAACATGTATTCATTTTTGAGAGACAGAGTGAAAGTGGGGGAGGGGCAGAGAGAGAGGGAGACACAGAAACGGAAGCAGGTTCCAGGCCCTGAGCTGTCAGCACAGAGCCCGACATGGGGCTCGAACTCACAGACCGCGAGATCATGACCTGAGCCGAAGTCCGATGCTCAACCGACTGAACCACCCAGGCGCCCCTATGTATTTGTTTTAAAGTTTTATTTATTTAAGTAATCACCTACACCCAACATGGGGTTCCAACTCACGGTCCTGAGATCAAGAGTCACATGTTCTTCTGATTGAGTCAGCCAGGCACCCTGGACTGTTTAATTAGTCAGCATTCTTTTAAATACTACGAGTAATTCCAGAAGAGAGAACAGTTGATTAAACATAAGTTTTGCTTCACAGGTAACTTACGGTCCAGTTGCAAAAAATTCAAAATCATGCTCTGTTAAGTGGAAGAATGAAAACTAAAAACCTTCTTTGCTGATGCCTTGCAGTGTGTGTACTGTTTTTCATGAAACAGAGAAAGGGGATGATTAAGCACTGCCTGGTTCATAAGAAGTCCTGAAAGTAAGGACAATCAAGGTGGGTTATTACACATCTTCAAATTGTAATACAAGTTACCTAGGCATCCTATAGATTTTTTACCAGGTTCTTATATAGTTATTTGTATAATGACTTGTTTATCTAACAGATTGCAAGCTCCTTGAGGGCAAAGAGCATATTTATTATGTACTTCACTGTTTCAAAGCCTAGAGCAGTGGCATGGGGTAGGTATTTAAGAAAATAATTTTACTGGGGCGCCTGGGTGGCTCATTCAGTTAAGCGGCCGACTTCGGCCCAGGTCATGATCTCCCGGTCCGTGAGTTTGAGCCCTGCGTCGGGCTCTGTGCTGACAGCTCAGAGCCTGGAGCCTGTTTCAGATTCTGTGTCTCCCTCTCTCTGACCCTCCCCTGTTCATGCTTTGTCTCCCTCTGTCTCAAAAATAAATAAACGCTAAAAAAAAAAAAAATAAAAAAAAATAAAAATAAAAAAACCAAGAAAATAATTTTATATGAACAACAAAAAGTGAAGAATAGGATATTCTAAATATATGGGGACTGTTTTCTAGGCACTGGATATATGATAGAAGTTTAATGTAGAGAGAAAAATGTGATGTAGGTAACAGAGAAAGAATGCTACTTAATAACTGGATAGCGTACCTTAAAAAATTGAGACATAGTTGACATATAACTATTTAAGTTTAAGGTGTACAAAGTGTTGATTTGATATACAAATATAATATGATTACTACCACAGCCCTAGCTAACACTTCCATCACCTCACACAATTATCATTTCTTTTTTATGAGAATATTTAAGATCTAGTCTTTTAGTAACTTTCAAGTATATAATATGGTATTAACTATAATCACAAGGCTGTGCATTAGATCCCCAGAACTTATCTTCTAACTGCAAGTTTGTACCCTTTGACCAAAACCTCCCCACTTCTCCCATTCCCTGGGGTACTTTCTTTTTTGCAAGTGGTTCCCTTCCCCCCTAAAGTTATTATCCTGTTTGTCTCACTGAGTCTTCATTTGTCATGTGGAATAGTAGATAGCCTGTGAGGATCTTTCCTGAGAACTGCCTGTTTTAGTAGTAAAGGTCATTCATAGGGCTGTTTCCACTATATGACCTCTACCTACTTGGCCAAGGCTGACTGGACCCTTGCTAGAACTTTACCTAAACTGGGCCTGTGAGATTCTCTATCTTGTTAATATGAATTGACCCCCAGTGACTGAGTTGGAAATGGAGTCCTGTTATCAGGTAACTCAGCAGTAGCAAATGGCCTCTCCTGAAAGTCTGCTTAGCTCACTGAGATCTGTGTGACCTGCTTTGTCAAGACACTTTAAAGGTGGTCAAAAGTGCAAGCAAGAAAGATGTAACTGCAAATAGAAAAACAGATGATTGACTCAAGGACTTGATAGTGTGAATTGAAGGGAATGGGTAGATGTGAGAGATACTGAGATTGAAAAAGTAGCTATATTTGGCTCAAAGACAGTGATAAGTTGAAGATGATTCTACTACTCCACGACTAGGGAACACTTTCAATTAGTAGTGGAGTGGCTGGTTGCTGGGCAGAGCAGGCTCTCTGGGATTTTTCAGCTTTTTAAGTAATGGTTCCTCTCTGTTTCCATAAGCAGCAGTGTGAAAACCAACTATAGAACCTCACCACTAAAACAGCAGTAAATAATTAAGAATTTCTCTGCTAGGACTAGTCATAATTTTATACTGATAGTGGGTACAAAATGTGGGCTAGTTAGCTCCCCTCTGTTTCATAGCTAGAGTGTACTCAGATCCCTGTTTTATAAATGTATGCTTCAGGGGCACCTGGGTAGCTCAGTCAGTTAAGCGTCTGATTTCGGCTCAGGTCATGATCTCATGGTTTGTGGGTTCGAGCCCTGCATTGGGCTCTGTGCTGACAGCTCAGGGCCAGGAGCCTGCTTCAGGTTCTGTATCTCCTTCTCTCTTTGCCCCTCCCCTGCTCATGCTCTGTCTCTCAAAAATGAATAAACGTTAAAAAAAAATTTTTTTTAAATGCATGGTCCTGGCAACAAAGGAGCTAGATTGAGAGAATATAAACAGTGCATGTTTATGAATGATATCAAAAAAATCAAGTTGCCTGTGTCTTTGAGAATTCCAAATTTACAGAAGCAGCTTTTTAACCTACCTCAGTAGATCATTTTCATAGGGCTATGAAAAACCTTAATGCTGGGGTTCCTGGGTGGCTCTGTGAATTAAATGTCTGACTTTGGCTCAGGTCATGCTCTCATGGTTTGTGAGTTCGAGCCCTGCCATCAGCTCTCTGCTGTAAGCACAAACCTTGCTTTGGATCCTCTGTCCCCCTCTCTCTGTGCCCCTACCCCACTTGTTCTCTCTCAAAATAAATAAATAAACTTAAAAAGATAAAAAAAAACCGTAATGCAATTTTATTATAAATAATGGCTCAGTTGTCGCTTATAAGGAGTTTATATTAGAAAAAAACTTGGCTTAAAGGGAACAAATCTTTCAGTTAGATTGGGTCTGAAATCTGGCCTCTGTCATTTACTAGTTGTGTGACATCCAAATTACATTGCCTTTCTGATACTGTTCCCTCATCTATAAAATGGGGATAGCAACCAGTTCATATTTTTTCCCTTTATTATGAATATCTTTGCTTTTTTATTTTTCAGTAGTCTCTACAAGGGGCTCCAACTTACAACCGCCCCCAGCCCCAATTCAAGAGTCACGTGCTCTACCACTGAGCCAGCCAGGCGCCCCATGAACTAGTCTCCTTGAAAGAAGCTTCTAGGGTCACAATTTTAGGAAAGGTATTACATTCATTGCAACAAATACTTCAAAGTTTACAGACGGAATTCCTTCTACAGATGGAGCTCATGGTGTAGTATGTGTGCGTGAGATCGGATGAAACCCTAATATTAACAATACCCTTTATGGACTACTTATGAGCCCTTCCTGTATGTGCCAGGTACTGTTGTTGTAAGCTTTACACATATCTCGTTTTATCCTCATAATAACCTCCTAAGGTGGGTCTCAATAGTCTCACTTTTATCAAAGAGGAAATTAAAGCTCAGAGAGGTTACTTTGTCCAGGGTCACAAGTAGTGGAATCCAGATGGGAACCTGTTTCCCAAATTCCAAAGCCCCTTGCTCATAACCATCCAGAGGAAAAGTAGGGGAAACTGGCTCTATTAAATGCATTCTTTGATCCAGTGCCTGTAAAACGCCTGGACAATAAAGTGATCAAGGAGTCCTTAGATCACAAGCTTCCCTTGGCCCCCTTTTTTTCCCCCCTTTAGTTAGGTTTATTTCACAGCTTCTCACCATTTGGGTTGACTCAAGAAAGTTATAAGAAAAGGATGGCAAGCTGGGGTCTTGGCCCCGGAGGACTCGGTTAGCAGCCAGGAGGTCCGCAGGTTTGGCACGGCTGTTTGCCAGACCTCGTGAAACCCGTCTCGGGGCGGGCGGTCTGGCCGAGGGCGCTTCGAGGTCCAGCGGGTGAAATGTGCGGCTGCAGGCCAACGAATGAGCGTGTGCGGCAACGCCGGGCGCGCTCCGGGAGGGAAGCAGAGACCTGGGTCCCAGGAGCTCCACGTGCTGAGAAGGCGGAAGACGCGCGCTCCCGGGGCCAGCGGAGCGGGAGTGGGGGGGATGAGTTGGAGAGACAGTCAGACGGGCTCCAGCTCCGGCTCCTCCTCCCGCCTGCTCGGGCGCCTGGCGACTCCTCCCACCCTGCTCCCGCCTCCCGGCTCGTCGGGCCAATGGACCGGGTGGGCAGGAGCGAGGGGCGGGGCGGGGCGCGCGATCTGCGCGCAGGTGCCGCCCGGCGCCCGGCCCGCCCGTTCCGCCGCCGCCGCCGCCGCCGCCGCTGCTGCTACAGCCGCTACCGCCGTCGTGCGTGCTGCTCGGCGGAGGGGCCGGGCCTACGCTTTCTCCTCCTTCCTCCCCTCCTCTCGCTGCCGGTAGTACCCGTCTACCCTGCCGTTGGGACCCCGTGTCATCGCCCGCCCCGAGCACGGTGAGTCCCTCAGCGAGCCCGCGGGTGCCCTCTCCGCCGAGTCTTCGGCGCCCCAGCTCGTGGCCCTGAGGCCGGTGTGAGGCCAGGGCCGGGTGGCCGGGTGGCCGGGATGGGCGAGGGCAGCGGGAAACGTGTGCTGTGTGGATGAATGAGGCGCTCTTGGACTAGGCCGCGCGTCCCGAGAGCGGCCCACGCCTCCGCCCGGCACACTGGGGAAAGCCTTCTTGAGAGGCCGGATGGCCAGTGGCCCAGTCCACGGGGGTAGATGTTGGGTGGAGGCCCGCTTTGGCTGGGCTGCCGGCCACCCCTCGGTAGGAGGCCAGAGGACTGGAGAGGCTCTGCTCTTGCAGAGGCCTGGGCTTTGAAGCTGGGAACAGGTGTGAGTTAAGACCCCGAGAAGGGAGGTCCCTGGCCCTAGGGGTCAGAGATCAAGAGGCTGGATGGAATACCACTTGTGAGCAGGGCGTCAGTGTGGCCGCTGGAGGTTCAGCAGGCTCCAGAAGACAGGGACAGTTTTAGTTCCTAGTTTGTAGAACGTGAGGTTAGTAGTCCTCATGAGTTCAGCTTGCAGTAGTAAAGTGGGATTAATTCTGCACGGAGGAACTTGGAGCCAGATTAGCAGGGACCTAGAAAGTTTCAGTTTGTAAATAAAAAGAGTTAGTGGATTCATTTAGAACTAGAAATAACCAGAGCGTAGATTCTGGAGGTTGCTTATGAGGACCCTTGAGTCGTATCTACAGTGCCAAAGGTGGGAGAGACGTGGTCGCCAAGACTCTGATACTGGTGTGTGCTCATCCGTGTGAAAATGGTGCTTGTGGGGAAAATGGGAAAGAATGGGTTCCAGGTACGAGGAGTGGTTTGGGGGGAGGTGACTTGGTTGCAGGTTGTACTAGAATGGATTTTCTTTGACTCTCTTTTCTCTATTCCTGCTTCTGAATGCTTTCATTCTTGTGACCTTATATCGGGTTAAGAAGAAAGAATTTTGTGAACAATATGGATGGAAGATTGGCAGCTAAATTTTATTTTTGATTTATGGTGTCACATATTTTTAGATTAATCTTTCTGGGACTTCTTAGGAGTGACTGCTTTGACAACTATCAGAATCAGACCTGTTTCTAGAACTTTTAAAATACTTTTTAAAAAATAAAGTGGATTTAGCTCTGTGTCAGTTTTGGATTGGTATATACAGTATGTTTTATTTTAAATCTGTTATTCAGTAATATCTTTTGTGTGATGAAATGTTTTTGGTTAATGGGGATAGTAAAAGATTTTGTTTATATGTATGTTTTGACCTTTCAGATGCCCCCCAAAAAAGGAGGTGATGGAATTAAACCACCCCCAATCATTGGAAGATTTGGAACCTCCTTGAAAATTGGTATTGTTGGATTGCCAAATGTTGGGTAGGTGAATGTTGTTGGGCTTTACTCTTGTTCATCTTGTAAATATTTTGGGTCTTGTTGTAGAAATGGGAACTTATGTGGTAATTAAAACTTAAATTGCAAAGAGGCTGGGAAGCTGGAATATTAATGTTGCAAAACAAGGTTTTCATTTGGGTGTATTTTATTTTTGGCTTTCTATACAGATACTGTGTTCAAACTTGAATTACTTATGTTTGTTTCCCTACACTAGAAGAAGAAGCAATGAGAGTTGAAACATCAAGTTTTAGATCATCTCTGTTTGCTTGAAACACTGTTGGGAGACACTCTATTGAATTTAAGTGGAATTGAAGTAGTTTAAATTTGATTTTGATGCTTGCTGGTATGTAAGGTACCTACCTAGGCTGACTGCCAGAGGCCATTATAGTAGGATAATTTAAGAAGTAGTTCTAAAAGCCCCACTATAAAGTTGATTAATTTTTACTGGAGAAAGAGGTAACAGGTTTGAGTTTAATGTTGGAAGTTGCTAGATAAAAGGGTATCTATTATAAAGTGGCTAAATCTGAAAGTTACAGGAGCAAAACTTTGAGTTTTATAGTGTTTAAATTTTTTTTTTTCAACGTTTATTTATTTTTGGGATAGAGAGAGACAGAGCATGAACGGGGGAGGGGCAGAGAGAGAGGGAGACACAGAATCGGAAACAGGCTCCAGGCTCTAGGCTCTGAGCCATCAGCCCAGAGCCTGACGCGGGGCTCGAACTCATGGACCGCGAGATCGTGACCTGGCTGAAGTCGGACGCTTAACCGACTGCGCCACCCAGGCGCCCCTTTTTTTTTTATAAATTTTTTTTTTCAACGTTTATTTAGAGTTTTATAGTGTTTAAAGTTGAAA
The DNA here is from genome assembly GCF_014898765.1 of Herpailurus yagouaroundi. Lineage (NCBI taxonomy): Eukaryota > Metazoa > Chordata > Mammalia > Carnivora > Felidae > Herpailurus > Herpailurus yagouaroundi. Next base: position 55,102,911 of record NW_024412395.1, on the reverse strand, counting down.
CCAATCATTCATTTGCAAATAAGGCAGCGGTAGGAAATATATGTGGAGTTTATCATATAACCTGTACACATGCAATTTGAATTTTTTTTAAGGTTTATTTATTTTTTGAGAGACAGAGCACGTGTGGGGGAGGGGCAGAGAGAGAGGGAGTCACAGATTCCAAAGCAGACTCCAGGCTCTGAGCTGTCAGCACAGAACTCCACCACGGGGCTCAAACCCATGAACCGGGATCATGACCTGAGCCAAAGTCAGATGCCCAACCGACTAGCTACTGAGGTACCCCTGGATGTTCAGTTTACTTTTTTCATTATTTGTCCTATTTTTGTTTAATGTTTATTTTGAGAGAGAGTGTGCGTGCGAGTGGGGGAGTGGGAGAGAGAGAGGGAGAGAGAGAATCCCAAGCAGGCTCTGTGCTGACAGCCCAGAGCCTGATGGGGGGCTGGATCTCACAAACTGGGAGATCATGACTGGAGCCGATACCAAGAGTTGAACGCTCAGCTGACTGAGCCACCCAGACACCCCTGTCCTTCTATTTTAATACCTTTTACTAATCTTAAAATATAAAATGTCTCAAAACTAGTGAGGGTGGACTAATGGTAACAGATCCAGTATGGATTTAAAAAAAAAAATTTTTTTTTTAATGTTTATTTGTGAGACACACAAACACACACACACACACACACACACACACACACACACACACACACACACACACACACAGTGTGTGAGGGAGGAGGGGCAGAGAGAGAAGAGCAGACGGAATTGGAAGCAGGCTCCAGGCTCTAAGCTCTGAGCTGTCAGCACAGAGCCTGATGCAGGGCTTGAACTCATGGACCATGAGGTCATGACTGAAGCGAAGTTAGAAACTTAACTGACTGAACCATCCAGGCGCCCCTCAGATCCAGTATGAGTTTATTAAGGTGAATGAATATATTTTGGCATGTGCTTTAGGCTTTTCGATTGGTGGCAAGTAGGACAACCATAGTTCTTTCATGTGTTCCTTGGAGCCCCTGTGCTAGAGATTTTTTAATGAATGAAGCATGGTATGGCCAAGTAAGGCAGTTCTTAAATTCTTATAATGTAAAACATGAGCAAGTGTGGCTGTCCTAATTTCAGTCTTTCCTGGAGCTGGAGAGGTTTGCATTTTGAAGGGGTTTCCTGCTGTGATATAGGCTGCTTGCAAAGTAAGACTAAATAGAGAGTGGAAATGTAAGCAAAACAAATAATTAAGCAAAGTACTGTAGGGTGTTGTCAATAAACTTGAAAGCAAGATATGATCATTATGTTGTGAGCTTTATTTCACCGGTAATACAGTTTTTAGATATTAACATATCTTATTTTAAAATCATTGCAGTCAATGCAGCTTGGCTTTAAATGGGACTACTTTAAAAAAATGGGACTACTTTATTAAAAAAAAATTTTTTTTTTATCGTTTATGTATTTTTGAGACAGAGACAGAGCATGAACGGGGGAAGGGCAGAGAAAGAGGGAGACACAGAATTGGAAGCAGGCTCCAGGCTCTGAGCCATCAGCCCAGAGCCCGACGCGGGGCTCGAACTCGCGGACCGTGAGATCGTGACCTGAGCTGAAGTCGGACGCTTAACCGACTGAGCCACCCAGGCGCCCCTAAATGGGACTACTTTAAACTGAGACATGTTAAGAAGTGTTTTCTATGTAAATATTTTAGTATTGGAACATAATGTAATCAATGTATATGAAAATAACCTAAAAATATTTTATTATCCAGTATAAATGTGCTATTTATGCTTTTATTTTTTTTTTTTTGTAAATTTTTTTTTTCAACGTTTATTTATTTTTGGGACAGAGAGAGACAGAGCATGAACGGGGGAGGGGCAGAGAGAGAGGGAGACAGAATCGGAAACAGGCTCCAGGCTCCGAGCCATCAGCCCAGAGCCCGACACGGGGCTCGAACTCACGGACCGTGAGATGGTGACCTGGCTGAAGTCGGACGCTTAACCGACTGTGCCACCCAGGCGCCCCTATGCTTTTAAATTACATACCCACATCCCACTGTTATCCTACCTCCCCTGCCCCCCAGGTTTTATTGAGGTATGCTTTACAAATAGTGAAGTTTTCTCATTTTAATAATGTTCAGTTTGATTTTTGGCATTTGGGTTTGGGAGCACTCCTTTTTGTAGAGTGATTTTACATTATCTAACTATATCAGGGTTTTTTTTTTGTTTTTTGTTTTTTGTTTTTTTGTAAGATTACACAAGTTCTGGCTGTCTTAAGCAAGAAAAGAGACTTATTGGAAGGATAGAATTGAAGGACAAGCTGAGCAGACCTCAGGAAGAATGGGAACCAGGGTAACGCTGATAGAGATGGGTCCATGTGGAGCTCAGCCATATGAACTGAACTTCTGGTATTTCTTATGTCCTGCTGCCTCTGCAGTGATTCAGATTCCTGTATAAGGAAACTGACTGGACATGTCTACCTCTGGATAGGCCTATAAGAGAGAGATTGGGGAGGGGGGTAGTTCTTTAAAAGCTGACCTGCTGATCAAAAGTAAGGTCATTTGGTACCAAAACATCTAAAGAATGTCTTGATTTTTAGAGATCTGGACAAATAAGATTTTCTTCTTAGTATACATTAGGCTGATTACTTGGAAATTTAAAGGTAATATTTACAGCTGATAATAGCTGATTTTTATTGAACACTTACTGTATGACATTTATTCCGAGTGTCTTATATGCATTATTTAAATTAATCAGCTCTTTAATAACCCTTTGCCTCTGCCTATTAGAACTTGAATTTTGGGATGCCTGGGTGGCTTAGTTGGTTAAGCGTCTGACTTCGGCTCAGGGCATGAGCTCATGGATCCTCGGTTCAAGCCCCATGTCAGGCTCTGCTGACAGCTGGAGCCTGAGGCCAGTTTTGGATTCTGTGTCTCCCTCTCTCTCTGCCCCTCCCCTGCTCATGCTCTGTCTCTCTCTCAAATAAATAAACATTTTTAAAAAAAAGGACTTAAATTTTTTGAAGGTAAGGGTTATATTGTTCTTGTTTATTGTTATATTTCTAGCACTTAGGCTGGGTATTAGGAATTTATTAGGCATTCAGTAATTATTTGTCAATTGGTAGTTTTTTTCCCCCTTGATGTAGTGTGTAGGCCTAATGATAAGGACACATGTTTTAATGGCTGCTTTTAATGAAGTAGAAAGAATACCAAACCATGATATGAAGATTTGGTTTCTAGATTTGTTTTGCCTCTCTCCCCCCCATTTTTTTTAACCTCACTAAGCCTTTGTAAATTAGCTCCTCTTGGGCCAGGGTATTATTGCGGGTGTGTGTGTGTGTATATGTGTGTGTGTGTGTGTGTGTGTGTATATATATATATATATATATACACACACACACACATATATTATATATTGTATATATATTGTATATATATATATGTATATATATTCTTTATATATAGTGTATATATATATAGCCTACATATATATATATATGTTCTCTCTCTCTATATTCTATATATATATATTCCTTAGAACAGTTTTAGCTTTACAGTAGAATTGAGGGGAAGGCAGAGAGATTTCACATATACTCCCTGACCTCATACGTGTATAGCCTCTCCGATTATCAACATTCCCCACCAAAGTGGTACATTTGTTGCAATTGATGAACCTGCATTGACACATGATTATCATCCAAAGTCCACATTATACACTCTTGGCATTGTATCTTCCATGGGTTTAGACAAATGCAAAATGATATGTACCCGCTATATATTTTCACTGCCCTAAAAATGCTCTGTGCTTTGCCTATTCACCCACCCTCCCCAAACACTAATCTTTTTACTGTCTCCATAATTTTGCCTTTTCCAGAATGTCATATAGTTGGAATCTTAAAGCCTTTTCAGATTGGCTCTTTTCACTTAGTAATATGCATTGAAGTTCCCCATGTCTTTTCATGGCTTAAATAGCTCATTTCTTTTTAGTGCTGAATAATATTCCATTTCTGGATGTACCATAGTTTATCCATTCATCAACTGAAGGATATCTTGGCTGCTTCCAAGTTTTGGCAGAAATGAGTAAAACTGCTGTAAACATCCATGTACAGGTTTTTATGTGGACATAAATTTTCAGCTTCTTTGGGTAAATGCCAAGGAGCACAATTGCTGAATTAAATGTTTACTTTTCTAAGAAACTTGTAAGTTTCTTACTTTGTAAGAAGTGGTTGTAGCATTTTGCATTTTTAGCAGCACTGTATGAGAGTTTCTGTTGCTCTGCATCCTTACCAGTATTTGGTGTTGTCAGTGTTCTGGAGTTTGGCCTTTTTAGTAGTTGTATAGTGGTATCCCATTATTAATTTAATTTGAGTTTCCTTGATGACATCTAATGTGAAGCATCGATCTTTCATATGCTTATTTGACATCTCTATGTCTTCTTGGTGAGGTATTTATTAAGGCCTTTGGTCCATTTACAAAAAATCAGGTTGCTTGTTTTCTTTTTTTTTTTTTTTAATTTTGTTTAACATTTATTTATTTTTGAGAGACAGAGAGAGAGACAGAGCATGAGCCGGGGAGGGGCAGAGAAAGAGGAGACACAGAATCTGAAGCAGGGTGCAGGCTCTGAACAAGCTGTCAGCACAGAGCCTGAAGCGGGGCTCGAACCCACAAACTGTAAGATCATGACTTGAGCCGAAGTCGGATACTCAACTGACTGAGCCACACAGGCGCCCCATTTGTTTTCTTATTGTGGATTTTTAAGAGTCCTTTGTATATTTTGGATAACAATTCTTTATCCGATGTGTCTTTTGCAAATACTTCTTCCAGTCTGTGGCTTGTCTTCTCATTTTCTTGACATGCCTTTCACAGAACAGAAGTTTTTAATTTCATTGAGGTCGAGCTTTTCTATTATTACTATTTTATTTTATGGGTCATATCTTTGATGTATCTGAAAAGTCATTACCATACCCAGAGTCATCTAGGTTTTCTTCTTTAGGAAGTTTTGTTGTTTTGTGTTTTATGTTTAGGTCTGTGATCTATTTTGAATTAATTTTTGTGAAGGGTGTAAGGTCTGTATCCAGATTTTTTGTTTTCGTTTTTGTTTTTTGCATGTGGATGTTCAGTTGTTCCAGCCCCAGGTTTGTTGAGAAGCTTATCTTTTGCCCTATTGTATTGCCTTTGTTTGAGAAATACATTTTGGTATTCCAGACTTCTTTACCGTACCATGGGGTAGCTCTTCTGGTTGCTACCACTGCGTGAGATGGGTCTGCTGAATGTTTTCTTTTGATTAACTTGGGTTATGCAGTTTTGGGTACAGAAGTGACATGTACTTCTTAGTACATCATATCATGAAGCATATGATGTTGATTTTTCACTACTGATGTTTATAGTAGGAACAATTTATAGAAGGACTAATGGAAATTCTATCGGCTAGAATTCTGTTGTAAGGAAGAGCTCCCCATTTTTCATGTGTTTGATTATAATTTGTTTTTATCGGGATTGGATTCTTAGTTTATTCTGTTGCTTATAATCTGTTACTATTTTACTTATTTCGTTGTTCAAATTGCCCATATTTGGCCGTCAGGAGCCTTCCTGTTCATTCATATTCCTTTTATTCTCTATTTTTTGAGTATTTTCTACTTTCTTTTACCACAGTATTTTCCAGGCCATTGGTACTTTCTCTGCCCCAGCATTGGAATATACAAATTTTGGTGTAGACAGATGATTTCATCTCTTTTGTATACTTAGAAGTGGAATTTCTGTGTTGTACGGTGACCTGTGTTTAGCCATTTGAGGAACTGCATAACCGTTTTCCAAAGTGACTGTGCCGTTTTACATTCCTACTAGCAGTGCATGTGAGTTCCAATTTCTCCACATTCACAGCAGTACTTACTGTCTTTTTTATTATGGCCAAGGTGTAAAGTGGTTTCGAATTGCATTTCCTTCATGCCTAATAATGTTGAGCATCTTTTCATGTGGTTATTACACATTCATGTTTTAAAGATTTTCACTGGGGAGAATTCTAGGGACAGTTTTTCTTTTAGCACTTTGAAGTTATCTTCTACTTTTTTCTAGCTTTCCAATGAGAAAACTGTTATTCTTAATCTTAGTTTCTCTGTACATAAGGTTTTGCTTCTTCCTTTAGTTGCCTTTAAAATTTTCTCTTTGGTACTGGTTTTCAGCAGCTTGATTTTCTTTTTTTTAAAAATTTTTTTTTTCAACGTTTTATTTATTTTTGGGACAGAGAGAGACAGAGCATGAACGGGGGAGGGGCAGAGAGAGAGGGAGACACAGAATCCAAAACAGGCTCCAGGCTCTGAGCCATCAGCCCAGAGCCTGACGCGGGGCTCGAACTCACGGACCGCGAGATCGTGACCTGGCTGAAGTCGGACGCTTAACCGACTGCGCCACCCAGGCGCCCCAAGCAGCAGCTTGATTTTCATGTGCTTTGGTGTGGTTTTACTTATGCCTCCTTTGCTTGGAGTTTGTTGAGATTTTTAGGTTTGTGAGTTTATGATTTTCATTAAGTTTGTAAAATATTTGGCCAATATTTCTTCAAATGCTCCAGCCACTCTCTGCCCCTCCTCTTGGGACTCTTACAAGTGTGTTAATCCTCTAGACAATAGTACGCCACTGAAGCTCTGATTATTTTTTTCTCCAATCTTTTTTCCCCTCTGTGCTTCATTTGATAGTTTCTGTTGCTCTGTCGTCATGTTCATTGACCTTTTTTTAGTGTCTCATCTGTTGCTAATCACTTTCAGCGTGTTTTTCCGTTTTATTTCATTTCAGATGTTGTATTTTTCATACAATAGTTCTGTGTGCAGAGTTTTCATAGCTTTCATTTCACTCTTCATTGTCTTCATATTTCCCTTTGTATCCTTGAAAAAATTCTAAAAAGATTTATAATATTTAGTAGGTCATTCTCTGCCAATTCTATCATCTCTGTCATTACTTGATTTGTTTGTATTTATTGGCTTTTATCCTGATTTTGGTCTGTATTTACTGGCTTCTTTACATACCTTGTAATTTTTATTCCTGACACTGGATTTTATGTGGAGTACTGAATTTATAGTATTTGTTTAAAGCGTGTTGGACTTTGTTCTGGCATTTAGTTATTTGTGTGTCATTTTGATTGTTTTGAGGTTTCCTATTATGTTTTCTTATGAATTCATAATAGTTTTTGTTCTTGTCCTCTTTTGGCCCTCGTACTAGGATGTGACTCTTTTGAGGACTCTACCCAGGTTCCCTTATATTACATGATCTCTCTACTGGGGCTGGTAGGACTGTGAACTATTCCATGCTCTGTGTGAGCCTGAGAATTGTTCACTCTGTTAGTTTTGAGTGCCCTCCCCCCCCCCCCTGCAACCCCCAGCCTTTTGGAGACTGATTTATTCATACATAAAGCATTACATAGCCTTAGTCTTGAGGATACCTTCTGCTGATCTCCAGAGCCCCCTCTCTCTGCAGCTCCTTCCTTTCTATTACACTGCCCTATAAATCCTAGCTGGTTTGGCCTCCTCATACTCTCATCTCAGTCTCTTCAACTTGGCTTGACTACCAGGTCCTGTTGGTTTTCCCTCCCTGTGCTGTGACTTTGAAATCACTTTTAGGCAGTGAGCGGGGGCAGTTGTAGAGCTTAGTTCATTTGTTGTGCTCTCAGGGAACACCGTCTGTGCTACATACTGTCCTCTCTCAGAAAACTGTTACTGTATGTTTTGTCTAGTTTTATAGCTCTTTATGGCAGGAGGGTGGTTTCATAGTAGAAGGGAAAGCAAACTACCCAGTACCATTTTAAATGAACTTAAATCTTATTGTATGCTTGTCAGCATTCTAGTGCGCCTGCTCTTTTGTGGAAATTTGTGATTTGGGAATTATTTGCTTCCTCTCTCTTTTTCTTTTTTAATTTTTAAAAAATGTTTATTTATTTTTAAGAGAGAGACAGAATGCAAGCAGGGGAGGGGCAGAGAGAGAGACACACACATAAAATCCAAAGCAGGCTCCAGGCTCTGAGCTGTCAGCACAGAACCTGGCACGGGGCTTGAACCCACAAACCATGACATCATGACCTGAGCTGAAGTTGGACGCTTAACCAACTGAGCCACCACGGTGCCCCTTGTTTTCTCTTTTTATTTATTAAAAACATTTTTTTTTAAATGTTTACTTATGTTTGAGAGAGAGAGCATGAGCGGGCGAGGGGCAGAGAGAGAGGGAGACACAGAATCTGAAGCAGGCTCCAGGCTCTGAGCTGACACCACAGAGCCCGACATGGGGCTTGAACCCACAGACTGTGAAATCATGACCTGAGCCAAAGTCTGACGCTTAAGCAACTGAGCCACCCAGCCCCATTTGTTTTCTCTTTTTAATGTGTTTTGAATAATCTTTTGGATGACAAGTCTGCTCTCCTTTTCACTCTCGACTGTTATTTCGGCAGTAATTACATCCCTTAACAGTACTTGATAGATGGCTTTCTTTTAAATCTTAATTTTCAGTGTTTTTTTTTTTCAGAATTCTGGTCTCTGTTGTTGTGTTGCCATGTAATTTCAGATAGATTTTTTTTTTTTTTTTGCTCATTTATTTATTTACTATTAACTGTAGATTTTATTTGGATTTCACCAGGTTTCCCACTAATGTCCTTTTTTTCTAGTACAGATCTTTTAAAGGTCATGGAAATTTTTATTTATTTTTGAAATGAATGGATGTAGGTATTTTGTATAATGTCTCTCATTTCAAGTTTGATGTTTTTTCATGGTGTGAACTTAAAAAATACATGGTAAGAAACACAATATAAAAGTTACTCTTTAAACTTTCTTAAGTGTACAGTTCAGTGGGGCTGTTTTCACATTATTAGGTAACAGATCTCTAGATCTCTTTCACCTTGCAGATCTAGAACTCCCTACCTGTTGAACAACAACTTCCCATTTCCCCCCCTCCCTAGCCCTTGTCAACCACCATTCTCCTTTCTGTTTACATGATTTTGACTCCTGTAGCTATCTCAGAGGTCGAGTCATACAGTATTTGCCCTTTTGTGACTGGCTTATTTCACTCAGCACTGAGCATGAGCACAGTGTCCTCAAAGTTTATCTGTGTTTTAGCATGGGACAGAATTTATCTTTGGAAGGCCAAATAGTATTCTGTTGTATGTATATACCACATTTTCTTTATCCATGCATCTGTTGATAGACATTTGGGTTGCTTCTACCTCTTGGCTATTGTGAATAACGCTGCAATGAATATGGAGGTAGAAATATCTCTTCAAGATCCTGCTTTGAATTTTTTATGAATACCCTGAAGTCGAGTTATTGGACCATGAGATAATTCTACTTTTAGTGTTTTGAGGAACATTCTTACTGTTTTTCATAGTGGCTGCAAAACTTTATATTCTATCAATAGTGTACTAGAGTTCCTATTTCTCTACATCTGGCCCAGCACTTGTTATTTTCTGTTTTTTGATGATAACCGTCCTAATGAGTGTGAGATAATATCTTATTGTGGTTTTGATTTACATTTTTCTGATGATTAGGGATGTTAAGCATTTTTTAATATGCTTATTGGCCATTTGTTTATCTTCTTTAGAGAAATGTTTATTCAAGTCCTTTGTCCATGTATGTAACTTTTTAAGGTTACTTTTGTTGTTGTTGACTTATAGGAGTTCTTTATTCTAATATTCTGGATATTAACCCCTTATCAGACATATGATTTGCCATTATTTGTTCCCATTATATAGGTTGTCCTCACTCCCTTGATTATTTCCTTATGTGCAGAAGTTGTAAAATTTGATGGAATCTCATTTTTCTATTTTAATTTTTGTTGCCTGTGCTTTTGGTATCATATCTAAGATGTCATTGCCAAGTCCAATGTCATGAGGTCTTTCCCTTATGTTTTCTTCTAGGAGTATTATAGCTTTAGGTCCTACATTTAGGTCCTTAATTCATTTTGAGTTAATTTTTGTATATGGTATAAGGTAAGGCTCCAACTTCATTCTTTTGCGTGTGGCTGTCCAGTTTTCTCAACATCATTTGTTGAAGAGACAGTTTCTTCCCCATTTTGTGGTCTTGGCAGCCTTGTTGATGATCATTCGACCATATATGTAAGGGTTTATTTCTGAGCTCTCTACATACTATTCCACTGGTCTCTGTGTCTATCTTTATGTTAGTTCCACATTGTTTTTACTATTGTAGCTTTACTGTAACTTTGTAATATATTTTGATAACAGAAATCATGCTATGGACTTTTGGGAATAATACCATGGAGGTGAAGTATCTTTCTCATGGCATCATATTGAGGGGTATATGATATCGACACAACTTATTACTGGTGATATTAACCTTGATCACTGGGTAAGGTGGTATCTGCCAGATTTCTTCACTGTAGAAGTATCCTTTTTTCCTTTCTATACTCCATGAAGTAGAAGCAAGTCACTAAGTCCAACCCACACTGAAGAAGAAGGGAATGAAGCTCCACCTCCAGAAGCAAGAAGTATCAAAAAATTTATGGACATTTGTTAAAACCACCCACAGTATTATTAATATGATAGGGGAAGGATATTTTGAGGCTATTCAAGTATCCTGTTTCTCTTTACAGTTTCCCTGACTAAATTTTATTATTCCTCAGTGGATTTTGCCTGCCCCAGTTATTTTAGTATGGTGTTCCAATGGTGATTTTCTACTTCCTCTATTCCTTTTATGTTATTATTTCAAATCCGTAAGGAAGATTTATCTTTTTCCCCATATTTAGTTATTTGTTTGATTGTTTACATAGTTCTATTTGGACTCACTGAAATTCGTTTTATTCTTTGGGTTGTAATCCAGTGTCCTCAGTATTTATTTTGTTACTCAAATTTTTCTGGCTTTGACCATTGGGAATTCTTTCAGGTTGCCTCCTGTGTCCTTTTGACATACCCACATCTTTGTTTTTGTTTTTGTTTTCTTTTTTAACCATTTCCTCTCTGACACTGTAAGATGTTTCAGGCTATTATTATGTTTTTCCTGTCCCAGCCTTGTCTCCAGGAAGCCCTGGTTTTGTAATTGGAGAATGGTATTTAGAAACTAAGATCCGGCTCCGCGTATGATTTTCGCTGCTGAGGTGTTACTGCTTGTAGACCCTGTCACCTCATAGAGTTAGAAAATACATGTGGTTATACTAACTCATGTATACAGGTATTGGTATCCATTTCTGTCAGCTGTGTTTATTTCTGTTACCTATCAGATAGATACTTTTTGACAGTTTAGTGAAAGAACATTCTACTTTCTTCCATGTTTTGGACGTGTGTTTTATAAATGGTTAATTCAGAATGCTGTGGGAATTTGCATTGGCATCCTGACTTCCCAATACATATTGTAGTTTTGCATAAGATTTTAGATAAAACAACTTTTCAGTCAGATTTACTTTATTACAGTAATATATGTAATTTCACAAATATTTAAGTCCTAAATGGAGGGGGCACTCATTAAGTCTAGACTCTTTTTTCTTTTTAATGCTGTCATTGCTGAAATAATATTTATGTAAGCCTGTTCTTTTATAAGAGAGAGTCTTAACAATTTTGAATCTTTCTTCTATTTTGAAGCTTTAATGATAACCTTAAGGGATCTAAATGTGTGTGTGTGTGTGTGTGTGTGTGTGTGTGTGTGTGTGTGTGTGTAAAATCCTCATTTCACAAAAGACTTATGGGCTTTAACATGCTAGATGAGGGCAAAGCTTTTAAATTCTTTGCTTTTACAAGGCTTTCTTTTAATAGATTTGAATGGATCAAAATGTCTTAACTTGTCACTGAAGCCTCTAGTAATAATCCTTAGAAAAAATTTCCTTTTTCTAGTTCCTTATTTTTACTTTTTTGTATTTATAAAACTCTTGGAAGGTACAAATGACCTTTTACGAAATTTAAAATCGATGGCCGAGTTGAGACATTTTGTGTAAATGGGGATTTGTCTTCCAAGTTTAGTTTGACCGTATATAAGAATTTTTTCAGCCTAAGAGATAATGGGACTTTCTTTTGCTATGTTTTTCTGTATGTTTTAAGGGATAATTTTTTTGTCTAAGTATAAAACATTTTTGTTAAGGTGGGCAGTCAAAAATACTATCTTTTTGTTTTTTAAGTTTATTTATTTTGAGAGAGTGAGTATGCACGAGTAGGGGAAGGGGAGAGAGAGAGAGAATCACATGTGGGGATTGAACTCATGAACTGTGAGATCGGGACCTGAGTCAAAGCTGGACACTTAACTGACTGAGCCATCCAGGTGTCCCCAAAATACTATCTTAATGATAGCCATAAATTTGAAAATAACTCCATAAATCCTCTGGCCTTTTTATATTGTCATTATGATGACTGTGGTAATACTACAATTTTTAAATTGTAATACTAAAATTTTTAAATTTAAATTTTAGGACTATAATATAAAAAAATACAATTGTGCCCCCCACAAAAGGCACAAGTGTTCTGTGTTTGTATTAATTAATATATTTACATTTTACTTTAAGTGTTTCTACTGTAACATTATTTTATAATATTTTCATTGCAGGAATAAAATGTTCTAGTTAAATTTTAGGTAAATAGGACTGATGGTGATTCTGGCAACCAGTTTATTTTTTTGTGGGGAGAGGAATAAGCTAAAGGGAGTGGATCAGTTTATGTGCCATTTAGTTCAGCACATTTTATAGTTTTCCCTGTTGGGAGAAATATACTGAGATATTTCTGAAATATCTCAGAAAACTGGTCATGTTCTTCGGGTCCTCCAGGTCTCCTTTGAAGGAAAGTACCAGCTTGACAATAACGACATAATCTGTAACTATTTCCTCAATTCCTCCAGTTAAAAAAAAAATTATGTGTAATGGTAATTTTCATTTTAAATCCTTATCTGAATGCTATAGTCCTGGAAATTTCTGGAGCAAGAAAATGCACTGTAGTGAATTCTCTGCTATCCATATTAGTGATGGAATTGGAAAATAGTACAGACTAGATCAATTTTACTCTATGATTTTTGACTCTATGATTATCATATTTTAGAAATGTAGTTGATGTTAATAGGAGTTGACATTCTCTGAGCATGTATTACCTGATAAGAATCTGATAATTAGAGCATTAGCAACAGTTTATTTATTATGAATAGGTTTTTTCTTGATTTGTTGTACCTTGAAAAAATTCACATTTTGGTTTTTCATAATTCACAGTTCATAACTCTAGACTTGACAGTAATCTTTATGACTAACAATTAGGAGCTCCAGCTTCCCATTTCCTATTAGACAATTAGCATCTGTTTCCCAATTCAGAATGCTTGGGAAGTGACCTAGCTAGATGCACACCTCTCTTTATGCTAGAGAAGATTATATTAGATACAGGAAAAGTGATACTGGTACTACCAAATACTTTAGGAATAAAATAGTTTTTATAATATGTGAAACTAGCTATCACTTATAACAAAGATTCTTTAGGAAAATGCTTTTCAAGTTTCAGATAGACTGAGATAGGAACATCATCTATAAATCATGAGTTTTACTGTTGTAATTTCATTCTTTTCTGTTAGTAAAAAAATTCATTTATAAGCAAATTTCATTCATTTCTCTTATTCTCCACCTTCCTTTTCCTGATTGGTTTTATAATTATCATGGATCTTATTGAGCACTGAAATGAGAATGAGATAAATTTTTCTCAGTGTTAGCCCAAGAATTGATTGAAATTGTTTTTGTTTCTTTTAGGAAATCCACCTTCTTCAATGTATTAACCAATAGTCAGGCTTCAGCAGAAAACTTCCCATTCTGCACTATTGATCCTAATGAGAGCAGAGTACCTGTGCCAGATGAAAGGTTTGACTTTCTTTGCAAGTACCACAAACCAGCAAGGTAAGAAAATCTTTATGCTATTATTTATTTGGTGGCCCTATATAGACGCAGTAAATATGTGTAAATGATGTATTTAAAATCATATACGGGGCTCCTGGCTGGCTTGGTTGCTGGAACATGCATCTCCTCATCTCCGGGTTGTGAGTTCGAGCCACAAGTGTGGTGTAGAGTTTACTTTAAAATAAGTAAGTAAGTAAGTAAATAAATAAAATCATTTAGAAGTTTTTTTCTCCAGAATTTATGGTTGTATTATGGGTGATTATAAAAATAATGTAGGGCATAGAGAAAGGTGAGGAAGGATACATCTGGCAGTTAACATTGCAGTTACTTTTTTTCTGAGGAGTATGAAGTAGAGGGAGTAAGCAGCCTGTATAATATTCCATTCACGTGGGGCGCCTGGGTGGCTCAGTCGGTTAAGCGTCCAACTTCAGCCAGGTCACGATCTCGCGGTCCGGGAGTTCGAGCCCCGCATCAGGCTCTGGGCTGACAGCCCAGAGCCTGGAGCCTGTTTCAGATTCTGTGTCTCCCTCTCTCTCTGACCCTCCCCCATTCATGCTCTGTCTCTCTCTGTCTCAAAAATAAACAAACACTAAAAAAAAAAAAAAATTAAAAAAAAATATTCCATTCATGTAAAATTGTATGTGTGCATGTATATTCATAGGAAAATATATGAAGCTGTTTGATGGTTATCTTTGGGTAGTGGAATTTTTAGGTGCTTTTTACTTTTTCATATTCTGTGTCATTTGAGGTTTTTGTAACAATTTAGTTTGCCTTTAGTTTCTCACTATTTTAGATGTGGTGATAAATCCTAAGTTTCTGTCTCTATTCCTGAATTTGCCTTCTTGATATTGGCACCTGCATGACAAGTCCCCTCAGACTTGACATGTCCAAAATGGACCTCTTGATTTTCATCCTGCCTGTGCTAAGTTTGTTCTTTAAGACTTTCATATTTCAGTAAATAGCACTATTATTTTCCCAGTTGCTTAAGTCAAAGTCCAAGATTTATCTTTGATACCTCTTTCATCATCTCTAGATCTAGTCTATAAGCAATTCTTATGAGTACTAATCACAAAATATATACCACATTTATTTAGTTTTTCTACTTTCATCCATTTGTTTGAGTATCCGTTTTTTTTTATGAATTAAGAATTATAATGATGATTGCCATATGATTTTATAATTCTATCCATTTGTTTATCATTTATTGGCATTCTGCTGTAAGGAAGAGCTTTCTTGTCTGCATTTATTCACTCATGTATTCATTCATGTGTTACTCAGTTGGTTACAATGTCACAGTCATTGGGCATAGTTCAAATTACATTCCTGAAATTGGCTCCTCAAAGTGACTTCTGTTTTCTTTTTAAATGTGTGTGTGTGTGTGTGTGTGTGTGTGTGTGTGTGTGTGTGTGTGTTTTAGGTTTGTTTATTTATTTTGAGAGAGAGAGAACTCTTGTGCCTGTGTGAGGGGGGGGGGGGGCGGGACAACGAGAGAGAGAGCCCAATATGGGGCTTGAACTCATGAACTGTGAAGTATGACCTGAGCCGAAACCAAGAGTAGGATGTTTAACCAACTGAACCACCCAAGAGCCCCTGTTTTCTCTTTAAAACCTTTTTATTTTTAAAAGATTGCAAATTATACAAAAGAGGCAAAATTACTCATAGAATGCTTATGTGCCCTTCTCCCAAGTTTCTTTGAACCTTTGAGAGTGAGTTGCAGACATGATGCCACATTGCACTTCCATTCTTCCATTTGTATTTACTAAATACAGACCATTCTCTTACATTCCCACAGTAAATCACCAATCAGGGCATTAACATGGATACAGTATTACCATCTGATTCATAGATTCCATTTAGATTTCTCCAGTTGTCCCATTGATGTGCCTGTTTGTTCAATTCCTTTGTATGTAGCCAGTCTTTTGACCCCTCTGGCTTGTTGACTGATTTGGAGCTGCTGATTTGGTCCCTGGCTACTGCTAGATTGCTCTCCTGCCAAGATGCCTTGTACAGGCCCCGGTTGCTATTGTGCTGCCTTTTCTCCCCATTCTGACTCTTTAGATGTGGGCCCTTGTCACTGCTAGACTGTGTGGTCATGTGACATTGCTGAAATTCTTCAGAGACCTGAAGAGAAAAACAATAGCAATAAAGCTCTTAGACTTCAAATTTGTTGAAATTTTAGGCAGTGAGGGAATTAACTTCTCAAAATTTCCTTTTTCTTTTGTCAGTGAACATTGATTAAATGCCTTAATGGAAATAAAAAGATTGAATGGGGGTGTGTGCCTGGGTGGCTTAGTCGGTTAGGCTGCTGACTTGGGCTCAGGGTTTCTCATGGTTTGTGAGTTCGAGCCCCGTGTCGGGCTCTGTGCTGACAGTTCAGAGCCTGGAGCCTGCTTCAGATTCTGTGTCTCCCTCTCTGTCTGCCCCTCCCCCGATCGCACTCTGTCTTTCTCTATCAAAAACAAGTAAACATTAAAAAAATTAAAAAATAAAGTTATATGTGGATATTTGCACGGGGGTTGGCACCCCTCACCCCTGTTTTGCTCAAGGGTCAACTTAATCTCCATATTTACATGACTGACTGACTGGCTTTCATAACTTGGTTTCTAACTTGTGTTAATTGTACCTTATTTTGAGCAAAGCAAAAGTTATTTCGTATATACCTCTATTTGTGTTGCTGTTGTTAACAACCAGGTTATTACTGTGCTGATAACTGGTTCACATCATTACATACATTTTTTATTTATATAACCTATGTGATGATTTTTTTTAAGTTATTTATTTTGAGGAGAGGGGAGGGGCAGAGAGATAGGGAGAAGAGAATCTTAAGCAGTCTCCCTGTTGCCAGCACAGAGCCTGACACAGGGCTTGATCCCATGAATGAAATCATGACCGTAGCCGAGATTAAGAGCTGGTTGCTTAACTGACTGGGGCGCCCCAGCTTACATGATGATTAAATGCAAATCCAGATATCCTGTGTTTGAATCCTATTTTTGTTACCACTAGCTGAGTGATCCCCTATGTGTAAATAGGTTTCTTAACTCCTCTCAGGCCCAATTTCCTCATCTTTAAAGTAGGTTTAATAAGTAGCACTTACCTAATGGAGTTGTTTTGAACTTTGAGTGATTCATGTAAAGCAGTTAGTCCAGTGCCAGTCACAAGTTATGTTGGCTCATTCTGTGGCGATTACCTTCCCTTGTTTCAGTGTACTCTTTAAATGTTCTCCACTGCTTTTGTGTCTTTACTCATGGGCCAACAGAACAGTATAGTAAAATTAATGGTATGAGGGTTTTTTTTAATGTTTACTTAATTTTGAGAGAGAAAGAGAGCATGTGCACATATGAATGTGCACGAGTGAGGGAGGAGCAGAGAGAGAGAGAGAGAGAGAGGGCGAGAGAATCTGAAGCAGGCTCCGTCCGCACTGATAGCAGAGCTCGAACTCACAAACTGTGAGATCATTACCTTAGCTGAAGTCGGATGCTTAACTAACTGAACCACCCAGGAACCCTGAGTTTTTTGTTTTTTGTTTTAAAAGTTTATTTATTTTGAGATAGAGAGCAAGTGAGCAGATGAGGGACAGAGAGAGACAGAGGGGGAGAGAGAGAGCCCCAAACAGGTTCGGTTCCACACTGACAGAGTGGAGCTGGACGTGGGGCTTGATCTCACGAAAACAGTTTCTTAGTATTGTTTTATAATAAAACCATCTTTTGTTTTTTAGCAAAATTCCTGCCTTTCTAAATGTGGTGGATATTGCTGGACTTGTGAAAGGAGCTCACAATGGGCAAGGCCTGGGAAATGCCTTTTTATCTCATATCAGTGCCTGTGATGGAATCTTTCATCTAACACGTAAGTACAGTTGTTTATTTAATTCATTCATTTCATTAATAGTCAGTTGTATTTCCATTATTGCTCAAATAAAATTAGAAATGACTAATAGAAGATTTGCCTAGCTTCACAAGATGAATCATGGATTGGTTTGCTAATTGTGACTTTAGTGTTATTTACTATCATTTCCATATAAGAAGGCGTATTCCAAAGCAAGTATATGCTGTATTGATACTTCAGTTGAATTTCATCCCTTATTCTGGATTAGATCCACTGGGAAGTGTTTCTATGTGGAAGTAATTTTGTTGATTATAAAGCATTTTGACATTTTCTTAACTTGTGGAACTTTTCTGCATTCTTGGTTTTCTATGTGTTGAGAGGGCAGGATTGATATAGGACAGGATTCCATTATTTCAGAGATTTATTATTTATTAGAGATGACAGGGTTAAGGAGAAACTATAGACCAGCTATTCCTTAATGGGGGTGGGGGGATATACAGCAAAGGGAACAACCTGTTAGAACTAGGGGTTAATGTTCTTTTGACTACAAAAGTGAGCCAAGAATATAGTAATTCTCTGATAGAAAGGTTTAGATTGGGCTTCGGTTAAGGTTCAGGTCAAGACTGCACTGCAGGATATTATAATGGTCTGGTGTTGTAATGAACAAATCCGTGCAAATGAAGGAAACTCAGGTTAGAGGTACAGGCCAGTTGTGGTCTGATTTAGTGCTTTTTCTATAGATATAGTTATCTATAGATAACTATAGCAATTATAAATGAGCATTTAGAAAATTTGATAGCCATTTGACTGAGAAATTTGTCATTTGAATCTAATAAGTTGTATTAGCATTTATACTAATTAGTATTATAAAGTACTAATACTACTTTATAAAATAATAAAATAGTAATACTAAATACTAAAATAAATTGTATTAGTATTTACACTAATTAGTACAAATTGTCTAGTATTTTTGTAGGTTTTTTAAAAAATTCATTTGCCTAGTAATTCATTTTTATTGTATTTTACAAAAGTCCACCTCAAATAGTTTGAGAAGCACTGATTTAATTGGGTGGAGGTATATAGACACCTTCTGGAAGGGTTTGAGGTGCAGGTGAAGACTAGGGTTATGGTTGGGGTTGCTTGGGTGGGAGGGTGGAATTCAATAATGTAGAGTAGTGTTACTTAAAGCCTTACATTGGTAAGAGCCTTTGTTTTCTTGACACTTTGACTTTTTACTGGTTCTGGTGACTGATGTGACAGTTTCAAAGAGATTTGGAATCCAGTGTGATTCCTGGGTTTTTGGACTGGGCCAGTTGAATGAATCTTGATGCCATTCACTGAAATGTTAAATGTAGAAGGACCAAGAAGTCTTGGGAGAGAGTTGATGAGGTCAGTTTGGGACAGTTTCTTTGCATTTTTGAGCCTAGGACATACAGATAGAAGATATCTTTAAGAAAGTAGGATTGATAGGGCAGGTGTGACAGGAAGATGGGGGTAAGAGAACTGAAGTTTTGGGTGTGAGAGGGATTGAACTGATGGATGGAATAGAGCTTGACATGAGGTAGGAGGGAACATAGGAGAGGACTGAAAAATGGAAGGGTCATGGATCTGATTACCTGAGGAGGTTCAAGAACAGATATGTTGGGTATAATGGGGTGTGTGCTTAGAAAGGGATATTTGGGGGCACCTGGGTGGCTCAGTCGGTTAAGTATTTGACTTCAGCTCAGCTCATGATCTTGCGGTTTGTGAGTTCGAGCCTCGTGTTGGGCTCTGCTGATAGCCTGGAGCCTACTTTGGATTCTATGCCTTTCTCTCTCTCTGCCCATCCCCCACCCATGCTCTGCGTCTCTCTCTCTTTTTTTTTTTTTTTTTTTTTTAAACTTTTTTTTTTTTTTGGGACAGAGAGAGACAGAGCATGAACGGGGGAGGGGCAGAGAGAGAGGGAGACACAGAATCGGAAACAGGCTCCAGGCTCTGAGCCATCAGCCCAGAGCCTGACGCGGGGCTCGAACTCCCGGACCGCGAGATCGTGACCTGGCTGAAGTCGGACGCTTAACCGACTGCGCCACCCAGGCGCCCCATGCATCTCTCTCTTAAAAGTAAATAAACATTAAAAAAAAGGAAAGGGATATTTGACTTAAAATTTTCTGAAGTGGAGCAGTTCAGGGTGATGGTAAGATCCTGATAATGGCCTAAAACCATCGGTAAATGTAATCAAGTCTTTGGTTTGTTATCTGTTGTATAACATTCATCTGTTTTTCTAACCCTTAGGGAAAATGAATTTGGTTAGGAGCATATATACTTTATTGCATTTCATTCAGGCTAAAACTATTATAAAGAAAAAAAAAGTCTGTTTAAACTAGATACCCTGGTTTCTTATAGTAATTTGATTTCAGAGGTATTAACTTGTAAAAATATGCATCTTAAAATTGATGATATACAGTATATATTATTGTATAGTGCATAGAGCCTAGGATGATAGTTGTATAACCAGAATTTTCAAAACATCTTCATGGAATTACAATCAGTAAAAAAGACTTGTAGAGATTAAATAGATACAATGATTACCTTGAAGCTGTGAAAATTGGGAATTCTTTAATTCTAAATTATAATATATTTTTGTCTTTAACAATCAGATTATGGAATGAGTGTGAAAAAAGATTTTATCTTTCATATTACTCATTATTTAAAGATTATTTTCTTCAAATATCTTAAAGTCACCAGAAATGCAGTTGACTTGTTTATTTATTAAATAGTAAATGCTTTGTGTTCTGGGTGCTGCAAATAGATAGTGGGTGGCAGAATCTAACATTCTCTGGTTTTATGAAGCTTCTAGTCTGGTAGTGGAAATAAACACTGAATCATTATATTAATAAATGTGTAATCACATTGCTGGATGTACTTTGTTTTTTTTTTTTTTTACCTCACTGGGGAATTGCTTATTAATAATAATTAATTATTATTATTATTATTATTTGCTTATTACCATGTTTGAAACTTGTTTGAATTCTTAAGTTCATCATTTCTTATTTTGGTGAAAAAAATCAGTTTTCTGTGTTTATATTTTTTAGTTTTTCTGTTTTTGTCTTAGATAGTTGAATTAAAGCTACCAAGGAAGGGGATGGGGCATCTGGCTGGCTCCGTTGGCAGGGCATGTGACTTTTGATCTCAGGGTCATGAGTTTGAGTCCCACATTGGGTGTGGAGATGGTTTTAAAAAAAACTACTAAGGAAAGGGACAGCATCGTGATGATATCTATTAGTGTCTAGGGCACTTTTAAGCTTTCCATTAGAACATGTGAAAGTTAGGAGAGAGAAAAAATTATGAGTGGGAAATTTTGGTTTATTTATTAATTTATTAATGCTATGCTTCTCTCCATTAATTTAATTTTTAAAACTTAAACTTTCTCTCACCTTGTTTACTTCCCTTGGTTATTAGGCATTTGTAAATACCTACATTGCCTCAAAAATGTATTCTTGTTTTAAATATAAATACTTTGACAGGTTTTCTTTGGCTTTAAATCATTAGCTCACTCTATCTTATTAATTTGACATATTAAAATTTTTTTATGTTGTTTATTTTATTTTGAGAGAGAGAGAGAGAGAGAGAGCAAGCACAAGCTGGGGAGGGACAGAGAGAAGGAGAGAGAGAATTCCAAGCAGGTTCTGCACTATTAGTGCGGAGCCTGATGTGAGGCTGGAACTCACGAACCCTGAGATCATCATTGAGCTGAGATCAAGAGTCAGATGCTTAACCAACTGAGCCACCCACGTGCCCCTCATTTGACACATTATTTATGGAACACCTCTTTCAAGTGTGCTAGATGCTGAAGGATGTGATAGTGGGTAAGAACAGGTAAGACTCTTACCCTTAAAGACTGAGTGGGAACAAACATATTAGGGGAAGGAGGAGGAGAAGGAGAGACTGATTATTTAGAGTAAATGGCTTGTTTAAAGGCCCTGTTGCCTTGAAAGAACTGTCAGTGTAGGTAAGATGAATGGTGAGGAATAGGAGGGATGGAAGAGAGCCAGGGAGGTAATTGGGGATCACCATGTCCACCATATTAAGGTTTAATGGCTTCAATATGAAGAGGTTTTTTTTTTTTAATGTTTATTTTTGAGACAGAGAGAGAGACAGAATGTGAGTGGGTGAGGGGCACAGAGAGAGGGAGACACAGAATCTGAAGCAGGCTCCAGACCCTGAGCTGTCAGCACTGAGCCCAATGCAGGTTCCAACCCAGGATCTGTGAGATCATGACCTGAGTCGAAGTCGGACACTTAAGGGACTGAGCCACCCAGGCGCCCCTGAATAGTTTTAAATAGAGAGTTGGGGTAGGAATGCAGATTAAATTGTTCCAGGGGCTTACTTTGCAGTTACTCAGTTGAGTTATATTTTTAATGTTTTAAGAAATCAAAATGGAGTTAGGCACCAAGAATTTGAAATTTCATTCTGTCATAAAAAGATTATTTTCAAGATACTCATAATGATTTCCATAGATGTCTGGGCATGAAAAACATAGAATACTTCTTTTGTAAAAGGATCTATACACATTACTAAATTTGCTTACCTCTTAAATAGTGTTTTCTCCTTGTGAGGTTTGTTGCCTAATGTGTAAGTATTTCAGATCCCTTCTCCATTAATCATTAGAGTTGTCTTTAAAATTTTATTTTCAGGGGGTTTCTTGTTTGTAAAGTATTCTAATAAGGTAATGAGAGATACTAGAAATAATGAAAGATTATCTTGTTCACATGTACGCAGATATGGAGATAGACTTACCTTTTAAAGTGTGTTTTTAAAGTGACTGAATACTAACTCATAGCTATGGATTCAGCTACATAAATATGAATTTAATGTTTCAGCAACAAGGGTTGCTGAAGTGAAAGTCTTTTTTTTTTTTTTTTTTTTTTTTTTTTATTTTTTTTTGAAAGCATGAGAAAGGGAGGGTCAGAGAGAGATGGAGACAGTTTCCATCTGAGCTGTCAGCACAGAGCCTGATGCGGGGCTTGAACTCATGAGCCATGAGATCTTGACCTGAGCCGAAGTTGGACACTTAATCGACTGAGCCATCCAGGCACCCAGTGAGAGTGAGTCTTAATGGGACACATAAAAATAAAAAAATTGCCAGACTTTGTATAATGGGAACTATTAAAGCTAATCTTTTTATTCTGGTGAATGTTATAAACAAAGTTTTGTGGGAAGTATTTTTAATAGTACCAATGAGTCTTTTGTTATTAAAATTAATTTGAAAACAATCAGTTTTATTGCAGGGTGACTTTTTTTTCTTGCTCTATTTTAAATGCTTAGAAAACTTTTGCAAAAGAACATTAATTGAAGAATGATCTAATAATGTGTTCATTATGTGAAACTTCTTAGGTAGGTTATTGAAGATACTCCTTTAGTGTATTAAGCCAGTTTGTAGCAAACGTAGACTAATTTTATATAGGAGGTAGATGTAATAATTTTTTTTTTCTGCACATAGTAACATGGATTTATCTCAAAATAATTATGCTAAGTAGAAGCCAGTCCAAAAAAAGAGCATAAACTATATGATTCCATTTACATAAGATTTTAGAAAATACAAACTAATGTATCAGAAGGCAAATCAGTGGTTGCCTGGGGTCAAGGGGATGGGGTGGGGTAAGGGGGAGGGATTACTAAGGGGCATGAAGAAACTTTTGGGGTGATGGATATGTTCATAATCTTGTGGTGATGGTATCACAGGTATATACATACTATATATCAAATTTTATACTTTATGCACAGTTCACTAAATGTTAATTTTTTACTTCATAAAAGTAAGAGAAAGAAAAAGAAAAAAAAGGAAAAGGATGTGGAAATTAAAAACACACACACACACACACACACACACACACACAATCTTTTATGTCACTTTTCCTTCTAGGGGAGTTTTGATTAGACTCTTTTACCTGATTGTATCAGTATAAGCATTGGAGATGTCATATTTCTAGATAATAATTAGCAGATTGGTACACTATTTGTATTGATTTACAAATCAGAATTCAACCTGACATTTTGTGAGTCTGGGGATTTGTGGAGAAGAAACTTGGATTTTGGTGCAATTAGTGAAATTATCTGTCTCTTTCATACATCAATCTGATAAGTACAGATTCTTTTCAACTAGAGAATTCCTTAAAAATTCCAAAATATTACTTATTGGCAACTTTGTTAGTAAGTTTGTTGGGCAACACTTCTTTTTTTAAGTTTATTTATTTATTTTGAGAGAGAGAGAGAGAACCAGCAGGGCAGGGTCAGAGAGACAGGGAGAGAGAGAATCCCAAGCATGCTCTGCACTGACAGTGCAGAGCCTGACGTGGGGCTCAAACTCACAAACCGGAAGATCATAACCTCAGCTGACGCTTAACCGACTGAGCCACCCAGGTGCCCGTGGGCAAAACCTTTTAAAAAAATTTCATTTGTAGAGTTCAGGAGTTGTGTGTATTTTAGTTTTTAAATTACCATATCGTAAAATTGACTTATTTTGGCATACAGGTCTTTGAATTTCAGCATATGTATAGATTTGTGTAACCACTGGCACACAGGGTGCAGAACACTTCACCTCAAAAATCCTCTTAGGTTGGGGCGCCTGGGTGGCGCAGTCGGTTAAGCGTCCGACTTCAGCCAGGTCACGATCTCGCGGTCCGTGAGTTCGAGCCCCGCGTCAGGCTCTGGGCTGATTGCTCGGAGCCTGGAGCCTGTTTCCGATTCTGTGTCTCCCTCTCTCTCTGCCCCTCGCCCGTTCATGCTCTGTCTCTCTCTGTCCCAAAAATAAATAAACGTTGAAAAAAAAAAATCCTCTTAGGCTATCCCCTTTATAGTCATACTCTTGTCACCATGAAACATGATAGCTGTTGATCTGTTCTTCATCACTTGAGTTTTGTCTTTTTGAGAATGTTATATCAGTGAAAGAATAGGAATGTGCAGTGTTTTCATTTTGGAAAGATGTTTAAGGATGCAAACTAATGGTGTTATTAGCATATCCTCTGGGCCCATCCATCAGACATGTTTCTGGAACCTAGGAGGGGCTGAAGTTATTCCAGAGGGGGTTGGTTTTCAGTGTTTTTTGTTCTTTACTTTTTCAGTTTTCTTTGATCTCATTCTTCTATTCTTTTATGGATCTTTTAAGTGTTTTTAAACAACACAGTGTTTCTTTCACTCTTGGTGTTTTGGGAAATACTACTCTTTTTTCTTTCAAAGCTTGCTTTTTAAAAATTTGTAACAAAATTGTTAAAATTTTAAAATTTAAGTCTTGAACTAACAGGTAGAACTGCCTATCTCTAAAACATAAAAGTGCCTGGAAATACAGAATGTTATGAAAATGGTAAGAATACTGTATTTGTCAGACTTTTCTACCAAAGAGCTCTCACAGCAAAGGATGAAGAACTTGGGGGCCTTTGGTACACAGTGCAGCCCCAGACACTTGACTTCAGGGAAAAGTTTTGGCATCTCATGGTTTATTTTCCTCTGTACTTCCAGCAGTATGCAGTCCCCAACTTGAGAAGCAGGACTGTAGGTTGATATAAACACCCTAGACCTATCAAAAGACCTATGTGACCAAACAACTAGGTCCAGCTTATAATAATAACGACTATCTTTATAGCATTTTGTTTCTTTAGTGCTTTTTAAATTGTGAAGTCTTGATCATCAAGCAACCCAGTGAGATGTGTATTCCTTATTGTCATCCTCATTTTCAAATGAGAAAACCAAAGCTTAGATAGGTAAAATGATTTGCTCAAGTCACATAACTGAAAGGTGTCAGTCCCTGTGATTAAACCAACTTTGTATGGCATCATTCCTTCCTCTCCCACTCTTTCTGTCATGACCCATATCATTAACTGTAACTCTATGTTGTCAAATGTCTGGAAGAAATAGATGTTTGAGTGAAAACTTTGACAGTGTATGGAAAAGGTACCTCATTTTCTGAGGACTAAAGGTAGCTTGTGTGTGTGTGTGTGTGTGTGTGTGTGTGTAAATTCTTATCTTAATTCCAGTATGTTTTCATACAGTGTTATATTAGTTTCAGATGTACAATACAGTGATTCAGCAATTCCATACATCACCCAGTGCTCATCACAAGTGTCGTCCTTAATCTCCTTTACTTATTTCACCCATCCCCCCACCATTCCTCTGGTAACCATCAGTTCTTTATCGTTAAGAGTCTGTTTCTTGCTTTTTCTCTTTTGCTTTCCTTTGTTCATTTGTTTCTTAAATTCCACATCTGAGTGAAATCATATGGTTTTTCTTTTTCTCTCACTGACTTATTTCACTTAGTATTATGCTCTTTAGCTCTGTGTTGTTGCAAAAGGCAAGATTTTGTTCTTTTTTATGGCTGAATAATAATCCATTGTAAAGGTAGCTTTTACTCTTGAAGCCTGTGCCAGAGCTCCATGGAGTAGCACTGGGGGACTCAGGTTACATTGTGATGTGTGCATGCTTTTGTAAGTACCTATTCAGGTAGGATATTTTGTTTCCAGTCATTTGTATTGCTGAACAAAATACATAGGGTCTGATGATTCTATTAAGTAGAAAGTCAGTAAAGGGTTTTGATGGATTCACTGCCAGTAGATTTCTTGTCTCTCTCTAGCACCTAGAATGTACCTTTCTCAATTTGCTTTACCTGTATTCAGCAAACAAGATAGGGGGTCTTTAAAAACGTCTATTAAGAGTTAAAAATAGTGGAATATAAAATCTTCTGTCAGCTCTATTGATAGGGGAAAATACATGTACTTTTGTTTGTTAAATGGAATATAAATTCTGCTTGGGTTAAGTTTATGATATAGTACTTTCATAATGTAAAAGAAAGCTCTTAACTTGAAAAGTGTTATTAATACATGCTGACTAAAGCAAAACCTTTTTAAATAGAGTTTTTAATAAGATTAAAGTTAACTTGAAGAGTTAATTTTCCCTGAAAACATGAGATGGAGGGGGGAGGGTTAAATGTGAGATAAGAATAAGGTTTTTATAAATTTAATACATAAATTACCAGCTTGAGGGAACCAAAACATAATACATTTGGATGACACATTAAGTGATTTTTTTAAATAAGTGACTTTTTAACAAGTGAGATGAATCATTTAGAGGATTCTGTTTATTTATTTTTATTTTTAGGGTTTTTTTTTTCCAGTTTATTTATTTATTTAGAGAGAGAACAAGTGGAGTAGGGGCAGAGAAAGAGGGGGAGGGAGAGAATCCCAAGCAGGCTCTGCACTATAGGTGCAGAGTCTGATGCAGGGCTCAAACTCCACAAACCATGAGATCATGACCTGAGCTGAAACCAAGAGTCAGACCCTTAACTGACTGAGCCACCCGCCCCTAGAGGACTTTAAAGTAAACTTTAAGAGAGAATAGCCATTGCAAAAATTTGTTGACTAATTTAGGCAAATGTTAACGAGTCTACTTTATGAAAGCCCTATTGTCTTTTCAGTTACTTCTTCCCTGCCAAGGTAGTTGAATATACACATCTAAGACATAATATTCATTTTGAATGTTTTGTTGCAGGTAGGAAGAGACATGTACACCAGGTCTAGTTTTAGCAGCCCTGTGAATGAGAATGATGGGTTGTATGTGGGGGAAGGGGAGCACGGTTTGGTAGGCTGTTCCTGTGCTCCTGTCAGTCCTCTCTTGATACAGGTTTACATGGAAGTGGAGTTGGGAAGAGCTTGAAGTTCGTAATTTCAGGTAGCAAAGTTGTGCTTCCAAAGTACCCAACACTCATTTTATGCCTGAAAATAAGGTGCTGTTTACTGTGCTGGAATTTCTAGAATGTTAGACATATGTTGAGTTAAGCGTAACTCAAAAAAATGTTCATACATGTTTCTAAGGTTTCATGCCTCTTTTATGGCCTATCTCTTCAAGCTATTAAACAAAACAAATAGTTGACTTCGAAGGATTTCTTTCTTTTTTTTTATTCTCTATGCTTGTGTTGCTTGAATGAACATTCAATACTGACACAAAGAATGCCACAAAAATTGTATTTCAGTTGGAATTAATCTGTTTTGGCTTCCATGCAAAAATACTTGCAGTCTTTTTAGTGTAATTCAGTTATTTTTATAAGTAGCTATTTATGACATCGCAGAAGATAAACTTTAGATGAGAAATAAATTTCAGAGGCTAATTATCTTTCAACACAGAGACCTTACCTCATATGTTTTTATATATTTTATATTTAATGTACTTCCATGAAAGGATAAAGGGTTATAATTGAAATTAGGGGGAAAAAAGAGCATTATCTCTGAGATTTTGTTGTGGATCACAATTTGAGAAATGCTAACTAAAACTACAGTCTAGCCATGTTTATTTTAACAAAGGTGCAGTATCATAAACCCTGTATAAACACTAACTCGTTTACTCTTGTTAACAGCTCTGTAAGAAAGGTCCTGTTATTATCCTCATTTTGTAAATGAGGAATCCAAAGAGTAGAGGAGTTACAATACTTGCCCAAGATTACATTGTTAGTAATGCTAGCAGTAGGTAGAATCAGATTTTAAACTTACTTCTGGTTACAAAGTCCTTGCTCTGTGTTGGTTTAGTCTGTTAATCTATGCTGATAATTATCAATGCAAATAAAGAAGTCTTTTTTTTCAAATCACAAAAATTTTTATTAGTCTGTGAGCTCTTGAAACTTTTTGTCTGTGTATCACTTCTCGGCCTTTTGGCTAAGATCAAGTGTGGACACTTTTTGTCTATGGACCCACTTTGAAAAACATTTGTCTAAATTCCAGAGAAGTTGCCTTGATGTTTATCAGTTCTAGGTCAAGCAGTTTTAATGATTTTTTTTGTTTTCAACGTTCATTTTATTTTTGGGACAGAGAGAGACAGAGCATGAACGGGGGAGGGGCAGAGAGAGAGGGAGACACAGAATCGGAAACAGGCTCCAGGCTCTGAGCCATCAGCCCAGAGCCTGACGCGGGGCTCGAACTCCCGGACCGCGAGATCGTGACCTGGCTGAAGTCGGACGCTTAACCGACTGCGCCACCCAGGCGCCCCAGCAGTTTTAAATAATACCCAAATTACGTAATAAAAAGACCATGGAAAATTATTTGCTTTGTAAATTTCCTAAAGGGAAAGGATGACTTTATTTAGAGAAAAACATTATGTGGCTTAGGCTTTTAGTAACAAAGATGACAAAACATATGTCAGAAAGAGAATACATTCGAATTTACTCTCACACGTTCTTTTTTCTGATATTTTCATTTTTTTATTTATGAAGTGAATAAACAGACAAGTGATCAGTAACTGAGGTCCTGGCAGTGTCTGTAGCAGCCTTCATTAGTCTTTTAGATGGTAACTTCTTTTTGGAGATTGTATGGAACTTACATGTAACATTTGACGGTGTGACTTAATGTGACTTAATGTGCTCTGTTCATAGCAATCCTGTAGGGGAAGTAGTATGTCTGTTTTAAAGATGAGAAAACCAAGGAGGCTTTAAGAGACTAGGAAATTAGGCCATAATTAACAAAACTGATGAACCACCGGAGCTATGATTTGAATTCAGGTCTGCCGGAAATGATGCAGCTGGCAGTGCTTAAAAATCTATAAGCAGGGGCGCCTGGGTGGCGCAGTCGGTTAAGCGTCCGACTTCAGCCAGGTCACCATCTCACGGTCCGTGAGTTCGAGCCCCGCGTCGGGCTCTGGGCTGATGGCTCAGAGCCTGGAGCCTGTTTCCGATTCTGTGTCTCCCTCTCTCTCTGCCCCTCCCCCGTTCATGCTCTGTCTCTCTCTGACCCAAAAATAAATAAACGTTGAAAAAAAAATCTATAAGCAGTTGGATGGTTATTTATCTGAAATATAAATTGTTTTCTTTGGTCTCAATGTCAAACTATTTGAATGTTGGTGATGTTCTAAATAATCATTCCCCTACTTAATTGTCCCCCACACCCCGAAAGTATCTTGAAGGTTTGAAATTATGCAGAAATTTTTTCTTGTGCTAGCTGTATCTATCTCCTAGTTACCTGTCCACCTACCTACCTTCCTTCTTTCCTCTCTCCCTCCCTCCATTCCTTCTTTCCTTCTTTGTTTCTTTCTTTGTTATTGAGGTATAGTTGACAAGCTGTATTATTCTTTTAGCTAACTGCTTTTGGATTTTTGAGCCACACAGAACATATTCTAATGGTTTGTATGATTTTTTATTTTTTAATTTTTTTTAATGTTTACTTATTTTTGAGAGAGAGAGTCAGAGTGTGAGCAGGGGAGGCGAAGGGAGAGAGAGGGAAACACAGAAGCCGAAGCAGGCTCCAGGCTCTGAGCTGTCAGCACAGAGCCCAGTACGAGGTTCGAACCCACCAACTGGGAAATCATGACCTGAGCCGAAGTCAGATGCTTAACCCGTTGAGCCACCCAGGCACCCCTGGTTTGTATGATGTTTTAAAAGTGAAAAAATTGGGGCGCCTGGGTGGCTCAGTCGGTTGAGCGTCCGACTTCAGCTCAGGTCACGATCTCGCGGTCTGTGAGTTCGAGCCCTGCATCGGGCTCTGGGCTGATGGCTCAGAGCCTGGAGCCTGCTTCCGATTCTGTGTCTCCCTCTCTCTCTGCCCCTCCCCCGTTCATGCTCTGTCTCTCTCTGTCTCAAAAATAAATAAACGTTAAAAAAAAATTAAAAAAAAATAAAAGTGAAAAAATTTCTCCATATTTTTGGCATAATTGTCACACATTTTGGGTAAACAACTTTGAATAGCTATGGTTATGCCCATTGCTAATTATGTGATACTAACTGTAGATCAGGAATTCTTTATGAATTCTCTGTGAATATATTCTTTTTAACTTTTTTTTTTTTTTTTTTTTTTTACTGACCTTACCATTGAGAAAGAAATAACAGTTTCTGGTGTCTGAAAAAAACACTAGAAATTAACGTTCTAAAAGTTCTTTAATGGATTAACAACTTTTGAAAATAAAATAGATA
Source organism: Herpailurus yagouaroundi (assembly GCF_014898765.1). Classification (NCBI taxonomy): domain Eukaryota; kingdom Metazoa; phylum Chordata; class Mammalia; order Carnivora; family Felidae; genus Herpailurus; species Herpailurus yagouaroundi. The sequence goes on along the minus strand of NW_024412395.1, from coordinate 55,072,369 downwards.
TCCTTTATACTTCGTATATACCACTTCTGTGGGAGATTTTGTTGTGAACATCTATTGTAAAAAGCTAAACACTATTTATTTTTTTAATTTTTTTGAAACTCATTACCATATTTCCTTAATAGGCTGGTTATGTATATAAGCTGAAGGAGATTTTTAATTTTTTTATTTAAAAAAATTAATTAAAAGAAAGCTCTATGCTGAACATGGCACTTGAACTCAGGATCCTAAGGTCAAGAGTTGCATGCTCTACCAACTGAGCTAGCCAGGTGCCCCTGAAGGAGCTCTTTAAAATTTGGAACAAAACCTAAGTCTTCATTTACTTTGGATCAGAAATGCAACTGTTTGATGTTTAGGATGTGCTTTTTGAAACGGTACCTTAAAAATTAGTTACTGGTTAAATAATAAAGATAAAAATGAAAGGGAGAAAAATCAGAATCATGTTAGCATAATGCAACTATTTTATTATTTTGCATTTTAGTCCAGTGCTTAAAGTGGAAAGAGTGTGGGTTTTAGAATCACAAAACTGAATGTGACTTATGGCTATATATGATTGTGAAAAAGTAATACTAAGTCTTCGAACTTCATTTTTCTCATGTAAAATGTGGGTTATAATACTACAGTTAAATTATTTGAAGTTTAAGAGATCATTCTATGTCATTGCGTATAGTCTTATTTTTAAAAAAATTTTTATGTTTAGTTTTGAGAGAAAGAGACAGAACGTGAGTGGAGGAGGGGCATAGAGAGAGAGGGAGACACAGAATCTGAAGCAGGTTCCAGGCTCTGAGCTGTCAGCACAGAGCCCAGCGCAGGGCTCAAACCCACCAACCACGAGATCATGACCTGAGCTGCAGTCAGACACCCAACTTACTGAGCCACCCAGGTGCCCTGCACATAGACTTATTTTTCATGTTGTTACATTGGTGTAGCCTTTTTGATGAATATAGGTTTTTAATTTCAACATTTAAAAGAAAAAAAATTTTTTTAAGGTTTATTCATTCTTGAGAGACAGAGAGACAGAGCATGAGTGTGGGAGATGCAGAGTGAGAGAGGGAGACGCAGAATCTGAAGCAGGCTCCAGGCTCCCTGCTGTCAGCACAGAGCCCAATGCGGGGCTTGAACTCACGAACTGTGAGATCATGACCTCAGCCAAAGTAGGACACTTAACTGCCTGAGCCACCCAGGCACCCCTCAACATACGTTTTTAATTAAAAAAATTTTTTTTATTAAGGTAACATATATAAAATAAAATTTACCATTATAACCGTCTTTAAATGTTCAGGTCAGTGGCATATAGAAAGAACATTGACATTGTGCAACCATTATCACCATCGATTTCCACAACTTTTTCCATCATCCCAAACTGAAACTCCATACCCATTAAACGATAACTTCTAGTTCCTTCCTCCCTCAGTCCCTGGCAGCTGCCTTTCTACTTTTCTCTGAATTTGACTACTCTAGGTACCTCATATAAAGTAGAATCATATAATATTTGTCTTTTTGTGACTGGCTTATTTCATGCTTCATTGTTTTCTAACTGCTGTGTCATTATCCATAGTATGGAAGTACCAGAGTTTACTGAAGTAGTTCCTATTTGTGGGCATTTATTTATTTCCCCAGCTTCATTGAGATATAATTGACATACAATATTGTGTAAGTTTAAGGTGTAGAGTATGATTTGATACACTTCAATACTGTGAAATGATTACCATAGTTTTTTTTTTTTTTTTTTTAATTTTTTTTCAACGTTTATTTATTTTTGGGACAGAGAGAGACAGAGCATGAACGGGGGAGGGGCAGAGAGAGAGGGAGACACAGAATCAGAAACAGGCTCCAGGCTCTGAGCCATCAGCCCAGAGCCTGACGCGGGGCTAGAACTCACGGACCGCGAGATCGTGACCTGGCTGAAATCGGACGCTTAACCGACTGCGCCACCCAGGCGCCCAACCATAGTAAGGTTAGTTAACACATCCATCACCTCACCTAATTAACTTTTTGGTGTGGTGAGAACATTTAAGATCTACTCTTTTAGCAACTTCCATAGTATAGTGTTGTTAACTGTAGTTACCGTGCTGTACATTAAATCTGTAGACCTTACTCATAACTGAAAGCTTGTACCCTTGACCAACCCCTCCCTATGTCCCCCACCTCAGTCTCTTGCAGACACTAGTCTACTCTGTTTCTATGAGTTCAGCATTTTTAGATTCCACATGTAAGCAAGATTATACAGTATTTTTCTTTCTTTGCATGACTTACGTTTCACTTAGCATAATGTATGGGCATTTGTTAGTTCTGATTTTTTTTAATTGCAGAGAATGTTGCTAATGGACATTACTGTGCAGGCTTCTCTTTGGTACATATCTGGGTACTTCTCTAAGAGAGATTCCTGGAACTGGATTTACTAGGCCAAAGGGCATATATGTTTAGAATTCTATCAGATATACCCCAGTTCTCCCCCTCCATCCCATGGGATATTGATGTTTTAAAATTTTTATTTTTTGAATAATTTTAGATAGGTCTCAATTGGAATAGATAAACTATTTAAATGGTTCAAAAAGAAAATTGTTACAACATTGGGTTTACATGGAGAAATCTTATTCCTACCCACATTTGGATTCCTCTGTTTTGCCTTCATGTATAATGGTATTTATTAGTTTCTTGTGTTATTTATTAGAGCAAGGATTGGGAAATTTTTTCTTTAGTGGCCCAAATAGATATTTTACTCTGTTGCATGTTTCTCTCTCTCTCTCTCTCTGTCTCCTGTCTCTCTCTCTGTTTGCAGCACTTTAAAAATGTAAAAATTATTCTTAGCTCTGGGGTCAAACAAAAATAGGACATAAGCTTTAACTTGCTGACCTTTGTTCTAGAGTTGTTTATGCAGTACGGGTACGTGAAATATATTAATTATATAATTATGTCATTTGTGTTGAAAATGTTTTTGTCAATCTTTTCCTTTGATTTCTTTATACTTTTATGCTTAGAAAGTTCTTAATCTTTCTCATGATCAGGTAAATATTCACAACTGTTTTCTTCTAGTTTCTTTTTCTTTTTTTTGAGATATGGATGCATTTGTACACATGTATACACTTGTGTAATAATCATGTAGATCAAGGTATAGAACATTTCTCTCACCCTTCTCAGATAGTTCCCCACTCAGTGTAATCCTTTTTTTGACTTTAATCATCATTGATTATGCTTGCATATTCTTGAACTTCATATAATCATATATTCTGTATTCTTTTGTGCTTTCCTTCTTTCAGCATAATGCCTGTGAGATTCAGCCCTATTGTATATTGGCATTGATCATTTGTAATTTGTTAAGTCAGAAATTTGGATTTTACTCACTTTAGGGCTGATGTGCAGGATTGTATCACTTAGTAAACAGAGTTGATGCTTTAGCAACTGCATATCAACACACTGTGAATGGATTTGAGAGGGAAGAAGTTTGGGGCAAAAGAACAACCCGAAGGTTTTTGTAGTATTTCATGGAGGAAATAATGGGCGCTAAATTTCAGAAAACTGTCCGTTGAATAGAAAAGCAAATTTGAGAGACTTTATGAAGAAGGATGGAACTAAATGATAGGCTTTTCTTATATCTCCTATAAACAGAATTCTCCTCAAATAAGACTGTTTGCCAAAGATTCAATGCAGAATAGGGAAAACAGCAACCATCTTATGATAAACAAATTCTTTCTAAATTCACACATGCAGTAACTTCTGATAACAGGTGTTTTATTTAGAAAAATGATTTATTTTTTCACTATAGTTTGGTGAGTCAATGTGATTTGTTTTTACCAATTTTTAGAAGCAATATAACTTCCTATTGTTAGGTGTTTAAAGCTTTGAACACGACTTGCCTATTGATTTCACTCAATCCTTGGCTTTTTTAAGCTGGCATTAGAAGTTTTGAAGTGATATTTCAACCGGAAGCTGAGGTGTTTGTGCATTATCTGAAGGACAGCACCTTTGTCAGTATCACTGCACCTACTGTTAAGCTATTTATAGATAAAACTTGTTAAAGTTTCTTAACAGGTACCTAGAGATAAGACCTTGTAGGCTAGAAACAAGAGTGCTGCTTTCTGAGCTGTGGGACAGTTTTGTTCCCAGTTTAGAAACATAAAGGAGGTTCTGATTTGCAGGAATGTTAATTATAAAGTATGTAGTCATCTCTAGTTATGGAAAACAAAACTTCAAATACATTTGATTATTTTCAGCTAAATTAGTGTGTGTATGCATGTATGTGTCTGTGTGATATTGGTGGTGACGGTGGAAGTGTGGGATACAGTGTCCTGTTCTTTCCTGAGTTCTAGTCTCCAGTTGCTTGTTCAAGTTTTCTGCCTGTGGATTTATTTTGAACTCTTTGTGAACTTCAGTTCTGCTTATTATTTTGTTTTGACTTCTAAAAGGAATTTTAACTGTCTTACAATAAAAGACAAATACATTAAAACAACAGGAAAATGATGAAAGCCATTAATGAAGAGTGAGAATTAAAGGGAATGGGGTGGATGGATGGTGAGGAGCCTAGGTCCATGGTTAACACATAACCCATGCCAAATAAGATATTGAAATTGAGAATAAATCTTACTGCTGAGCATCGTGGCAGCTGAGGCAAAGAGAGAAAAAAATATAGCTTGTCTAATTTCATATGTATCTGGTATATATCAGAAGAGATACCCTTTCCTAGCTCTAAATTGACATTTATTGCATCTTTGTAAAAGACCTGAGGCATAGCCGATGTGCAGTGTTTTTTCTTAGTTTGGATAAAAGGCAGTAATTTGGAAGCAATCTTCTACCCTCTTTATAACGCTTGATAAAAACAAAGGCCATAGAGTTAAATTATTTTTTTCCTGGAAGCATTTATCTTTTCTGGAGTATTTACTTATACTGTTATACAGTAGTACAGATTTGTAACTGCAATTCATACAAGGGGTAAAATGTAGGACATCTAGATGACTGTGGTATTAGCGTGTTTTTAAGCTGTCTCTTCAGAGTTTGAACAGGCTTGGACAGTTGTGACATAGCAAGCAAGTGGAAATGTTAGTAGCATGTGTCTGAATTGTTGGCATTTTATTTTGATTTCCAGAAGAAGGGAAATGATTATTAAGCACCTGGTATATGTTAGGTACTATGGGAGGTTATTTCTAATTAATCTATTTAATCTTAACAGTTCTGCAGGATTGGTATTATCCCAGTTGTACAGATGAGCATATTGATAGTGAAAAGTTAAGTCATTTTTCTAAGGTACATAGCTAGTAAATTGGACATAGAGCACGTCTTTATTCTTTAAAGTTCTTTTTCTTTCCAGTCTTTCACCATATCATACAGCTTTCATACATTTTTAGATCTGAATGTTTAGAATCTGTATATTAAACATGTTTAAGATCTATGTATTTGTGTGTGAGAGAGAAAATTCAAGTGGTTAGTGTACATTGTTTTTCAGAATACCTGTTTGGCACAATAAATATATAGTGCCTGAAGAGACAGTTACCATGTAGTGACTTTTAAAACAATTATGTTTTCGTTTTTGTTCTTTTGTTGCTATCAAATATTTATTGAACTCTTACTTTGTGCCAGGCTGTGTGCTAAGTGCTTTATGTGAGTAATTTCATTTAATTCTCAGAACAAGTCAGAAATGGATACAGAGATGTTAGGAAATTTGTCCAGTGTTACACAGCTGGTTGAATAGATAGTTGGGAGTTGTAATCAGTAAGGCAAGTCTGACTCTAAAATCTGGATTGTACCATTGCTGACCAGTAGAAATATAATGTTAGCCATAAATGTGGCTACATATGTAATTCAACATTGTCTAAAAGCCACATTAAAAAATAAACCGAAAAGGTGAAGTTAATTTTAATAATATATTTAAATAATATATTTAAAGACCAGATTTCCAGTGTTTGAAATCTGGTGTGTAATTTATACTTAGAGCACATCTCAATTTGGACTAGTCACATTTCAAGTATTTAATAGCCACATGTGGCTAGTGTTTACAGTAGTGGACAGCTCAAACTCTATACTCCTAGGAAATTAGAAGAAGATACATTAGATTATTGATAGATTTTTGAAGAATAGAATTGGGTTGGGGGAGAGATGGGTGACTTTCCTTTTTTACTTTAGACCCATGGCTTTTTTTTTTTTAAGTGGACAGTATTCTGATTTTTAAAACGTGAGGAATTTTCAATTTAAATACCTATGTAAGGCATTCACAAATGATTCAAATAAAATTCTCTAGAGTTCTGTGTTAAAACAACAAGAAGATGGCTTTGGCCTAGAATGTTGTGATTCAGGAGTTGTCAGGGATCTATTTCTATCTCTGTAAAATGTTTGATTTTTAAGCTGTTCTAACTAGGATGGTTTTGCCAGGATGACTTAGTTAAGGAGTGTATTCTCAGATAACTAAATTAGTGGATTCTATTAAAGAAATTATTTCCCTGATTATTCTCATAGTATTTTGTTTACATGGTCGCTCCTGGATAAAGTGTTACTTGCATTTCTAAGAAACTTTAATGGAGCAGATATAGAATGTAGCATAGTAAACGTGTCTGTGTGTATGTGTGTGTGTGTGTCTTTCCCTATGTGGTGTTGAGGGGAGGAAGGAAGGCTGTGGGGAAAGGCAAGTACAACTTGCCTGTACAACTTTTTGTACCTAAATTACATATATGTATAAGACTGTCCTTATACAACTCTCTGTTCTAATAAACTAATTTCTTTGTATGCAATGATCTCTTCTCCAGTCTGTATATTTTTGGTGAGGGGGATATTGTCCAAGTTCCTCTTTCCACCTTGGGAATCTGAGGGAACCTTATCTTTACCCTTTGCCAGGTAGAGCCATGAATTGACCACTTCACCTAAACTGGGTTTGAAAGAGGAAAAGATTGCAGGAACTCATTGAGAATTCAGTATTGCATTTCATCTGGCTTTCCTCCCCTCCCCCCCCCCCCCCCACCTCCAAGAACAAGAATGATGATAGGGAAAGAAATACAGCCTTCTAAATAAATTCTTAGCAATGCTATTATATTTATATTAGTTTTTAATATGCACAGAGTACAGTCACCTAAACAGAATTCCAATTTCTTTTTGTTAATGTTTATTTATTTATTTTGAGAGAGACAGAAAGAGCAGGAGGGGGGCAGAGAGAAGGAAAGAGGGTTTCCAGCAGGCCCTGTGCTGCTAGTGCAGAGCCCAGTGTGGGGCTTGAACCCAGCAACAGCAAGATCATGACCGGAGCCGAAATCAACAGTCAGCCGCTTGGCTTAACTGACCGAGCCACCCAGGTGCCCCTGGAATTCCTTTGTTAGTTTGTCAAAGCAAAGGGAAACCCTTACTAGTCATGCCAGCCTACTGTTGGGATAGCCACCTACTTGATATCAGAAAGTGTTCCCTTATATTAGATTGAGTTATATGTAATTTAGGTACAGAAAGTTGTACTTTAGAAAAAATGAGCTTCATTCCACAGTGCCTATAAAATTGTAATTTAATAAGGTATTTATACCCCTGCCCCTCATACCTTATGAGTAGACAGTTTTGTTTTTCTTAGATTGCACTCTACCATGTGATTGTAAGTGGCCAAAGAGATGCTGTAAAAAAATATATTTGTTATATTTAAAAAATTCAAAATGATGTATTCTTATTATAAACAAAATAGAAAATAATTCAGTGTTCACAATAAAATTTCATGTTTTCCCCTTCCTCCCATTTTCCAGAAGTAATTGCCTTTTTTCTTAAAATCCAAAGAAAGGGATATATGCTTTTTTTTGTCTTCCTGATTATATGAAGGAGTATTTTATATTTAAATTTACTTTTCAAAGTTTATTTTCCTTAAAAAGAAAAAAAATAGTCTTAATTATTTAGTAAGTAGAGTATGTCAATTTTTGTAATAACTGCTAATTGTATTGTTGGTTTTTGATGTCATTTCTTTTTATTTTGAAAGATCTCTGCAGTTCTTAGAAAATATTCTGTCCCTTCCCCTCAGTAGGATTTTAAGTCCTTGACTGGTTTCACTTCTGTCTTAGCTTTCACCCCTCTTAAACTGGACAGACAAGTTCTTACAGAGATGGAACTAAGACTAATCTATGTAGATGATTTCTGTGCAGATGGTTAGAATTTTTGGCCAGGGAAAATAGAAGCCCTTATCCTTTCTCCTTTGTTATTAATGACAGATGTGTCTTCATTCTGTTTTTTATTACTGTCCCTCTGTATCTGTTTGAATTTCTTATGTCTAAATTGCTTAGCTAGAGCTTTACCAATAAGATTCCAAAGAGGTCCTTCAGTTTTGTTGCCTCATTTGCTAAAAAGAGACGAAGGTAGCACTGATGGAAGACATAGGTTTTAAGTTGCCTTTTCTAGTTTATATGGAATTATACCCTGAAGGCACTACAACTTTATTGAACTCCTAAATGAGAAGGTAAAAATGCCTTCATTTAATTGTCTCCCCCTTTAGGTTAAGTTAGGTGTTTATATGTTTTGTAAATCACCTTTAATTACCATGAACATAAATTACTGTTTTCAAGAGCCCACCTTCCCTCCCCCCCATAAGCATATCATTTAAAAGTTTAAAATGAGTCACACATTTTTGCCTGGACACAAATTGCCAATATAAAACTGTCTTTGATTGTATCCTAAAATAATAGAGTTTTTTTTCTTTGGGTCCTATAATTTTCTTTTTCAGCAGTATTTATTAAATTAATCTAGGATTGGGTTTCAGTAAACAAACTGACCAAAAAACATATGTTTTCTTTGTTTCTTTGGTACAAATTCAATGGGTTAAGTAATTATGCAGTGGTTCTCATCTACATATACAATGCATTCTAATAACCAACTTCTGTTTACTGTGGAAAATATTGTAGCAGTTGGAAACTTCCTGCTACTTTGCATTGTAATATTATTTGAAGCTACTATTTAATATACTAGCTATTTACAGTTTAATTGCTTGAACATATCGTCATATTCATGGTGGTCTTAATATCTGCTTTAAGTGCTTGAGGCATTCTCGTTGTTTTCTTCAGTGTATTTTCTGACCTGCTTTAGAGGTCTTGTTTCCCCGTTCTTTCTGCTCAAAATAGCCGACTACATGGATTCTTTTAAAAACTCTTCTCTCACTAACGAGTTGAAATTACTCAGGATGTGAGGGCAACTTCTAAGGTCCTGGAGAGTCTCTTGATCTTTAAGCATCAAATTTTGAACCACATTTTTCTTAGTTGTCAGAACACTTGTCATTATGTTAAGTTAAAAATGTAAGTATTGAGACTGATTCGGTTTTGAAAACCAGTGCATTCATTGTTATACTTAACTTGCATGAATGAAATCAGATGAGCACTTGTGTTTTATTCCAGTGAGTCTTCAATTTCCCTATAACTTGTCCTTTGCAGAGTTTACATTGACACCTTTAAACCACCATTGTATGCCAGATACAGTATTTCTACATCAGTGACTTATAATTTTGAGCTTATTGGTTGGTAGTGCTACTTACCAGCCTGGGCAGTTGAAGGAAAGGCAAGGCTTCCTCCAAGGGCTATAGGCTGTGTAGCAACACTAGTATAACCAGAGATTTCCTCTTCTCTCCTTTGGTAAGATTATGGTGTCCCTCAGAAACCCCAGAGTGGCCATGAGTCTGGAATTTATTTGTCCAGGTCTGTGATGTTTCCTTCCTGATCTATTTTTTCCTCTTCACAACTCTGCCTCTGCTGTCTTTACTTCCTCTGTGGGAGGGAAGAGGGAGCATTGCTTGGCTGACCTGGACTTCACTGACTCGACTGTTGCCATAGGACCTAAAGAAGACCCCATTGTACCACCAGACCTTGAAATATTTTGCACTTCATTAAGTAAGGAGTTAAGATGGCTGTATTCCTCTCCCCTTGTACCTGAGCTGATGGATAACTGTATCCACGTTCTGTACAGACCACTTGTAAAGGTCTCCTCTCACATGCCAGGTTGTCAGATGGATAGAACCAAAAGTATGGATTATATATCAGTTTATAGTTTTTTGGGAGTAGTGTTTCCTCTACCTCCCAACTAAATTTATTACTCACATTTTAATAAAGCATTAGTGTGAAAGTGCAGAGGATTGCATGTATTCTGTCCATTTTCCTAATTTTTTTTTTTTTCATCTTCATCTTCATCTTCATATGAGCTGAGTTCTGATTTGTGTATTATGGGTAACATGTTTGGGAAAGAAGTCTTAATTAAAATTTTCTTAAAAAAATTTTTTTTAACGTTTATTTATTTTTGAGACAGAGAGAGACAGAGAATGAACAGGGGAGGGGCAGAGAGAGAGGGAGACACAGAATCTGAAACGGGCTCCAGGCTCTGAGCTGTCAGCACAGAGCCTGATGCGGGGCTCGAACTCCCGGACCGCGAGATCGTGACCTGGCTGAAGTCGGACGCTTAACCGACTGTGCCACCCAGGTGCCCCAAACTTATTTTCAATATGATTTTTAAAAACATTGAAACAGAGTTATATTAGGGGTTACGGTCAGACCAAGGATTGATGTCTTACTTTTAAAGAACTGAGGAAAATATAAGCAACATTAAAGAAATGTACTATAGGTAATAATTTTAAATATAGAACCACAATCTTATCACCATTGGACCATTTTAGATATGATCTGCTGTTTATAAATTCATGATTGCAGTAGTAGGAAAGAATAAAAAAATAGGGAAGGGAATTTATTGAGTTAGGGGCCAGGTACTTTATAGTAATATACAGTACCAGTATAAATCAAATATCATTTGATTCTCTGGGTAGATCATATTACTCCATTTTGGAAATGAGGAAACTGTGTCTCAGGGGCTTTAAGTAAATAATTTGTTAGAAATCACAGTTACTGAGTGACAGAATCAGGATTTTTACAAAACCCATACTTTAAATGCTACCTTATATTTATTTCCTGAAGATATTTTATTAATATATCATAAAACATTCTTCTTGTTTTAGAATAGCCTTAATATTAGTAATAATTTTTAATGAGAGGATAATGTGTTAGTGATCTACAATTTATCATTTCTTAAATATTGGAATATGTCTTCAGTTGTTTTGCTATGATAACTCTGAAGTGAGTGACTTCACTCATGTGCCTTTTTGCCTCTATTGTATTATTTTCTTAAGAAATATTTATTAGAAATTAGTGAATCAAAGGATACACTTCTTTTACACTTCACTTCTTGCTAGACATTTTTGAAAGGGTTTCTTGCATTTGCTTTTGTAGAAAATACCTTATCTAACCAATTGTAAATGTAAACATTACAGTATATACTGGGAACAACTTAAAGTGTACAGATATTGATGAAATCAGATTACATAGTAACTATTTACTCTGTGGAAAGCAGAGGCGAAGAGGTGGGTGATTTTCATAAGGTAACAGCTGGAGAAGCCCCAAAGAATGTGACTCTCCTAGGTAGACAGTTGCTGGAAAAAAAATGGAGTAGCCTGAATGCCATGGGTGATGGTTTGTACCTGGTTTGCTATACTCTGTAGGGTTTTATAGTTAATCTCTTGAGTTACAGTTGATGTGAATTAAGACGACTATAATTTGAATTTGAATCCTTCTTTGTTATGATCCCTTTCGTTCTTTTTGTCAGCCCTTCTTGGCTACCATTGTAATTCATAGATGAGAATTTAAAAGTTTGCTTTATTTGATTTAAGAGGTATTAGGATACTGGCCTATTTTACTTGCAAATGGAAAGCTTATATTGAGTATTTACATAGAAGGATTATTATGTTATAAACATCACTATGTCTTTTCACTAATTTTGTTGGATAATATTTTATTAGGAAATCTAAAAAAAAGAAGCAAGGTTAATGTTATTTTAGATAGTATACTTACACCTGGTATCTGTGAAAATGTGTACACATTCATGTGTTATATTTCCATTTCATTTTTGATAACTGCCCCATACCAGCTAAAGGCAGAATGGTAGCTAACCTTTACTGGAATGAGTGACAGTTGGTGAAAGGAACCATTTTGACCAACATTTTCCCATTTTCCCATCATCTCCTTTCTTTATCTTTACATGACATGAATAATAGCAGAGTACTATTACCAGAAACTTTATTTATTGAAGATTTATATGTTGTAGGCAGTATCTAAAGGCTTTATCATTACATCTGTGACCACATTTACTCTTTGACCATATTTACATGAAGTGTAGGCACTACTATTCTCATTTTACATACTAGAGAAACAATTTGAGTGGTTAAGTAGCTCAAGTTAGTAAGTGGGAGCACTGGGAGTTGAATCTGGGCTCTTTTTTATCGAAAGCCCTTCCTTTTAACTACTATCTCATATATTATGTGCATTTTTAGTTAATTGACTATAACATTCATGGTCCATGTTTTAAGTCTTTAGTCCCTTTTACCTTAGAACCTCATTATGTCCAAGAAAATCTTCACATTCTTTTTTTTGAACCTAAAGTTGTCATGGTAATTACTTTGATGTTCACAAGCACTTCTAGGGATAGAGTTCTGAGGGAAAGAGAGATCATGTTCAGTCAGAGAAGTTGTAATTTTGTTTGGTTTTTAAAGGTATTTTGTGTAGATTTCTTTGATGGCGGTTTATGTGTGGCAAGGGAAATACAGCTTCCTTTAGAAAATAGATGCTTACTGTTAATTAGCATCAACTTATCAGTGTTTTATCTGGAATTAAAAAAAAAATTGTATTTGAACATTACAGGGGCTTATTTTTCCAAATAAGGATTACGTTGATTTAGACTTTTTCCTCCCTCTTGGGTGTGTGGGTGGGATTATATTGACTTTTTCCTAGGATAAAGTTGGCACAGTAGTGAGTGGTTTATTAACATCCTTTAGAGGTCGATAATGATACTTTCTGGATCATTATAAATTCATAGATTTAAACACTTACTATGTTTAAGTTCATTGCAGTTATTATCCTTACTGATGATCAAGTTGTACCATCTTTGGCCGAGGGAGCCTCTCTTCAAGTTGGCTCCTGAACTCTCTTGATACCACACTAGTGGTCTTTGAAAGCTTTATGCTGTCTGGCATGATATTGAAGGATATTTCTGGCTTATCCTTTCCATCCTGCTCCAAGCCAAGTATCTAAAGCCCTCTGGTTCCTAAATCTAACTGCCATAATCTTTTTCACTCAACTATCTCTCTTTACAGCCCCTAGAGAAATTCATTTTTATAAAAAAGAATGCAACTTCTCAGCCCCCTTCACTCATATGAAAAAATAGAATAATATCTTTTTTTTTTTTCCAACGTTTATTTATTTTTGGGACAGAGAGAGACAGAGCATGAACGGGGGAGGGGCAGAGAGAGAGGGAGACACAGAATCGGAAACAGGCTCCAGGCTCCGAGCCATCAGCCCAGAGCCTGACGCGGGGCTCGAACTCACGGACCGCGAGATCGTGACCTGGCTGAAGTCGGACGCTTAATCGACTGCGCCACCCAGGCGCCCCTAGAATAATATCTTAAGAGGAGTTAGGATTAATAACCTCTAGGGCAACAGTTCTCAACCTTTTTGATCTCCAGACTCTTTTATATTCTGAAAATTGTTAAGGCCTCCCCAAATCTTGAGCTTATCAGGTTAATATCAATCAATATTAACCATATTAGAAATTAAACCTGATTAAAAAAATTATTTTTCTTAACGCATTTTGAAATAACAATGGTAAACCCATTATATGCTAACATAATATATCTTTCAAAATTAATTTTATTTTCTAAAGCAAAAATATTTGATAAGAAAAGTGGGATTGTTTTACATTTTGCAAAATCTCTTTAATATCTGGTAGAAGATAGATGAATCATCGTATTTGCTTATGCATTTAATCTTTTGCATTATGTTGTTTTTGTTGAGACATGTGAAGAAAATCTGGCCTCACAGATATGTGGTTGGAAAAAGGAAGGGTATCTTTAATAACCTTTTCACATAACTGTGGATATTATTTTTCAGCACTACATTAAAAGTTGACAAATTTAAGTTTCTTAAAAGTTAATGAGAATGTAGAATCTGCAACTATAGCAATGGACTTGTTTGTACTTGGTTACTTTGAAATTTATTGGTGTATGTTGTGCTTTGAGTGGCTCTTCTGCCCATGCATATGCACTTAGTAATTTGGGAAATACTGATTCTCAGTGGGTGATGCAGATCTTCCAAATCTTGACATGTTTTCATTATACAGTATCAAAAAATCACATTGATTAATATCACCACAGATTTCAAGAAAATATTGGGAAGCTGTCATGTACATGGGGGCAGATTCAAGTTTTCCAGAATTCTGATTTTCACTTAAAAGCCTGAGTTTTATCATTTACAATAAAATGGCTGGCAGATACCAAAGGTTAAATAGCCATGGTTTGCACGTTGGTTGTTCTTCAAGTAGAAATGGTATTCCACAAAAGAAGTGGCTAGCAATTCACATGCTTTTTCTTGACAACTGTTGTACTCTGGTATGCAGCAGAAGTGTTTTATTTGTGCTTTTGTCTCGTTGCCCAGCATATTAAAAAGATGTGTGCACAAAAATTAAGATTATCTTTACTATCTCATTAAGGACACTCTTAAGTGAAACTTGATTGGTGTGTGTCTGTATGTGTGTGTGTGAGCTCCTGCACACACACAGTACAGTGGCTACCAGTGCAGTTTGGCATCATCCCGTTGATTCATGCTAAGATCCTGGCAGTTTTTGCTACTGATTTTGTACCATGTCTACAAACTCAGCACAGCAAGAAAGGCAAATAACATTGTAGCGTTATTATGAAATAATGTTTTGATCTTGCAAACCCCCCAAGGGTCCATGAACCACACTTTGAGAACCACTGTTCTAAGTTCTTTGAAAATGCCCAGAAGTCTTTGTTAGTTTTTATGAATCTGCCTACTTTCTCATCTTCTGTTAATACAACCTAGATTTCTTCAAGTTCTACTATTCCAGTGGATGAAAATAATTTATTACTCAATTTTGCCACTTTTGTTTTGCAAGCATTGCATAAAAAATCTTACTGCAAATGTGCAGTGCTTTCAGCTGCAAGGTCATTTGAGATGACTTCAAATAATGGATATTGCATGTTTCAGGCACCTTACTTACAAATGAACATTTGGCTACAGCATATAAATAAATTGAGTGTTGCATATATAGCTCAAAATTGTTGTAATGTGAGTTTTAGAGGTAATTCAGTATTTCTTGGTTGTGTTAATGTGACTGTGAGGGAAGTTGTAGAAGATCACACTTACCTATTTATTTTTTCCTCATCTTTTAGTGGCTTAATTCTACTCTGTTCTATTTTCAGTTATTGTTCTTTGAACTAGAACAGTTAAAATCATTTAAGACAAATAAGGGTCCTTTGTGCTTAGGATTATTTGGGAGTGGGGGAGTAGGAAGGATCCTTTAATCATAACCCATTCCTTATCAAAACAATCTTTTTTCTGTGATTAGTTCTTGGAGTGGAGGTTGTGGTACTAAGTACCTGTGTCTCAAATTTTTAAGTTTTATTTCATTTGGATTTTGTATTATTCTCTTTTAAAAAACAACATAGCTTCTAGTGCTTTATTACAAGTTTAGATCCTTACATTAGGGCGGTGGCTGTGGTGGGGAGTGCTAGCCATTTTGGACACTGTTATCTGTTTCATTTTTTTTTTTTTTATAACGTTTATTTGTTTTTTTGGGGGGGGCAGAGAGAGACAGAGCATGAACGGGGGAGGGGCAGAGAGAGAGGGAGACACAGAATCGGAAACAGGCTCCAGGCTCCGAGCCGTCAGCCCAGAGCCTGACGTGGGGCTCGAACTCACGGACCGCGAGATCGTGACCTGGCTGAAGTCGGACGCTTAACCGACTGCGCCACCCAGGCGCCCCATCTGTTTCATTTTTTAACATCGATGAGAAAATATCTCTAACACCGTTGGCTAAATAAGGCCAAATGAGCTTGGGTGTGTGTTTGCTTTTATGGAGAGATTTTCTCCTGCACTAGTAGTGCTCAGATATCAATAAATAAGAATAGGTTTTTAAAAATACTTAAACATATTTTAACCTAAATTGCTAAACCATGGAATACATTGATAATATGTCAACACATTGACAATATATTAATACATTGTCTCATTGACAATATATTAATACATTGTCTCAATATATTAATACATTGTCTCATTAATACATTGTCTCAATGTATTAATACATTGTCTCATTAATACATTGTCTCATTGTCTCATTCACTCATTGTCTCATGAGCTCAGTTTTAGCTCAGGGATCAATCCTAGTTTGTCTGGCTCATCTCTACCTTTTTAATGCTGAGAATATTATATTTCCCTGTACAAGAAATCTTTCAGCTGTTCAAAGATAAAAGCAGATATTCTGGCAAGATATTATGAAATTGTTGATTATGAAAAATTTAAGAGCTTCATTCAGTATTTTCTTTTTATAAACCACCTGTTGTTGCCTGATGTGCATAGTGTATACATTTGAACAAAGTGCTCATCACTTATCAGCCATCAGTGGCAGCACAGAGATTATTTGTGGTACTCGGTTCGCAAGAAGTTCTTTTGTATTTGTGACATCAGCTTTGTTTTATACAATTAAAGTATTACACGCTAGAATAATCTAAATTGCAACCACTAAATGGTGATGTAGTTCTTGCCTTGAACTGAATTTGTTTACAGATTGTATGCAGCTATTGACTACTATTAAACATGACAGTTTCATAAAAACTCCCCCCTTTGGTAGCAAAGAAAGGTAGTTATATGATTAAAGTTTTCTCAATTTAGAAATTTGCCTTCTTAAATGTTCCATTAAGAGATAAAATGTAGAAAACCACATGTGTGTGAAAAATCTTTCAATTATACAACTTGATTTTCAAATGAAGTTTGATACTCCTAATATGATACATTTGTGATCACTTTAATAATATTGTTCTAATTTTTAAATTTCTAGTTAAAAGCATTCTGCAGTCATTTTTATTCATTTCCTTCTGTTAAAAAGGAACAAAGTATAACTGTTTGATTAGGACTTAGATTGATACTAGGATAAATATTTAGACTGTTAGATAACTTCTTTTATACTGAAGGTAATATTAACTCTAACACAGCAATCTGGGTGCTTAGAGAACTTTACCAGTGGATTCTAAGTAATTTTTTCCCTTTTGGTATCTTGTTAAATAATCCTGGTTATAATTTATTTAAATCAGTTAATAGCACTAATATATTGACATTATTTAGTTGACAGGTATTTTCTTTAGATAATTTTTGTGGTGAACAGAATTCAAAACTAACAGAATAAAATTACTTAATGCAAATTTATCTTGTACTTTATAAAAAGCTTTAGGAATGTCACTCACTATTCACTTTTTATTTTAGTAATAAGTGAGAGGTAAAGTACATATAAGTGTATTTTCCAAAGTAGCCAGTGGTATATCTCTGCAATATAGTTGGCTTGCTACACTGACAATAGTTTGTATGCAGAAACTCTGTATGAGTTCAATGATTCAAAAGCAGAAAGCTACTTACAAATAAGGCTTTTTTGTTCTTTTCAGAAATAGTCTGAATTTAAATGGGAACTTTATATTTGCAGGAGCAAAATTTGGAGTTTCATTTGCACTGCTTAGTTGCTGTGATATGACTGATATAATATAGTGGACATTAGTGTATAAGTAAATGATTAGATGAGTCATAAGATGGAACATCTGCCTCAGAAGGCCTTTCAGACAGCATAAGTTATGTTGTTGAAGTCTCTAATCAGTGCATCTGTCCCTGAGACTTCAGTTGGTGCAAGGATAGTTTTCTATTTTGGATTAGTTACTATATGAAGACAGCATATTAAAAATTTTTTTTCATGCATGCAACTAGAAAATTTGGGCTTGTGATATCTGAATAAAAAAAATTACAACATTTTTTTTTGAGCATAGTAATAAGGGATAGCAAAAATTTATAAACTTTTACATGCCTTAAAATGGTTATTTATGGTAGGATTTTACATTAGAAACCCATAGATGCTTACCAAAGGAAATTTTCTTGTAAATACTAATGTTACAACTAGAGAGAAATCCAGATGGAGGCTGAAACACAGCAGGATTCAGATAGGATATTTAACTAAAACAGAAGCCTATATTTTGGGTCCCTTCTGAACTGGAACATTCCTATAGTTTTAAAATTGCTACCAGAGAGAGTAGGGGATGGGGTGGGAAGGAGTAACAATAGCAGTAACCTCAAACCCAACCCAACTCCTAACTAAATACAGGTATGCCTTGGAAATAAAAGGAATATCACAATAAAGTGAGTCAGATGAATTTTTTTGGTTTCCCAGTGCATATAAAAGTTATATTTACCCTGTACTTGTAGTCTGTTAAGTATGTAAAAGCCATATATCTATAAAAACATTGTATATACTTTAATTAAAATTACTTTCTCACTAAAAAATGTAAACCATCACCTCAACTTTCAGCAAGTTGTAGTCTTTTTGCTAGTGGAGGGTCTTGCCTCTGTGTTGATGGTTGCTGACTGATCAGGGTGGTGGTTAGTGAAGGTTGGGGTGGCTGTGGTCATTTCAGAATAAAATAACATTGAAGTTTGCCCCTCGATTGACTCTTCCTTTCACAAACGATTTCTCTGTTAGCTGTTTGATAGCATTTTATCCATAGAACTTCTTTAAAGTCAGAATCAATCCTCTCAGATGCTGCCATTACTTTATTAACTAAGTTTATGCAGTATTCTAAATCTTTTGTTGGCATTTCTACAGTCTTCACAGCATCTTTACCAGGGATAGATTACATCTCAGTAAACCACCTTCTTTGCTCATCCATAAGAAGCAACTCCTCATCTGTTCAGGTTTTATTATGAGGTTGTAGCAAATCAGTCACATCTTCAGGTACCACTTCTAATTGTGGGGCTAATTCTACCACATCTGCTGTTCTTTCCTCCACCAAAGTCATCCTCAAGTCATCCATGAGGGTTGGAATCAGCTTCTTCCAAACTTCTGTTAATGTTGATATTTTGACCTCTCCCCGTGCATCGTAAATGTTCTTGATAGCATCTGGAATGGTGAATACTTTCTATAAGGTTTTCAATTTTTTTTTTCAATGTTTATTTATTTTCGGGACAGAGAGAGACAGAGCATGAACGGGCGAGGGGCAGAGAGAGAGGGAGACACAGAATCGGAAACAGGCTCCAGGCTCTGAGCCATCAGCCCAGAGCCTGACGCGGGGCTCGAACCCACGGACCGCGAGATCGTGACCTGGCTGAAGTCGGACGCTTAACCGACTGCGCCACCCAGGCGCCCCATGGTTTTCAATTTACTTTGTCCAGATCCATTAGAGGAATCCTTGTCTATAACAGTGATTTCTTAATGTATTTCTTAAATAATAAGACTTGAAAGTCAGATTCCTTCCTTGATCCGTGGGTTACAGAATGGATGTAATGTTAACAGGTGTGAAGACAGTATCAGTCTTGCTGTACATCTCCAAAAGAGCTCTTGGGGACCAGGTACATTGTCAATGAAAGGAATCCTTTTTTCTGAGCAGTAGGTCTCAACAGTGGGCTTAAAATATTCAGTAAATCATGTTGTAAAACAGATGTGCTGTCATCTAGGCTTTATGCTTCACATATAAAGCACAGGCAGAGTTGATTGAGCATAACTCTTAAGGGCCCAAGGGTTTTCAGAATGGTTGGTGAACATTGGATTCAGTTAAAAGTCACTAGCACTAATAAGAGAGTTAGATTGTCCTTTGAATTTTTAAGCCAGGCACTGACTTCTCCTCTAGTTATGAAAGTCCTAGATGATATCTTTTTCTAATATAAAGCTGTTTTATCTACAGTGAAAACTTGTTGTTTAATGTAGCCATCTTCATTCACGTTCTTAGCTAGATTTTCTAGATGACTTGCCTTAGCACTTACTGCTTCATATTTAGGTTATGGGACAGCTTCTTTCCTTAAACTTTATGAACCAATCTTTGCTAGCTTCCAACTTTTTTTCTGCAGCTTCCTCACCTCTCTCAGCCTTTGTAAATTGAAGAGAGGCTTTGCTCAAGATTAGACTTTGACTTAAGAGAATGTTATAGCTGGTTTGACCTCCTATCGTGACAGTTGAAACTTTCCCTATATCAGCAATAAGGCTGTTTCACTTTCTTATCATTTCTTCACATTCTTATCATTAGAAGTGCTACTCCAGTAGCACTTCTAATCTCCTTCAAGAACCTCTCCTTTGCATTCACAGCTTGGCTAACTGCTTGGCACAGGAGGCCCAACTTTCGGCCTTTCTTGGCTTTTGACACTTCTTCCCTAAGCTTAATCATTTCTAGCTTTGGATTTAATGTGACAGACATGCAACTCTTCTTTTCCCTTAAACACTTAGAGACCATTGTAGGGTCATTACTTGGCTTCGTTTCAATATTGCTGTGTCTCAGAGAATAGGGAGGCCCAGGGGGAAGGAGAGAGACCAGGGAATGAATGGTCAGTCAGTGAAGTAGTCAGAACACAGAACATATGTTGAGAATTTGCCATCCTATATAGGTACGGTTTGTGGTGCCCCAAATTAGTCGCAATAGTAACATGAAACGTCACTGGTCACAGTGTTAATTATAATAACAATTATAATAATAATGAAAAAGTTGTAAATATTGCAAGAATTACCAAATTGTGACACAAAGACACAAAATGAGCAAGTGCTATTGGAAAAATGGCAGCAATAGACTTGTTCAACATGGGATTGTTTTTCAGTTTGTAAAAAAACACAGTATCTGTGAAGCCCCTACCCAACTTGTGTGTATGCGCACACATGCAGGCTCTCTCTCAAAATAAGTAAACTTACATAAAAAAAAATTATTTACCTTAATTTCTGCTATTTTACACAAGATGTTCACCTTTCAATAGAGAAATCACAAGGCATACCTAAAGGCAAGAAAAAACATACTCAGGATAAAAAGCAGTTATTGGAACTAAGCTCAGATATGACACAGATGTTAGAACTGTCTGAAATGGAATTTAAAATTACTGTGATTAACATGTTAAGGGCTAAAAAGTGAACAATATGCATGATCCTGTGGGTAATTTCAGCAGAGATGGGAAAATAGTCAAGTGGAATACTGTTAATGAAAAACACAGTGGTAGGAGCTCCTGGCTGGCTCAGTGAGTGGGAGCACATGACTCTCGATCTCAGGATTGTGAGTTCAAGCCCCATGTTGTACATGGAGCCTATTTAAAACCAAACAAACAGAAAACAGTAACAGATAAAGAATGTCTTGAGCAGTCTCATTAGTAGATTCCACACAACCAAGGAAAGAAGCAGTGAACTTTAAGATAGGTCAGTAGAAGTGACCAAAACTGAAACACAAAGAGAAGAAAACTTAGGAACGAAAAAAAGAATATTCAAGAACAGCAAGAAAACATCATAAGGCCTAATGTACACACATGCCTGAAATACCAGGAAATAAACAGAGAGAATGAGGTAAAAGATATATTTTAGGAAATAATGACTAGGAATTTACAAAAAATAGTGAGACACAAAACCACAGATTTGAGAAGCTCAGAGAATAACAGCCTTGGGTACATAACACACACACACACATGCACGCACGCACACACACACCATATTCAGGCTGTTGAAAACAAAAGTCAGAAGAGAAAATTTGAAAGGCACCCAGAGAAAAAAGAAACAAAGAACAAAGATAGGAATTTTGTTCTATTGCTGACTTTTCTTTTTTTCAACGTTTTTTTTTTTTAAGTTTTTTTATTTTGGGGACAGAGAGAGACAGAGCATGAACGGGGGAGGGGCAGAGAGAGAGGGAGACACAGAATCGGAAACAGGCTCCAGGCTCCGAGCCATCAGCCCAGAGCCCGACGCGGGGCTCGAACTCACGGACCGCGAGATCGTGACCTGGCTGAAGTCGGACGCTTAACCGACTGCGCCACCCAGGCGCCCCATGGAGTGACATTTTTAAAGTGCTGAATTGAAGAAAACCTGTCAGCCTAGAAATACATACCCAATGAAAATGTCTTTCAAAAATAAAGGAGAAATAGTTTTCCTTAGGCGAACAAAAACTAGGCATTCGTTGCCAGCAGACCAACCCTATAAGAAATGTGAAAGCAGATTATTCACGCAGAAAGAAGATGGTCTGCACAGCTTAGATCTACACAGAGATGATTGGAAATGGAAAAAATTTTTATTTTTTTCTGTAAGAACAGCAAGCTTTTTATGTAAATAGGGCTAGATAATAAATATTTTAGGCTTTGAGAACCATACTGCCTGTTTCTTCTACCCAATTCTGTGGTTGTAAGTGTGAAATATGTAAATGAATGAGCCTGGCTGTGGTCCAATAAAACTTTATTTCTGAAAACAGGCGATGGGCTAGATTTGGCCCATGAGCTGCACCTTGCTCTAGAAGATAAGTGCCTAAAGCAAAAATAGTAGCAATGTATTATGTGTTTATGATGTATATAAGAGTAAAAGATAAGAACAATTGCATAAAACATGGAGGAGAGTAGTTAGAAATATATTACTGTAATGTCCTTACACTGCACATAAAATGGTATGGTACTATTGAAGATGGCCTGAGATTAATTTAAAATGTATATTGTAAACCTTTGGACAGCCACTAAAAATTTTGCACAAGGGGCATAAATTATAAATCTGTAGAGGCAGTAAAATGGAATTATGAAAAAAGTCCTCAGCAGAAGGTAAGTTAGAGGAAGAAAGAAGCAAAGAATAGATGGAACAAATAGAAAACAGCCAGCAAATGGTCTTATCAGTAATCACACTAAATGTAGAGGATCTAAATCAGGGATTGGCAAAGTATTTCCACCTAGTTTCACTTGTTTGTATACGTATGCAGTGATCAAGAGAGCTCCTGGACATATAGGGCATCTAAAATTTAGATACTCCTATATATGTATGACAAGGGATTCCACTATTTCACAGTGGTACCCACCAGTTAAAGGTAATTGACTTTCAAGGAATAATTTTCATTTTAAGGGATCAAATTAACTTGGGTGTGAGTAGAGATAAAAGGCACATTGTATTTAAGACTTCAAAAATACCAACCTGAAATAAAGGAAAAAAGCATTATGTAAACATACATTGACACTTTTCTGGCTTATCCATTTCCTAAATGATACTGGATCAGGAGTTATTTTTGATGTAGGAAGTTTTCAAAATTCATTTGTGAAATAGAATCTGTTACCAGTACACTTTTTCCTTGGGAATTCTGCAGAGTGTTACTCTTTGGTAGATAAAAATCTGTGTTTAATATTGTGTTGGTAACTTTCATGTAAATGATTTCAATGAGTAGTACTTATTGCCTTTGAAGATAGAATTTCACATACTCAAAATAGAAGTGACCCAATATTTGGAAAGAGATGTGTGGTTTTCACTTCCAGTTTTGTTACTCACTAACTAGTTTTGGGTAAGCAGTAACACTTAAAGCTTCTTGAATGAAGTGGAGATTATCATCATTCCTGGTATATAGACTCATAGTGAGATGTAAATTAAATATAATGCATGTCAAGCACTAAACATAAATACTGAGAAATATTATACAAATTTAAATGGAAAAGTCATTGCTTTGAATAATTATATACGTGGTTCAAAGGGAAAATTATAAGGGTGTCTGGGCCACACAGTGGGTGGAATATGCAATTCTTGATCTCAGGGTTATGAGTTTGAGTCCCATGTTGGGACTAGAGATTACTTAAAAAATAAATATCTTTTGGGGTGCTTGGGTGGCTCAGTCGGTTAAGCGTCTGACTTCAGCTCAGGTCATGATCTCATGGTTCATGAGTTCTAGCCCCATGTCTGTCCGCCCTCGGGCTGACAGCTCAGAGCCTGGAGCCTGCTTCCGATTCCGTGTCTCCCTTTATCTCAGCTCCTCCCCCGCTCATGCTCTGTCTCTCTTTCTCAAAAATAAATAAACATTAAAAATAAATAAAAATCTTTATTAAAAAAGGGAAAAATTATATATGAAGGGATTACAGGGAAGTCTTGCTCTGTGTCTTTATCTACCAAGTCCTCCTCACAACTCTAGTATTTATTTTTGCTAGTTTCTTTTATCCTTCTATAGTTTCTTACAAGTACTAGCAAATACAGTTAAATATATTTCTTCCCCTTTCCTAAACAGAAAGCATACCATATACACTGTGATGAACCTTGCTTTTTGACATTTAAAATATCCTGGAGAGCTTGCCATATCCATGCACAGAGATTATTTTCATTTTTCTTCACAAATGCATTGTATTTCATTGTATGGTTGGATTGTTGTTTATTCAGAAGGTTCAGTATTGCTGGATACTTGGATTGCTCCCTGGTTTTTGATCTGATTATATTACAGTGTCACAATTAATAATGTAGTGAATATGTCATTTCATACACATTTAAATTTATAAGAGATAGATCCCTAGAAATGGGCTTGTTGAGCTAAAGGGAAAACATATTTATTGGTATTTATGACAGATAACTGTCAGATTTCCTTCTTAGGGGTTATAAGTTTTGTACTGCCCCCAGCAATTTATGAGACTATTCACTTCTCCGTAACCTTGACCACAAAATATGTGTTCATCTTACAGAATTTTTGCAGGCCATTAGAAGAATTGGTATGTTAGTATAGTTTTACTTTGCTTTTCTCATTATTAGTGACAGTGAGTATCTTTTCATATGTCTAGTAGCTATTTGTATTTTTCTATGGATTGCCTGTTTATTTTGCTGGCCCATTTTCCTACTGGGTTGTACTTTTCTTTTATTTCTCTCAACAACTAAGAATTCTTTATATACTGGAAATATTAGCTCTATATTATATGAGTTGCTGATATTTTCCCCCAGTTTCTCATTTGTATTTGACTTGTTGATGGTATGTTTTGCTATAAATTTTTTTTTTTTTTTTGGTAGTTGAACTAAATTATTACTAAAAAGGCCTTCCCTGGCTCAAGGTTATAAAACAATTTGCCTGTATTTTCTTTCAGTACATTTATGGTTTCATTTTTTATATATGTATATACATATATGCATATATATATATATGTATTTTTTTTTAACTCTTATTTATTATTGAGAGACAGAGAGCATGAGCATGGGAGGGGCAGAGAGAGGAGGAGGAGACACAGAATCCAAAGCAGGCTCCAGGCTCCAGGCTCCGAGCTGTTAGCACAGAGCCCGACATGGGGCTTGAACTCTTGAACTGCGAGATCATGACCTGAGTTGAAGTCGGACGCTCAACCAGCTGAGCCACCCAGGTGCCCCTATGGTTTCATTCTTTTTATTTTCTTTTCATTCTTTTTATTTTTATTTATTTTATTTTATTAAAAAGTTTTTTTAATCTTTATTTTTGAGGGAGGGAGAGACAGAGTGTGAGTTGGGGAGAACAGAGAGAGAGGTAGACACAGAATCCGAAGCAGGTTCCAGGCTCTGAGCTGTCAGCCCGACGTGGGGCTTGAACCCACAAACCGGGAGATCATGACCTGAACCCAAGTTGGACGCCCAACAACTGAGCCACCCAGGTGCCCCACATTCTTTATTTTTAAATCTCTAATTCATTTAGAGTTTATCTTTGTATACACTGTGCGGAAGCATCCTGTTTTATTTTTACTTATTCGAGAATGGCTCTTTGGTTGTCATAGTATTTACTAGGAAATCCATCTTTTATTTATTTTATATGCCACCTTCATCGTATGCTTGATTCCTATAAGTGTTTGGGTCTACTCTGAATGTTCTTAGTCTCTTTCATCAGTGTCATTTTATTTATTTGCTAACGTGACACTTTTTAATAAAATCATCAAGACTTAGTATATATTGTAATATCTGGTAGGGCTGTTCCCTTTAAGAGTGTTCCTGGCCATTCTTGCTTGTTTATTCTTTCTCTATAAACTTATTAATCAGCTTTCCTCATACCAGGAAAGGAAATCTGGTTGGAATTATTATGATGGCATTACATTTATAAGTCAGTTAACAAGAATTTACATTCTTTTCCATTTAAAACCATAGTATTCTTTTTCTTTTACATAGTATTCTTGTAAAAGTTTAAGTCTACTTTTGAAATGTTTAGAAAGGTTTTAAGTGTCCCCTTTGGTTGGTTTTGCACATTTTTTATAAAACATTTATTTGAGGTGTTTTATCTTTTCTCTGTTATTGCTGGTATTATAATTTTTTAAAAAATGTTTATTTTTGAGAAAGAGAGAGGGAGGGAGGGAGCAGGGGAGGGACAGAGAGAGAGGGAGACACAGAATTGGAAGCAGTCTCCAGTCACCAAGCTGCAGCACAGAGCCTGATGCAGAGCTTGAACTCACGAACCATGAGATCATAACCTGAGCTGAAGTCGGATGCTTAACCAACTGAGCCACCCAGGCACCCTGTCGCTGTTACTATAAATGTAGTCCTCCCTTCTGTTATATGATGTTTGTGACTGATGTTTGTGTATTAAGAATATTTAAAAATCAGTCTGTTTACTGATTCTTTGTTAAGTACTGTAGAGATTACTCAAAAAATGTGAAAAATTTTCCATATTCTTGAATGACTAATGCGTACGTTGAATATAAAAGGCTTATATGTCTGAAATACCCAGAATACTTTACCTTCACATCTTTACTATGCATTTCAAACCATAACTGAGACCTAATGATCCACCCAGCATCAGCATAATGAATCTATAAACTCAATGTAAGGGAGGCCTTACTAGATAACATAGGTTTTGGAGAAGGCCTTAAAGGATGGATAAAATATAGATTCGGTGAAATTAGATATAGTACCTTAATTCAATGGAATACAATGCAGTTTATATTAAAGTTGACAGGTGTCCATGACATTTGAAGTGAAAAGCAAGGTTATACAAAACAGTATATATAGAAGTATTCTGGTTTTGTTGTCCCCCTCTCCCCCGCAAAAGTCTCCGATTTTGTATTCAGATGTTAATAATGGTTATTTGTAGATTTCTAGATAATTTCCTCTTTTTGTCTACCTCTTTAGGTGGCAACTACTTGTCATCCACCAAAATCCATGTTCTTCTTCTGGGCACATGGCTATTCATTTTTACTCCATTTTTTACTCCATTTCCGAACATTGGGAATGGAAACGTGTCTTCATTTTCAGCAGTGGATTCTGAAAGGAAGTGATAGGTGACACTTGTGGTCCTAGATTTTTTAACATTGGTTGTACCTCCTCTAGTAGTTCTTTTATGCTGTTTTAATTAAAAGTGCTTAGACCATGCAGGTGATTATGATGCCTTAGAGGATAGTAGAGTCATGCTCAGAAGGAACCTGGATTCGTGAATGACTAGAAGGAGCAGAATTGCTTCACTGGCTGGACCATTCATTTCAAGCTTGAAATTAAAAAGAAATAAACTTTTTGTTTGTTAATGCACTTTTTTTGGATTTGTTTATTTAGTTTTATTGTAGCTAATGCACCTGTGTGTTCTAAATATGTGAAAACACATTACTTTTATAATTAAAAAAATCTATTTTTCAAAGAATGTAGGATCATATTATATGTATTATATTGAAAATTGGTTTTTTTCTCATTTAACATATCCTGAATTTCTAGCCATGCCATTAGTGCCCATTTGTATTTAAATAAGTGTTTTACTTGAAATAATTTTAGATCTACAGAAAAGTTTCAAAGATAGCACTGAGAGTTCTCCTCTATCCCTCTCACTCAGTTTCGGTTTCCCCTTATCATCTTACCATTGTACATTTGTTAAAACTAAGAAACTGGCATTGGTGTATTTCTGTTAACTAAACTCCAGACTGTTTGGATTTCACCAGTTTATCCACTGATGTCCTTTTTTTGTTCCGGGATCCATTCAGGATTCCACATTATATCTACTTGTCATGTTTCCTTAGTCTTCTCTGGTCTCTGATAACTTCTCAGAATTTCCTTCTTTTCCATGACCTTAATAATTTTGACTCTTGAAATCTTTTGGGGCACCTGGGTGGCTCAGTCGGTTGGGTGACCGACTTCGGCTCGGGTCATGATCTCGCAGTCCGTGAGTTCGAGCCCCGCGTCGGGCTCTGTGCTAACAGCTCGGAGCCTGGAGCCTGTTTCGGATTCTGTGTCTCCCTCTCTCTCTGACCCTCCCCCATTCATGCTCTGTCTCTCTATGTCTCAAAAATAAATAAACGTCAAATGAAATCTTTTGTAGTATGTCGCTCAAACTGGGTTTGTCTTATGTTTTTCTCATGATTAGATTGGGGTTGTCAGTTTTGAAAAGGTACCACGGAGGTGAAGTGCCCTTCATAATCGTGTCCAGGAGTACATGGTATCTACATTTACATCAGTGACGATATAAACTTTTATCACATGGTGAAGGTGGTGCTTGTTATGTTTCTCCACTGTAAAGTTACTGTGTTTTCTTTTTCAGTTTTCCTTTTCTTTGGAAACAAGTCAAATATAGCCTATACTCATAGGGCAAGGGGAAAATATCCATTTTTGAAGGCTAAATTTAATTTGGTAGGTACCAACTTGGTGGTTGTCCACCAAACTTTGGATGCTTGAATTTCTCTGCTTTGATGGTACAGATAGCTGACCAGTCAACATGGAACCAGGTAGAAATTTTCTTCTTTAGCTAGATGGAGTATAGCTTACTAGTTGGGAATAAGAGACGGAAAAATGGGATCAAAGAATATACCTGTGTCCCTCTCCAAATGCCGCATTTTTTTCTCTTGGTCATCTTGATCTGGAAATCGAAGTTCAGTACAGTCTCTGGAGATCTGAACATTTCTGGCAATATTGATGGGACCAAGATTTACTGAGTACCATTTATTGAGTTTCATTTGAGGTTAGGACTGTTCTAGGCCTTTTACATGAATTATATTTAATCTTTTAATTTTTTTTAAATGTTTTTATTTTTGAGAGAGAGAGAAAGAGAGTGTGAGTGGGGAAGGGGCAGAGAGAGGGAGATGGAGACACAGAATCTGAAGCAAGCTCCAGGCTCCGAGCTATCAGCACCGAGCCCAATGTGGGGCTCAAACTCATAAACTGTGAGATCATGACCTGAGCCAAGTTCGGACACTTAACCAACTGAGCCACCCAGGTGGCTGAATTATATTTAATCTTTTATCACAGTCCTAAGAGGAAGTACCACTGTTATCTATATTTTACACTATTGTCTTCATTTTATTCTTTTCATTTTTCCTTATTTTACAAATGAGGCATCTAAGACTTAGATTTTGACTTGCCTAATGTCATTCAACTTGTAAGTGGTAGTATCCAGATGAAGGCCGTCCCTGCCTTCCCCATCCTGGTCTTTTTTGTTTTTTGGGTATTTTTGTTTGTTTGGTTTTTGTTTGCATTTTGGTCCTTTTATATATCACAGTATCACCAGTTCTTTTGTCTTTACATCTATGAGAACAAACTAATTATCATTAAATAGAGGGCTATGATAGCTGTTTGGTATGCTCAATAGATATGAAGAGATAAAGATCATTAATGGTATATGATGTAATTAGATTTTCAGGTTAGGATCTCACTTCCCAAACCTAGACCATGTGCCGCCTCTTTTCCTCTCCCATTTTCTCTGCCCTAGTGTATACTTCTGGGATATATGAAAAAACTCTTTAGAGACTAGCTTCTGCTGGTCACACTTCTGGCTCACTGATGCATAGCTGGTGGTGGGATTATCAAGTCTGACTACCATTGGCTAGTTTATTGTGATGCCAGTGACCTACTTTCTGCCAACCTGGAATCTTTTTTTTTTTTTTAATTTTTTTTTTAACGTTTAATTTATTTTTGAGACAGACAGAGACACAGCATGAACGGGGGAGGGGCAGAGAGAGAGGGAGACAGAATCAGAAGCAGGCTCCAGGCTCCGAGCCATCAGCCCAAAGCCCGATGCGGGGCTCGAACTCGCGGACCGCGAGATCGTGACCTGAGCTGAAGTCGGACGCTTAACCAACTGAGCCGCCCAGGCGCCCCCCAACCTGGAATCTTGTATGCCATTGCATTATAACTTGTTCCTCCCTTACAACTGAATGCAATGAAATAGACATTTTTCTGGAAGTAAGTTATATGCAGATATTAGCAAAAATTGACCTTTTAATCTTTTTGTTGAAATAGCATCCCATTTTATTAAAGAGATGTCAGAGTTTTCTTTAGTGGTCCTTTACCACTAGAGATTTATTATAGACAATAAACAAAATCTTTAAAAAGTAAAATATTTGTATATTTGATGGTATAAATACTAAGAAAAATAAAATAGGGAAAGAGGATAGTAGTATTGGGGTGAGGTTTGCAATTTTATTTACTTATTTTTTAAGTTTATTTATTTATTTATTTTGAGAGAGAGAGAGGTGAGAGAGAGTGAGAGTGTCCGGGAAGTGCAGGGAGTTAGGGAGAGAATCCCAAGCATGCTCTGTGCTCCTCAGCACAGAGCCCAACATGGGCTAGATCCCATGATGAACCAAAGGGTTTGCAATTTTAAACACTACAAGGGGAGGCTTCCCTGAAAAGTTGACATTTGAGTAACAAACTGAAGGAAGTAAGGAATCATGTGAATAATTGGGTACAGAAGCAACAGCAAATTAAAGGGCTTTGAGAGTGGGGCCTGGTGTTTTTGAGTGGTCATCCCATCTCCACCTGTATCGTAGTCAAGTGTTTTCTCTTACTATATAACAGGTGAGTTTAACCCCTCCACTTGCACATAAAGTCTGCTTCCTCCTCTCTCATATCAGACTATGATCCTGCAGCCATGCCCTCTCTTTTCTGTATCATGTTTCCTCTCTATGGATTTGTTCTCACTCATGACAATACAAACATGGTATAATGATTCCCTCCAGCTACTGCTTAATTTCTCTCTTCTCCTTCACAACAAAACTGAAAGATCTTGTTTATATTGTCTCCATTTTTCCACATTCAGTTTTCTTTTTACCTACTCCAGTGAGCTTTTGCTCCCAAAAGAGCATTTAAAGAATGCTTTTGTTGGGGTGCCTGGGTGGCTCAGACATTTAAGTGCCTGATTCTTGATTTTGGCTCAGGTCACAATCTCACGGTTGTGAGATCCAGCCCTGCATGGGGCTCGCATTGAGTGTGGAGCCTGCTTAGGATTTTCTCTCCCTCTTTCTCTGCCCCTCCCCCACTCTCTCTCAAAATAAATCAACATTTAAAAAATATTTAAAAAAAGAATGTTCTTGTGCAGGTCACCGATGACCTTCATATTGCCAAATGCTTTTTTTTCCCCCCATTTTTCTCTCTGATTGAATGTTAGCCAGTTACCAATTTTCTTTTTTTTTTTTAATTTTTTTCAACGTTTATTTATTTTTGGGACAGAGAGAGACAGAGCATGAATGGGGGAGGGGCAGAGAGAGAGGGAGACACAGAATCGGAAACAGGCTCCAGGCTCTGGGCCATCAGCCCAGAGCCTGACGCGGGGCTCGAACTCACGGACCGCAAGATCGTGACCTGGCTGAAGTCGGAGGCTTAACCGACTGCGCCACCCAGGTGCCCCAACCAATTTTCTTTTTTAATATTCCTTTGTCCCTCTAGCATGTAAGTTCCATGACAGCAGACACATGGGTGCTCCTCAGTATTTGTTGAATGAGTGGGTGAATGATGCTACAGACCTCCTTGTACATACCTTCTATCCACCAGATTTTTTTTCCTTCAGGTAAATTCCTAAAAGTAGAAATTACTGAGTCAAAGGGTGTATACATCTTAAAGGGTGTTACTTGTTTGTAAGCTGTCTCCTTAACCAAAACATACTGTTAGCATTTATGTTTAAGGCTTTGGCGTTTATTATGAACACCTGTTAGATACTTTTATTGTTTTAGGTTTGTATCTTTTCCCAGATTGACAGGATCAAATTATGTATGCCAAATCCAGTGTAACTTGCAATTGTATACTTTAATATTTTGTCAGGTCTAGATAGTCTAATAGAAAAGGGTCTTCCTGAAGTTTTCTGTGTGCAGAGTAGTAGAGACTTAGATATTATTGAAGTAGTATGACTGTCTTTATGAAAGAGGTTTCAGCCATTATACTGCATCCTGCTGTCTTACCTGAGGAATAACACACTTGCTAAAGGAGTTTTCCTTTAGATTGCTGCCCCAGTCAGAGGTCAAGTACTGTGGTAACTATACTTTTGCTATATTGATTGAAGAAACACACACATGCACACGCACACACATAAACACGCACACACAAATTTATACTTTGATTTATGTGGCCAAATTTCTACTGCTGGACTTAAAGCTAAGTAGTGTGGTTTTACTTATATGCTCCCAGTATTTTGTAGTAAAAATGTAGGCATAGCTATTGATAAAAATAAAAATGGATGCATGTTTTGTAGTTGTTCTTAGTATTATATTTGAATGTAAAATTGCTTTCCATTTTTCCACATAACTTAAATATTATATTTAACCTAACAACCTAACATATTTTATTATGAAATCTTCAACTTTTTTCCTTCTTTGAGAGAAATGCTTCTGCTATTGTTAATTAGCTAGTTTTTAAGAGTTTTTCAGTTATGATATGTTGCTTGAATATACGTTATAAAATAAACTTAGTGTTACCCTAGGCTACAAAACTCAGTAGTTGCATGGTAGCTTATTGTTAGGAGCAGTTTCTTGTAAATGGGCGAGAAGGGAAGATAAAAGTAAAAAAGATATATCAAGATATTTTCTCTTTCATTAAGGTTTCTCAGTAAATTCATCTTTTTAAATTTCTGGTTCTCATTATATGACTGGCAGGTGAAAAGTAAGTTTATTACCAGTCTAGAAAGTTTTAAGAACATGGGAGTTTTTACGTTATAGCTATCATTACTATCTAATAATTGATAGCAGACATTTATTGTGTGTCTACAATATCAGATGTAAAACCCTAAAGGACTAGATTAGTAAAATGCATAATATATCTGTTCTTAAAAAGTTCACAGCCAAATGGAGAATTAAGACAAATGATGAAATTCATGGTAACTCAGAATTAGTAGGTGAATCTGCTTTGTATTCTAAGGGGCATATAGTTTTAGGAACTTTATTATAATGTTGTTACCCCCAATAGAAATGTCTATGTAATCTTTATATATTCTCAGGCCATCCTGTGTGAGCTTCTGTTTTACAGATAATTGAGCAAAAATATTTAAAGACTCCATAATTATTGATAGTGAAGAGTTTTTAAGTATTTCTAAGCTGAGATAGAGTGCCCATAACAGAGCCTTGTAGGCCAACAAAGATATGTATTTGAATATCCAGCATACATACATGAAATTTGGAATATTTAGTAAACTGAACTTAGATATTATATGATACAATGCTCATGCATAACTATTTTGAGAAGTTTTTGTTTATTTAAACTTCGATGTATGGTACTAATAGCCAGCAATTTTCCACATTGTTGTCAAACTGTAGCCATTAAATTGTGCTTTGAGAATTTTAGGTATTAGAATTGCATTAGTGTTTTTGTGATTCCCTTGGTTGTTCACCCCGTGCCTCCTCCCCCAATATAAGTAAAATAAACTACTTATAATTAAAAGTAGAAAATGCATGAATGCCTGTGTATATAATTTTCTGCTCATTATCTTTTTAATGTAAGCTTTGTCCTTGGATTAAATTTAAGTTCTATAGCTTAGATCATAAACTAAACCTATCCAAAATAAGGCAAGTAAGGCGTATCGTTACGGCATCTTCTATTCACTTCCTAGTGGAAGTGGAGATTTTGAAAATAAGAGGGGATTCTCCTTAGAAGGAAAGTTAATGATTTTATCATTGAAATAATTGTTAAATTGTTTATTTTTTCTTTAGAAACTTGCATTAGTTTTCAGAAGTCCGGAGTTTATCTAGTTTGTACAAGTTTTGGAGAGCTAATTATGCAACATGAAATAATTTTGCTATCTTCTTTTTTGTGATTAGATATTTAAGCCAAGCATAAAGCAGACAACAAACTATAAATATGTATTTGATTTGAGAGATACTTATTTCATAGGCTCATATAAAGACAAATTAGCTGTCACATTTTATACAGAAAGTATAAAATATAGTTTGTATGAAGCATGTGTATGTTTGTCTCTTTGTCTTTAGGAAGTAGAATAAGTCTATTAAAATTTTTCACACTTATGAGATAATTAAATTTAATCTTTTTCTAAAGCACTGAGGCTTCAGAATTTGTCTTTGTGGATTCATAAATTAAAATTGGCTTAGTTCAACAGTCATTAACTATGTGAAGACTCTAGGTGGTCACTTAGAAAACCATATATATTTCCTTGTTCTATTTTATGTTTCAGACTATGCAAAAATAGTTAATATTTATGTTCTGATATTAAGAAAATTATCATCTGCTTTGAATTGATTTAGTGATTCCTGTTTTGCCAATGTGTAGTGTATTCTTAAAGTTGGTGTAGTTCTTCAGAGGGAACTGTGTTTTGATTTGATTTGATTAGTAATTAGAAAATAGCATTTAAAAATTTTACATGGAGCTTCTAATATGCCACTAAACGTTTGTAATACTGAAATAAATACCCATATGTGGTTTACATGTGGAATAGATTCTGAAAATTATTTAGTGAAATTATGACATACACTTGAATTTTTAAGTAAAAAGCGTCTGGGTAAGAACTTGTTAATTGTGTTTATTAGCAATTGGAAATGTATAGTTTTTTAAATGTGATTGAATGCAATATTTTAAAGAAGGAGGGTTAGTATATTTTGAAACCATTAGAAAATTACTGGAATAGGGAAAAGTCAGTGACTTTCTGTCAGTTAAGTTTTTCTTTAAGATCTGCCTTTGCCTCTTACTTGATTAATTTCCTGAGGAATTGTTATTTTCTTATTACTAATGTTAGAGTTTGCCTGAAGAAAACTTAAGCAGTCCAGATATACTTGCTGACTAACTTTATCTAAAGTCCATTGCCATTTGCTTGTAGTTTTTGGCTTTTGCAAGGGAGAGAAATAGTGCTCTTAAATTGGATTTATGCTGACTTTTAAGAAATGTATTTGTTCCAGGCAGTCTAAGAAGCACAGAGATCCATGTCAATATTCAGAATTCATATTTTCCTTGAACAGAAGGTTGTGATAAAATGGTACATGGTGTGTTTTCATTGCCTGTTGAAAGACTTTCATGCAGTTAAAATAAGCATTTTGATGGTGGTTGAATTAAGAGTTTTTGTCAGTCTCTTCTCATCATGGATGATTAGACTAAAACGTCTGCTTGTCTTGACTTGAGATCACCACAGCTTCAGATAACATGCTTTGTGATTGAAGGTCGAAATATTTTGAATTCTAATAGGCTGCCAGATGAATTGCTTGAAATAGACTGTAAAATTTCAAGGCTTCCTTTTCCATCTGCTGTGAAAAGAACCATTGGGAATGGTTGAGCTTGATGATCATAGAATTACTGGATGGTGATTCTAAAACCCTCAAAGGGAAGTTGCTATGGAGATCTAGTTCCAAACTGTGAAATGATTCACCTTTGAAAGGCTGCAGGGTCTGAGAAGCTGAACACATCATTGTTCAGGTGGTCATTGGTTAGGAAATTGCTGGTGCCTGTGTAATCAGCACTCCTGTGGTAGTTAACGATCTAAAAAGGTTTGTTCTGAATGATGTGGGACAACAGCAATGTGCATAAGATGGCTTGTCTCAATCATGGTTTGCTCAGCCTGGTGCTTGTAAAAATACAGTGAACTAAATAACATAGAAATGAACTGTTTCATTGAGGAAGTCTTTTGAAAACAAAATTTTGCATTGATGAGTTTGAAATCTTAAACAAAATGGTTCCTTTTGAAAATAAAGTTTTTGCAGAAACATGCTTTGTTTTCTTTGTTTTAACTCCCCCCCCCCCCCATTTTGTGATAAGAAGCTCTTTATCTCTCTAGGTCTAAGGACTTAAGCATGGTGAAATGGTCAGCTTTTAATATCCCAAGTACTCTGTCAAGAGCCTCTTTGCATAGTCACAGGATCACATAAGAAGGAGTTTAGAAAAGCACCCAAATCATTGAGAATGAGTCTAGGAAAGTCCTTAAATCATTAGGAGTAGACTGTAATTAACTCCTATGGGAAATTGTTCCCCTCAAATTTGTTTGTCATTATCCATTATTTGTGACATGTATTTCAAATTGATATTTTTTACAATTTTTCTTCTACTATTTTTACGAAACTTTTTTTTATCACCTTTCATTTTTATTTCTAGAAATCTGAGACCAGAATAATTTTGAAAATCATTTGATGGCAAATCATTGTAAACTACTCTTCTC
The DNA here is from genome assembly GCF_014898765.1 of Herpailurus yagouaroundi. Lineage (NCBI taxonomy): Eukaryota > Metazoa > Chordata > Mammalia > Carnivora > Felidae > Herpailurus > Herpailurus yagouaroundi. The sequence goes on along the minus strand of NW_024412395.1, from coordinate 55,036,287 downwards.
CCATATTAAGATTTCAATATACATGAAATTTAATCTTAGTTAATTTCATAAGACCCTATAGTATTGAGCCTCAAAGTATCAAAACTTATCAGAGATAATTTTATCTATCAAGTTTCTCTAGGTATGGAGTTTTCCCCTAACATTACTGAGGTATAAGTTACATATAATAAAATCACCCATTCTAAGTGTACAGTTTCGTGAATTTTGTTTATTGTGTATTCTGTCACAATCAATAAATGTTTTAGTTATCCAAAAATTTTAGTTATCCAAAAATTTGTAACCACTAATCTGCTTTCTATTATAGCTTTGTCATTTTAGAATTTCATATAGTATCATATAGTATGTAGTCTTTTGTGTTTGACTTTGCTTTTACCTAACATAATATTTTTGAGACTTTTGATATTATGTTCTTTAATATTTTGTTCCTTCTTACTGCTCTGTAGCCTTTAGCAGCATGGATATATCACCATTTGCTTATCCACTCATTAGTTTTTTCTTCTACTATAGATATTTGAATTTTAGTTTTCAATTTTACTATTATGAATATCTGCATATACATTTTTGTGTTTCTATTTCTTTTAATACCTAGAAGCGAGATTGAAGAAGTGTATGGTAAATGTGTGTTTAGCTTTGTAAGATATACTGCCGTATACTGTTTTCCAAAGTGACTGTATCATTTTCATTTCTCATCAGCAGTATGTAAGTACCAGGTTCTACATACCCTCTTCAGCACTTGATATTGTCAGTTGCCTAAACTAGATGTTTTAGAAGGTTTCTTATTGTGGCTTTAACTTCTATATTCCAGATGATTTGTGATGAACATCTTTTCATGTGCTTATTTGCCATTTGTTTATCTTCACTGGTGAAGTATCTGTTCAGATTTTATATATTATATTTAATTGGATTGCTTGTCTTATTTTGAGCTGAGAGTTCTTTATATATTCCAGATACAGGTGCTTTTTCAAATATGTGTTACGTGGTTCTAGTTCAGCATGGAAGTGTAGGAAGACCCTGAACTAACTTTCTCTTATAGACACACCGAGTCTGTAGCTACATATGGAACAATTTCCTCTTAAACTCAAAGCCTCGATGACTGACAGCTACACATTGGGCAAACAAAAAGAAAACCACATTGAAGAGGCTGGGACACTCTTGCCACAAACTATACTCCTGGTGAAGCCACTCACAACTAGGAAGGAGCTCAGAGACAACTTGGAGCTTGTCCCAGGGAGCAAAGGGTTTGACCCCTATATTGGGAGGCCCCTACTTTTATGACCGTGCACCTGAGAGACCCTCCCCCTCCACCCTCCCCTCGGCCCCCTGCCGAAAACATCTAACTTTGGAAAGCAGTGGGGCTTATATCTTAAGACCCACAAGATTGTAGCACTCTGGGAGACAGTCTTTTTTTCCCCCCCCACGTGTTCATTTATGTGTCTTTGAGAGAGACAGAGAGACTGAGCATGGGAGGGGCAGAGAGAGAGAGAGGGAGGGAGAATCCCAAGCAGGCTCTGCGCTGAGAGCATGACGCCTGACTTGGGGTTCGAACCCACAAACCGTGAGATCATTACAGCCAAAATCAAGAGTTGGATGCTCAACCGACTGAGCTACCTACGCACCCCAGGGAGACAGCTCTTAAAGGGCCTATGGGCTCAGACTTACCTGCCATAGGGCCCAGCTCAGAGGCGGTTTATTTTGTCCAGACATAAAGTGAAGGAGGCTCACCAGCTTATGTTATATCAGTCTGAGGGGCAGCCATCTAATTTAATACACACATCTAGGAGCCTGCTGGAACATTTCAGGGACGGAGACTGGCAGGCATCATCTTCATGCTCTCCGTTTGCGTATGTCAGAGTTCCACTATCTCTCAGAAGGGAGCTTTTACAAACATTGTGTGCCTTGATCTTTGCAGCTGCTGCCCAGGGGCTGCATCTTGACTGCTGGTGCTGGAGGCCATGGGAGTTTGTGTTTCTGGTCCCATGGGACTGTCATAATAGGTGTCACCAAGAAAGGAGCTCATACACACCCTGTTTGATACCCCAGTTTTTGTGGTTGCTGCCAAGGCACACCTCTATATCGCATGCGTCTGGCAACCAGGAGCGCTTATGTTTATGGCTACCCAGGACTGTAACCAATGGAGAAAGGCTTCTTGAACAGGTACTACCCCCAGCCCCCAGCAAGAGGCAACAGAGGCTGGAGCTTAGTCTTTTTGTAAAGGAGGCCTATTCATCTTGGCCCCAGCCTGGGGTACAAGCTTCTAATTAAATATGCATCTAGGGGCTGACTGTAATCTTTTCCAGGGACCTTGGAGAGTGGGTGCTATCTCCACAGTCTCCTTTTGCCATGTTCCACATCACCAGTGTCTCCTGTGAGGGAGCTCTTTACACATGGCTGGTGCTCTTGTTTTTATGTCTGATGCCCTGGTGTTTGCAGCTGCTACCCAGGAGATGCCCCTCAATTGCCCGACTCTGTTGGCCAAGGGGCTTGCATTCCAGGTTCCTACAAGACTGTGGTAATTAGAAAAACAAGTTGTTGGCAGGCTCCCATGCCAAGGGCACTGTGTAGATAGCAAACTGAGACAAACCACAGTCTTCCTGTGAAGGAGGCATCTTTGCTTGTCTTGGAGCTTTTGCTTGAGGAGCTTCTTCAGGTTTGGCTCATATCTAGTGGGCTGCAGAGCTGTTTTCAAGGAACTTAGGCTGTGGATGCCATCTTGATGCTCTCCCTCTGCCTCGCTCTAGCTCACCAGTGGCCCCCCAGAAGAAGCATATATACTCATCTAAAGCCCTGAGTTTTAGGATTGCTGCCTAAGGGTACTGCTAGATCACCTGGCCAGTGGGGCTTATGCTTACGGTTTAATGAGACTGTATATATTTGCATACTATTAAAGGTTATTTGTTGCCTGAGAATCTAGCTTCCAAAAAGCCTTCATCTAGGTGCTGGGATCCTCCCCTTAGAGACACTGACAGGCCTTGGCACATCATTCTACTGGAAGCTACTAAAAATATAATAGCCTTCTTGGACAAGTACAGAGTGAGAGACAACAGAGCTGGGGCTCCTACACAAGGCCCCTTTTTCAGTACTGGGAGAATAGTAGTTTCATGTACTGTACTATATAGGAACCAACAGAAAGTAAAGCAGAATCAAGAAATAGAGGAATATATTCCAAATGAAAAAACAAAACCACAGAAAAAACCTTAATGAAATGGAAATAAGTAGTGTACTGGATAGAGTTCAAAAAAAGTGAAGATAGCTTTAGGGTCTCATGGTGGACAACATCAAGTGGACTAACATCTGCATTATTGGGGTTCCAGAAGAAGAAGATAGAGAAAGGGGCAGAGATTTTATTTAAAGAAATAATGGTTGAACACTTTCCTACATGGTGGAAGAAAAGACATCCAGATGCCTAGAGAGTTCCAAGTAAGATCAACTCAAAGAGACCCACACCAAGACACATTATAATTAAAATGTCAAGATTTATTTTATTTTTTATTTTTATTTTTTAATATATAGTTTTTCACTTTTTAAAGTTTATTTTGAGAGAAAGAGAAAGAGAGAATGAGCAGGAGAGAGGCAGAGAGAGAGGGAGAGAGAATCACAAGCAGGCTCTGCACTGCCAGCACTGAGCCTGACGCAGGGCTTGAACTCAAGAACTGTGAGATCATAACCTGAGCTGAAATCGGGAGTCAGATGCTTAACTGACTGAGCCACCCAGGCACCCCTAAAATGTCAAAATTTAAAGACAAGGAGAGAATATTAAAAGCAGCAAGAGAAGAACAATTCATTATATACAAGGGAACCCACATAAAACTATCAGCAGGTTTTTCAGCAGAAACTTTGCAGCCCATAGAGAATGGCATGATATATTCAAAGTGCTGAAAGAAAAAAAACTTCCAGCCAAGAATACTCTACCTGGCAAAGTTATCCTTCAGAGCTGAAAGAGAGATAAAGCATTTTCTAGACAATCAAAGCTAAAGGAGTTCATCAGCACTAAACTAGCCTTAAAAGAAATGTTAGAGATTTTTTTTAATCATTTTTTTTAATGTTTATTTTTGAGAGACACAGAGAGACAGAGCACGAGTGGGGAAGGGGCAGAGAGAGATGGAAACACAATCCAAAGCAGGCTGCAGGCTCTAGGCTCTGAGCTGTCATCACAGAGCCTGATGCGGGACCTGAACTCATGAACTGTGAGATCCTGACCTGAACCGAGGTCAGATGCTTAACCAACCGAGTCACCCAGGCGTCCCAGAAGGAAACTTCTTTAAGCTGAAAAGAAAGGGTGCTAATTAATAACAAGAAGATACATGAATTAATCTCACTGGAAAGGTAAATACATAGTAAAAAGGTAGTGGATTAATCACATATAGTTAACATGAAGGTTAAAAGACAAAAATAGTAAAAGTAATGACGGTTACAATAATTAAGAAATACACAAGATAAAAAAGATGTAAAATGTGACATCAAAAGTATAAGACATGGGAAGGGAGTAAAAATATGGAGCTTTAGAATGGGACCAAACTTAAGTGTTTTTATCAGCTAAAGATCGACTATTACAGATACGAGTTGTTATAGGCCTCATGGTAACCACAAGGCAAAAACAAAACAAAAAAACAACCTATACTAAAAAACCCAAAAGATAAGCAAAAGGGAACATAAACATACCCCTGAAGAAAGTCATCAAGCTACAAAGAGAGCAATGCAAGAAGAAAGGAACAGAGAGGAACTACGAAAACAACCAGAAAACAATTTACAAAATGACAATAAGCACATACCTATCAAAAATTACTTTAAATATAAATGAATTAAATTTCCAATAAAAAAATAGAGTGGTTGTATGAATAAAAATACAAGACCTATTATGTGCTGCCTACAAGAGACTGAAAGTGAAGGTATGTGAAAAGGTATTCCTTTCAACTGGAAATGAACAGAAAGCTGGAGTAGCTATACTTATATCAGACATAGACTTTAAAGTACAGACTATAGTAAGAGACAGAGTTGGGTGTTACATAATGATAAAGTAATCAATCCAACAAGAGAATATAACACTTGTAAGTATTTATGCACCCAACATAGGAACACCCAAATGTATAAAGCATATATTAACAGACCTAAAGGAGGAATAGATAGCAGTACAACAATAGTAGGAGATTTTTTTTTTTTAATTTTTTTTTTTCAACGTTTATTTATTTTTGGGACAGAGACAGAGCATGAACGGGGGGTGGGGGCAGAGAGAGAGGGAGACACAGAATCAGAAACAGGCTCCAGTCTCTGAGCCATCAGCCCAGAGCCCGACGCGGGGCTCGAACTCACGGACCGTGAGATCGTGACCTGGCTGAAGTCGGACGCTTAACCGACTGCGCCACCCAGGCGCCCCAATAGTAGGAGATTTTAATACCCCACTTACATCAATGGATAGATTATCCAGACAAAATCAGTAAGGAAACATTGGCTTTATTTAAAAAAAAAAATTTTTTTTTTAACGTTTATTTATTTTTGAGACAGAGAGACAGAGCATGAACAGGGAAGGGGCAGAGAGAGAGGGAGACACAGAATCTGAAACAGGCTCCAGGCTCTGAGCTGTCAGCCCAGAGCCCGACGCGGGGCTTGAACTCACGGACCGTGAGATCATGACCTGAGCCGAAGTTGGACGCTTAACCGACTGAGCCACCCAGGCACCCCAGGAAACATTGGCTTTAAATGACATGTTAGACCAGATGGACTTAACAGATAAATACAGAATATCCATAAGCAACAGAGTACATATTTTTCTCAAGTGTACATGGAACATTTTCTGGGATAGATCATGTTAGGGCACAAAACAAGTATTAACTAATTCAAGAGGACTGATTTCATATCAAGCATCTTTATCAATATCACAATGGTATGAATTAGAAATTACATAAAGAAAACTGGGAAATTCACAGACATGTTAAGATCAAACAACATGCTACTGAACAACCAGTGAACCAGTGGTTCAATGCTTTTTTGTGCCTTGTTTGAGAAATATTTGCCCTGGGGTGCCTGGGTGCTTCAGGTGGTTATGAGTCTGACTCTTGATCTCAGCTCAGGTCATGATCTCATGGTTTGCGGTATTGAGCCTGCTGTTGGGCTCTTCACTGACAGTGTAGAGCCTGCTTGGGACTCTCAGTCAGTCTCTCTCTCTCTCTCTCTCTCTCTCTGTCTCTCAAAATAAATAAACTTGGAAAAAAAATATTTACCCAATTCAGTGTCACAGAGATTTTATTGTCTTCAAGTTTAATAATGTTAGCTTTTACATTTAAATCTGTCATTCATGTCTAGTTGATTTTATGTATGGCATGAGGTAAGGGACTGAATGAAGTTAAAAAATTTTTTATATGACTACCTAATTGTTCCAGACTTATTTGTTGGAAAGAATGTCTTTCCTCATTGAATTCACCCAGCACCTTGTCAAAAATCAATTGACTACATTTGAAGGTCAAGTAAGTGTAGGTCTATTTCTGGGCTTTTGTTTTATTCCATTGTTCTATTCTTCTATGAGTACCAAACTATCTTGATTACTGTAGCTTTAGTATGTCTTGAAATCCTATAGTATGGGTCTTCCAAATTTGTTTTCCCTCTTCAAAATTGTTTTGACTTTTCTAGGTTTTCTATATAAATTTAAAAATTTGTCACCTCCACAAGTTAAAAAAAAAAAAAAGGCCAGCTGGGATTTTATTGAGTTTTGACTTTGTACTCAAACTACCAGTGGAGATTATCAGTCCATGAACATGGTAGATCTCTCAGTTTATGTCGGTGTTATCTCAACAATATTTTGTAGGCCACAGTATATAGGTCTTGTACATATTTAAAAACTATATATCCCAAAGTAGTTAATATTTTTCTGCACTTATAAATGATATTATAGGTTATTTGTATATACTTTTTGTCAGGTTGAAGAAGTTCTTTTCTGTTCTTGTTGTCCAGGGGCTTTTATCCTGAATGGGTACTGAATTTTGTCAAATGGCATTTTTCCATCTATTGAAATCATATTTTTTCTTCTGTACTGTATTAGTATGATAAATTATAGGGACTGATTTTTAGATAAGCTGTTCATATTACCAAGATAAATTCACATTGTTATAATGAATAATCATTTTACATTATGTTGGATTTCATTTGCTATAATTTTCTGAAGGATTTTTGCATCTGTGTTAATGAGGGATTATCAGTTCTGTGGTTTTCTTGTGATCTTTTTCTTATTTGGATGTGGGGATAATATTAACATTGTAAATTGAGTTGGAAAGTATTTCCTCAGTTTTCTGAAAGAATTTGTGGAGGATTAGTGTTATTTATCCTCTATAAATGTTTGATGGAATTTACCAGTAAAGCTATCTGAGCCTGGAGTTTTCTTTGTGGAAAGGTTTTTATTTACAATTCGGTTTCTTTAATTGATATAGGGCTATTAATATTTTCAATTTCTTTTTGGTTTAATTTTGGTGATTTATATCTTTTTAGCATTTTGGTTATTTCATCTAAGCTGCCAAATTTATGCCGTAGAGTTGTTAATAATAGTGTCTTATTAAATGCTTAATGACTTAGGGTCTATAACAATGCCCTCTCTTGCATTCCTGATACTGGAATGAAATGTAATTTTTATTTTTTTATCTTTACTTGTACAGTCTGTCAAGAGGCTTGTCATCTTAGTAATCTTTTCAGAGGACCATTGGTTTCATTTCATTTTCTTTATTTGTTCATTTCCTATTTTACCAGTTGCCATATCTTTATTGTTTCATTTACACCTAATTGTTTTTTATTTGCTTCCCCTCTTCCCCTAGTTTCTTAAGGTGAGGACTCAGATTATTGATTTTAGAGCTTCTTTTCTAATGTAATCACTTAAAATTATAAATTTCCCTCTAAGTTTTGCGTTAGCTGTGTTCCACATACTTTGATATGTTATGTTTTCATTATCATTTAAAAATATTTTCTTATTTCTCTTGTGATTTCTTCTTTGATCCATTAATTCTTAAGAAATATGTGTATTCCTAAATGCTTTGGTTTACCCAGTATTCTTTTTAATTTTTTTTAATGTTTATTTTTGAGAGAGAGCAAGAGAGACAGAGCATGAACAGGGAAGAGGCAGACAGAGAGGGAGATACAAATCTGAAGCAGATTCCAGGCTCTGAGCTATTAGCACAGAGCCTGATGCAGTGCTCAAATTCATGAACTATGAGATCATGACCTGTGCCAAAGTCAGATGCTTAACCAGCTGAGCCACCCAGGCATCC
>NW_024412395.1:54947615-55027644 GCF_014898765.1 Herpailurus yagouaroundi | reverse complement strand
GAGATCATGACCTGGCTGAAGTCGGACGCTTAACCGACTGCGCCACCCAGGCGCCCCTAAAATCTCCAATTCTTGATATGGAATTGTCTATTTAGTCTTTAGTTCTGTCAGTTTTGATTTCCTAAATTTTGAAGCTTTTTTACAAGGCATATACCCATATGTGAATATTATGCCTTCTTGATGAATTTGCTTTTTCTTTTTATAAAATGTACCTATATCTCTGGTAATACTTTTCTTTTTAATTTAAATTTTAGTTAACGTACAGTGCAATATTGGTTTCTGGAGCTCTGATAATGCTTTTTATTTTGAAATTAACTTTATCTGTTATTAATACAGCCACAATCTTAATGCTTATTCTCCATCTGTTTACTTTCAACATATCAATATATTTAAAGTACATTTGTTCTACATTGCATAAAGTTGTGTTCTATTTCATTATCAATTTTGACAGTGCCTGTTAAAGTGTATTATTTCATGTAGTTATTGATAGGTTTAGTTTTTTTTTTTATATTTGTGTTCTATTTGTTGCTTTTCTGTTTTGTTCTACTGGGATTTTTTCCCTCTGCATTTTTTTTTGTTTGAGTATTTCTTGGAGTTTTATTTTTATATTCATCTTGAGGGTTTTTTTGTTTTGTTTTGTTTTGTTTTTTTGTTTTTAAGTAAGCTCTGTGCCCAATGTGGGGCTTGAACTCACAACCATGAGATTAAGAGTTGCATGCTCTACCAACTGAGCCAGCCAGGTGCCCTGTTCATCTTGGTTTTTAATTAGACTTCTTCACCTTTTTACTGGTTGCTTTAGTGATTACAATATACATTCTTTACTTTTCACAGGTAATGTATAGGTATCTTAAATTTTCTTACATTTTACATAGTTTGTATTGTATAACTTCATATAAAATATAAAAACCTTGCAAGTATATAAGCCCTTATTCCCTCTCAGTCCTTTATGCTATAGTTTGTTTTATGTTATATTTTACGTATATAAACCTAACAATTAAAAAAATTGAGGTAAAATGCACATACTATAAAATAAAACATATTAAAGCATACATTTTGGCTCCTGGATAGCTTAGTTGGTGGAAACTGATTCTTGATCTTGGGGTTGTGAGTTTGAGCCCCATGTTGGGTGGAGAGATTACTTAAAAATAAAATATTTTTACAAAAGAGGGTACAGGGGCACCTGGGTGGCTCAGTTGGTTGAGCGTCCAACTTCGACTCAAGTCATGATCTCACAGTTCGTGGATTCGAGCCCCGGGTCGGGCTCTGTGCTGACAGCTCAGAACCTAGAGCCTGCTTGCAATTCTGTGTCTCCCTCTCTGCTCTTCCCCGACTCGTGCTCTGTCTCTCTGTCTCTCAAAAATAAACATTAAAAAAAAAAAGTGTACATTTTGATGACATTTAGTACATCCCATAAACAATATTTGATTTAAACATATTTATATTATAAAATAATCAAGAGAATAAAAGAACAAATAAAAGTTTTTGGTATTTATTAAGATAGTCACCATTTCTGATGCTCTTTAATCCTTTCTGAAAATTTTAAGTTCTATTAGTTCCCTTAAATTTGAAAATTTTCTTTAGCATTAATTATAGTACAGGGCTGTTGGCAATGAATTGTCTTAGCTTTCTTTCATATGAAAATGTCTTTATTTTAGCTACATTCCTTAAGAATATTTTTGCTGAATATAAGATTCTTGGTTGACTGGTTGTTTTGTTTCCCTTTCTGCACTTAAGAAATGTTGTATTCACTTCTGCCTTTCTTAGTTTGTGAGAAGTCAACCATTAATTGAAATACTTTTCTTTTGCTGCTTTCAAGACTTGCTTTTTACTTTTGTTATTTGTGTTATACTTCTGTTGTTCTGTCTGCCATTGAGTGTGTCTTTGAATGGATTTTTATTTTTTAGTTTCTTCTCCTTATTGTTCATTGAGTTTCTTCAAGCTATAAATTTTGTCTTTCAACAAATTGGGTAAACATTTCTTCATTAAATACACTATTTTTACATATTTTCTACCCTGTTTTCCAACTCTTCCTAGGACTTCCAATTACGTACATGTTGGATCATTTCATATTATATAATAGGTTGCTGATGCTCTGTTCACTTTTTTGTTCAATCTAATTTATACAACCCCCCAAAATTAGACTAGCTAGTTTGTATTGATTTATCTAAAAGTTAACTTCCTCTTTCCTCAGTCATCTTAATTTTGGCTATGTTCACACAGGTTTTTTTTTTTTTTTTTTTTTTTTAAGGTATTATGTTCATCAGTACTACGTTTTTTCTTTTCTTTACAAAACCATTTGTATTTCTCTGCTGACAATGTGTATCTTTTTGTCCATTGTGTGCCTGTATATTTTTATTTATTTTTATTTTTTTATTAAAAACAATTTTTTTTTAATGTTTATTTTTGAGACAGAGACACAGCATGAGCAGGGAAGGGGCAGAGAGAGAGGGAGACACAGAATGTGAAGCAGGCTCCAGGCTCTGAGCTGTCAGCACAGAGCCCAACGTGGGGCTCGAACTCCCGAACTGTGAGATCATGACCTGAGCTGAAGTTGGATGCTTAACCAACTGAGCCACCCAGGCGCCCCTGTATATTTTTATTTATTGAAGATTTTTTAATAGGCACTTACAAGTTTTCCTCAGCTACTTCCAACATCTGGGTCATCTCAAGTTTAGTCTCACTTGTTTTCCCTTAACTATGTGTTTGATTTTCCTTAGGTAATTTTAAATTGTATCCTGGACATTATGAATGTTAAGTTGTGATTCTGGATTTCATTGTTTTCTCCAACTTGTGTTCTTTTCTACTAGTAGTCAGTTGGGGTTGAACTGCAAAGACTACTTCTGAGTTGGCAGCTCCAGGTTCACTTCACATGTTTTGTCTTTAGCTAGTCTGCTTTGAGAGTGCCCTGTCTATGCATGGTTCTGGCATCAAAGAGGTGTCTGTACTGATTTTGGGGCTTTCCTCTGTTTGTTTTTTTTTCTTTTTCCTATTCCTTTGTACTCTTCTGTTGCCATAGTTTCCCTGGCTTTAGTTTTTAGCTCCCCAGTCCATATAGTTTATCTGCTTCTTGGGTTGTGCTGCCTACACCCGGCCCCAGGCTGAAAGTCTTACAAAGAGGAACTCATTTCATATAACTCCTCTCCTTTAAGCATGTATTCCCAACCAGTCTGTCTGTATTTGTTCTCTGATGCCTTTAGATAGCTGCTTTTTAGTATCTTATTTTTGTTCCATGGTGGAGAGTGGTAGTTGTCCAGGGAATCTTAACTATGCCATTATTGAAAATGGAAACCCTTGGGCACCTGGGTGGCTCAGTTGGTTGAGTGCCCAACTCTTGATACTGGCTCGGGTCATGATCTCAGTTATGGGATCCTATCCCGTGTCCAGCTCTGTGCTGACGTTGTGGAGCCTACTTGGATTCTCTCTCTCTGCCCCGCTCCTGCTGTCTCTCTTTTTCAAAATAAATAAATAGTTTTTGTGGTTTTTTTGAAGAAAGAAAATGGAAGCCCTTGGGTGAACTTACATGCTATCTATAATAACTCAGTGGCACACCAAAATTGGAATACATTTCTTATATTTGTATATCAGTACTTCCTGTGGTGATAGCATATGCGCTAAAGCAGTGGATTTTGAATCTTACGAAGTAGGCATTTGAAATTTATAGTTAAAATATAGTTAAACTATGTTTAGTAGTATTATTATTACCAAAGTATATTCATAATCTTGGTTATTATACAGTATTTTATTCTTATTAACATACTGTCATCATATCTTGGTTATTATGTAATAAAATGCTGTTGAATTATAAGGATTATATTTCTAAACATTCTGAATTTACTTTTGCTGGAGTGCTGTCTCTCATATAGCCTTTGGGGGTGAATTTAAGATGCAAAGATTTAGTCCAGTGTGTTACTGACCAAACTGTAACTAGTTTATATTTACTGACTTATAATGGAAATATTTTTGTTGGGGATAGACTAAATATTTTGATTTCTAGGTTCTTCCCCCCATTCCTTTTTTTAATTTACTCAAGATTCTTTAAGACATGATAGTTACTACCTTTTAATGTGAGTTAATCTTTAACTTGCATAACAATTATGATAGTATTATTAAAAAAAAGACTTATTAAGTGAATTCTTAACTAAATATTCACAATAGGGGAAGGGAAGAGAACTTTAAATATTTTTCCCTTAAATAAAGTCCAAGTTAATAATATCTTTTAACAGAGTAATTAGGGGCCATAAATTAGAATTAGTAGGTGGATAAATCAGCAGTACAAGAAGTATGTTTTATTACATCCTTGTGCCCCGTTATTTTAAAGGTAATACTGATGATTATCACTAACAGAAATGTTGTAGTAGACTCTATTATTACAGAACAGAATTTTGCAGATATTTAAAATTATACAGGTGGAGATACTTAGCAAAATGATAAAGGACCACTGCTGGACTCTGCAGTCATTGCAATAAAAACAGTTCTCCCCTTGGAGACCAGAACCCCATTCAAATAAAGTGGTTTTTTGTTTTTGTTTTTGAGATTTCCTAATTCATGTTCAGATCATATTTCCCTGTTTATGAACTGGAACTGCCACTCGCACAGTTGGGTTCCTGTCAGAGCTTCCTAGTCTTCTGTTGTGTCTGTATGCTTATAGCTGATTAAGTAATAGCTGTCTTCAGTCTACCTAAGAAGCTGCTTCTCAGAGTTTTGTTAATTCTTCTCCATAGGAGGCAAATTTAAGTTCTACTTGTAAGTAACATTGGTTTACTTTTATTGTTTGAATTGAAATTTCCCAAGTTGGGTCAAAAGTAAAATGTTCATGGTACATAAGAAATCTTACCAGGTATTATCTTCTGATAAGTATTACGAGGTGACATTTGACTATGAGAGATAAATTATTTGGTAGACAATGAAACAAGAAAGACATTCTTTATGTCTTATAAAGCACATTTCTTTTTCTCTGTTACCGAGATTATTTGCTAAACTAATCCAATTTCTTGATAGGTCATACTCTTGAATACAGTCAATAAGGGCTTAAACATTTAAACTTGAACTGGGTAGACTTTGTTTAGATAAAAGGAAACAAGAATTATCTTGGCATAGAGCGCCTGGGTGGCTCAATCAGTTAAGCATCCAACTCTTGACATCAGCTCAGGTTGTGAGATCTAACCCCATACAGGGAGGGCTCCGTGCTGAGTGTGGAGCCTGCTTGGGATTCTCTCTCCCTCTCTCTCTCTGCCCCTCCCCTGCTTATGTCCTCTCTCAAAATAAACATTAATAATGTTTTTTTCCTTGGCATGGATTATCCAGAAAAGGGGATAGCACCAGCAATTGTTCTGTACCTTCTTTGTGTCAGAGATATTGTGTTGGACAATTATTTTTCAGTAGATAATATCTCTGAAGATGAAAAAACTAGGAGTCAGAAAGATTGTTGTTAGCTACGCGACCTGACACAAGTTAATGGCAAAACTGGTAATTTGTGAGCCAGGACTGTTGGCCTGAACTTACCCTTTCCATGATACCTTCTAACAATTGGATGCATTAATTTTTAAATATGGAATAATAGATACTCATCATTACAGTGTTTTACTTATGGTAGGAAGCATAATGTCTGAGTTGTGATGTTTCTAGTTACAATAAAAATTTGTTTCAAAATGGCTTTAAGATAATCTGTCAGCTTTCACTATTGAGCAGATAAGATACATGGTTTTAGGCAGTACTTTATCCATTGACTCAAACTGTCCCTAAGAACTTCATTTCTTTCTGTCTCTGCCTTCTGCCTTGACTAACTTTATCCTAAGGCTGATTACTCTCTCATGATTTTTAACATGGCGTCCTTGTGGTTTCTAGTTCACATCAATCAAGGCAGACAAAGTGGCTTTGGCCCAGCCTTCCAATAAAAAGTTTTGAGATTTACTCCTTAACTCACGTAGCCAATCCTTGACCAGTCACTGTGGGTAGATGAATCATCCTTACCTGAAGCCATTTAAACTCCTAAGAAGTAATAGGGTGGGGCTAGGAGAGAGTTAGCCATCTCCCAACTATGTTGGGATTGACAATAAGTCTGTACATTCCAGATTCCAAGCTTGAACATTGTTATTTTCATTTCTTTTAATTTGTAGAGAGGAGAAAATGGCCATTCAATTTTAAGTTTAAAACTTTTTAGGTACTAATTTAGTTTGATTTTTGACTGGCAAACATCATCTTTCTTTTCAGGTATTACCTCATGATACTGGTTTAAAACATCCCATTATTATGAGCAGTATAATTCTGATGAAATTTCATTACTAGAGTTGTAATAAAAACGTTTCCTCTTCATTAAATATGTGGTGAAGTTTATTGTTCATGAAAATGAAACTAATATATTACTTTGTAAAATCACCAAACAGAAAGCAGAATGGTACATCGTGCTCTGTATTGGTTAGTGCAAATTTTAAGCTTGTTTATATGAAAAAAAAAAAAAAAAAGACATAGTATTAATTCAAAACTATTAAATGCCATGTTTTAAAAGTTATATTTCTTTTTACTTATTTTTACACCATCTCTGTTTATTTGGTTAAATAAAGGAATTGTGTTCAAATGCAGAGTTTTCTCTTTTTCCTTTTTAGGTGCAGTCTTTTGTATATAGATTTAAATTTTGGGTCAGCTTTCTAAGTAGGCACCCATACTTTTGCTTAGAGATAATAATGATTTACTTTATATTGCTATAATCTATCATCAACTTTTGTTGGTCCTTTCTAGAAGTGCTTCTTTTCTTTTTCTACTTCATTTTGTTTTCACTACCACTTTTTAGTTCAGATTCTCATGCGTTATAACGGACTTTAGTATGTAAATTCTTGCTGGGCCTCCCTTTTTCAGTGTGACCCTGGGACCACATGCATTACATAATTTTGTTTAAAATGCAGAATTTTAAACTCTGTGGTGTACTCTAGTGATCTAGAATCAAGGAGAGACTGGGAATCATCTATACCCTAGATATTTGAAAATCACTGTTCTAATCTCTCCTTTTTCTAGTTTCTTCTTTTAAGAGTAATGGTTTCTAACCATTCTTATGACCCATAGCAACTATGTCCAAGAATTTGAGTGTCATTCTATGGAGGGCAAAAAAAAAAAATGCTTAATTTTCACAAAGCAGAAGATAATTGTGTGCATTTTGTTAAAATTGCCAACTCAAGTTTTACTAACATTGCAATATTATTTAGAAGTATGTATTATTGCTAGGGTTGTAAAATATACACCAATAAAAACTTACCAGTAGCTGAATGTTAAATTTTGTACTATGCTATCTCTGAAACACGAAGATAATGAATACACAAGGATACAATTACTAAGTAGGAAGCAGTATCTTCGTAGCCTGATATGAGGCAAGAAAAGGGGACTATTGAGGGGGTAGGGTTATTACTAATATTCCGGAGAGCCATGTCTTTGGCATATCACCTTTAGTTGTGTTATAGTCATTGAGAAATAAGATATATCACTGTTTGTGAGTCATTGAATTGGGTTATTACTGCCTCTTGTAAAACATTCATGCCTTACTGGGAATTACATTTTCTGCTTGATACTCAAGGCTCTTCATTGTCAAGCATTAATGTTTTTCATTGCTTTCTTATCTGTTCTTAGATTTCCTCAGATGCATTTGTTCTTTGTGCTTTGAATGTACCTTATGCATTTTGCCATGTCTTTGCTGTACCTCTGGCTGAATTTTATTCTCTAAGGTCCATATCCTCTGTGATCCTCCTCCCTAAAACCCCTTTTCTTTCTTATCTTTGAGATTAGGAGCTTTCTTCATGGTAGAAGGTACCATTTCATGCAGCCATGACTTAGTTACATACGCTTGTCCTATTTCTCCAACTGAACTGTAAGCTCCTTGAAGGTTTAGGACATGTCATGTAATTTTCTTTCTTCCCAGATACCTAAATATGCTTTCTGCATAGCACTCAATAAAAAGGTGTCAGTTTCATTGCTAGAAATGTTTTCCAGCTTTACACTTGATCTTAGCCAAAAGGCCAAGAAGCGATCCAGCTTTAGAGTAAGCTCGTCTAAATTGTGATCTAGTAATTTTTTTTATACTATTTTGTTTGCTTGCCTAAGAAAACATGCAAGGTGCAAATGTTTTATTGTCTTAATCCAAACTGTGGATTAACCAGTAAGATTTTAGAGATACATGAAAATAAAATTTTTGTATTTTAATGTTTTATATTTATTTCTAGGCCTCTGTATATTTTTTCTGTATGCTAGTCACATACGCAGATTTATGTATGGCATATATATATAAATATGCCTATAGATATGATAAATTTATGTTTACATTTTTAATTTACTTTTATTAGTATAACTTCAGTGTTATATTATCTACAGCATTAATACTTTTATTCAGGGTTAAAACTTTGCTAGCAGAGTAATATATGATAATGTGTATAGATTGTGTTTGACATAGTTGGATGAATTTTTATAGGTAAAAATTTATATGACGGAAAGGAAATCTCATTTAAGAAATGAACTGCACTATTTAAAATAGAAACCTGAGATCTTTTTCACATTGCAGCTGAGTTAAACAAATAATCTTTCCAACATTACTAAGAAGTGCATGTAGTTAAAAATACATTTATACATATTATTTTTAAAAACCTAGTTAACTTTAAAATATGTAAGTTTTCTTGTCGTTTAGGGTTCTGTGAAGCTGATCATCAAGAGGGTTGCAAATCATTGGTGGTTTCTATTTTCAGATTTCCACATCCCGGAGTAATTTGCTTTAATTTCACCCAATTTAACCTATACTTCACACCATCACCATTCAGCTTTAATAGCTATGTTCTATGCATAAGAAAAGCAGATAAATGTCCACAATTAGGCTGCAAATGATTACAACTAGTTAGGGCTTTATGAAGACAAAACTTAAAGGACTATGGCGCCAAACAAAGCCACAAAAGACGGCTGAAAATGCTGTCTCGAGAAGTCAAGTCTACCATGGCATTTGATTTATCACTTTTGTAGTTGATTTTACTTATTTTTAATATATTGGCAGGTGTGCCGACTCTGAAATATTCATCTTTAAAGAATACTAGTTCTCTATCAATGTATTTTAGTTTTTAATTTATTTGCTTCCTTGAATTTCAGCATAGATAAGCTAGATTGAATCCTGTTTAAAAAATTACTGAAATAACATTTTTTAGAAATTAAACATAGTTGGTTTGAAGTATCCTAGCATTTGTATACCTTGTAAGTGCATTTGTGAAAGTAAGACTTTCTGGAATGTTTGTGTGTATGTTAAGTGGTCCTGTCAGACATTTTAATGGAAGTATAATTTCACAGTTCTGTATAGAATTTCATTTCTATATGGGTCTTTGCATGCAAAACATATGCCTATAGAGTATTACTTATGTAATTATGTGCACATATATAAAAGATTTAGAAATTGTTTTAATCTTATCTATGTGTGTATATGTTTTCCTTTCTGTATGTAAGTTCTTGTTGATGGTTAGTGCATAGCATTATTTAATGTGTAAGAAATTTGGTTACATGTTAAGTTTGTTTGTTGTTGTTTTTTTAAAAACCCTAACTATCCCTTTTACTCTAAAAGCATCTCTTCCTCCTGCAAAATACAACCTATCCTTTTTGTTATTGTATCTCTGTACTTAACAAGGTAATCTGAATTTAAAGAATGGATCTCATCTCTCTCCAAAACTTTGTCAAGATTTTGACATACTAATTTTTTTCTTTTTAGTGAAAAAATCCAAGGTTTTAGTTTAGTGTTTAGATTTTAGTCTTTAGTCATTTTGTTAAATATTTTCTCAGAAATTCTATATTGAGTAATAATGTTGATGGATAATAGTTTCATTTTATAGTTTGCACCCAAAATTATCCTTGAATTGAAATAATCCCCATTTTAGAAATACAGTGTTCACTGTTTTATTTATTACATAAGGGATAATGTGGATTTATATAAAACATGTACCTCTTTATTTTCTTAAATAAGAAGATAATTAAATAATGTCTCTTAGTTTATTGCTGCTTAGAAGCCCAAATAAATGTAAATTAAAACCCCAAGCAATTGTGGGTTTTTACAGCATGTGTATGTATGCACATAGTTGCTAACGTTAAAAATAATGCTCAGGAATTAATAGCATGTTGCCTTTATAAAACCAATGTATGTGGGAAAGTATACTAAAACTTATTTTTAAAATATGTTTATTTTAAGGAAAGTGGTCAATTATCTATCCTACAAAGTAGACCAATATAGCCATGGCAAGACAATACAGCTACACAGCTTCCCAGTTGTATTAAACTAGTTTCATATGCTATATCATAAAACTTTCAGTCCAATCAGCAACTAAATTTAAATACTGCAAATTGTAGCAGCAAAACAATAATTCTGCTGATTAGCCCCTTTCCATTTCTTGTAAGTGAACTGTTTATGCTGTTGAGTACCTTTTGAAAAAAGAAAAAGCCAAAACAGCCTTGATTAGTCAAGGAGTAATTGGATGACTTGATTTTAGCAAGAGAATGAATTGGTTGATGATAGCCTGTAACTAAGTGTAGTGGTTCTGTTCAGATGAATACATAACATACAGTCATCAGATCTTGACAGGTATAACATATAAGCAGTGCTAAAATCTGGTGGTGGTGGAGATGGAGGGGAGTAAGTTTGCCATGAAGTCTTTTACTGGAAAATTTGAGGTAATTTTTAAAGGAATTTAGAGAAACTTTTATATATTTTCTTACATTCGGGAGGGGGTAGGGAGATTTGTCTTCCTTTGTTTTACTGTAGTCCCCATGTTTTATGCTCTAAAGACAAAAGAACCAAAGGATCATTTAACTTTCTTCGGGGGGGGGGGGGGGGTTGGTGCTATTATATCATTTCACTCTTGTTGAAGATCATGGTTCATTAGTAGAGCCATGTGGGAAAGCCTTGAAGTATTCATTGTGTTCATATTTAACTGTTTGAAGTCTTAGTTAGAACTTTTAGTATACTGCATTCTTATTTATTTTCTGATTATTTTTATGACTTTATTTGCATTTATATTAATGAAGTAAGGCATAAAGAAAAAAATAATTTAGTCTATTCTTATGTGTAGCAGGCCCCCCTTATCTGTGAAGGATACTTTCCAAAACCCCTCATGGATGCCTGAAACCATGGATAGTACTAATCCCGGTCTATTGTTTCTTCTCTACATATACATACTTACGATAAAGCTTAATTTATAAATTAGGTACAGTAAGAGAATAATAATAAAAATTGAAAAACTGTAACAGTAACCGTAATAAAAGTTATATGAGTGTGGTGTCTCTTTCTCTCTCAAAATATCTTACTGTACTGTACTTACCCATCTTGTGATGTGAGATGATAAAATGCCTGCATGATGAGATGAGGTGAGGTGAATGATGTAGGCATTGTATGTAGTATTAGGCTACTATTGACCTCCTGATGATGCATCAAAAGGAAGAGCATCTGCTTACAGACCACAGTCGACTGCAGGTAACTGAAACCATGGATAAGTGGGACTACTGTAACTAGGCTTCTCACGTAAGCCCAGATTGTCATCTCTCCCTGAGCCCCACCCCCCGAAGAATGTATTACAATAACCACCCCTTAATGCTTGACATAATGTGCTACATGGGTCCCAAAGTTTCATTTGCATAAATATGAGGTGATTTTAGTGCTAGATGAATGAAATGACTAGGGTGAGCCTGCAAAGCTAGCTGCAGGAGGGTGAAGGGTGTGACAAGGTGCTGGCCCAGCCAGGTCCATTCTGGTACTGTCTTTGGTTTGGCACCACCTGGTGGTGATTGTTTGCTCAGGGCTTAAATAGTGACTGTGATGACTGGATCTTCAGGATTTTAGGATGCCACTAGAATTCTAGGATGCTCTCAGATAGTTGGTACTCACTTTGCTGAGTCAATTAGAGTGGATTGTTTTGGAAGACTACTGGGGATGCAATGACCTACCTTATACAGTCTGCTCCCTAAGGTGTGATTGCTTGCCTGTCTTTGATGTAGTCTCTAGGCCTTACCTGTTCTTCCATGTTTCTGCTCTTGTTTTAGAACTGTGGATTATTGTATTTAGGGATGTAATTATTTTGTGAGGTATATTATTTGGTTTTAAGACCTCTACCTTCATAATACTTTTCATCTGGACCCACAGATGTGTTCCCTGTTGTTTAATATGGATTCAGTCAAACCATCACTTCCGTGTTCTAATACCAGAGTCCTCCTTTTTCTAGTCCTTCTCCTGCACCTTCATATTGTAGAAAATCTGGGTAAAAGTTGTGGTCCATTGATATTATAGATAAAGCTATAAAGTAGTTATTTTTAAAATTAATAGCCAGCCATTTACTTGACTAATACCTGTCACATATTTACATTTTTCTAGCATTTAAACACCAGTTTCAAACTCTTGTGGAGACAGTATTATCTCTTATCACAGCATCAATACACTTAAATATGGGATTAAAAAATAATTTATACTTCTGTCGAAACCTGTACATGAATCTTAATCTAAATTTTAAATGGCATCTACATGACTCCAGTGTTCCAGTTTGAAACCTTGAGACTATCTTTTTCCATCAGCTTATACTGAATACTGAACTCCCTCCTTGCTTCCCTTCAGCCTGGATTTACTTGTATTAATTATGTGCTGATCTGTCTCCCCTCTTAGATTATAAACATCTTTGAAGGCAGAAACTAATCTTATTCAACTTTTTTCTCATCTCTGAAATTTGCCTTCTGGCTCCTGGCACCATTCTCTTTCTGATTAACATTCATTAAACGATTTAAAAATATGCCTTAAAATTGTATTTTTAACTAAATATTACATACCTCTAATTTTATGACTGGCTACATTTCATTTCTTCTCAATTTGATATCATTCTTCCTACCCAATAAACAAACAAACAAAATCTTTGTAAAGATTTTAAGTGTTTTTTTTTTTTGTTTTTTTAGATTTGACCCCTTTCACATTATTTCTAGCACTAGTACTCAACAGTCAGCTGCTTTGCTTGTGACCATCGATGTCTCTCCAAACTATTAGATCTTTTCTTTAAAGTTTATTTATTTAGTTTGAGAGAGAGGCTGTGGGGGGCAGGGAGAGAACATGAGCAAGGGAGGGTTAGAGAGAGAGGGAGAGAGAAAGAGAATACTAAGCAGACTCTGCACTGATAGTGCCTGGATGCGGGGTTTGAACTCACAAACCACTAGATCATGACCTGAGCTGAAACCTGAGCTTAACCAACTGAGCCACCCAGGTGCCCCAGGTTTGTTTGTTTGCTTTGTTTTTTTTTTAAGTTTGTTTGTTTTGAGAGAGAAAACAAGAGAGAGAGAATCCCAAGCAGCCCGATACAGGGCGCAGTCCTACCAACCGTGAGATCATGACCCAAACCAAAATCAAGAGTTGGACCCTTAAGACTGAGCCACTTAGGTGCCCTCAAACTATTAGATTTTGTACAAAACTGATAGAATCATTTAAAGAGAGCATGAGTGAATAAGCAAGCAAGAACAAGATCATAACAGTGCTTCTCTGAAAATCTCTGTTGGCATGTTCTAATATAAGAGATTAAATTTCAACTCCTCAATCACTGTTAGAAGCTTTCCATCAATTGACACCTGCATATTTGCACCGATGGTAGTATCTTTTTGGTTGCTGTATAGGACAACCTTTGTATTTTAATGTACACCAGTGGTTCTCAACTGTGGGTTAGCAGTGTCTGAAGACATTACTTTTTTTTTTTAAGATTTTATTTTTCAGTAATCTCTACAGCCGACATGGGGCTTGAACCCACAACCCCGAGACCAAGAGTTGTATGCTCCACTAACTGAGCCATCCATGCTCCCCTGTGTGAAGACATTTCTGATATTCACAGTCGGAGTGCATGCTTGCGTGCATGTGTGCACATGTGTATGTTACTGACATCTAGTTCGTAGAGGCCAGGGGTGCTGTTAAACATCCTATAATATACAAGTCAGCCCCCTGCAACAAAGAATTACATGGACCCAAATGTTAGTAGTAGCAAGATTGAAAAACCATGATATATACCTTGTCTTTATCTTTTCGTTTATCAGTATAGCTAGCATATTCTGAGTGTTTTCTATGTACCGGGCACCATCCTAAGATCTTTACATATGTTATCATTTTTAATTGTCAGAACAACCTTATGAAGTAGGTATTATTTTATATATTTACAGATAAGAAAATGAAAGCACAGAGAAATTAAATAATCCTACAACGGATGAATCAAATAGTCTGAAACCCAGGTTTGAATCCAGATAGTCTGATCCCAGAATCTGTGCCCTTAATCACTTCTGCCATACTTATATTTCCATTCTGCGTGGAATGTCCTCTCGACTCTGCTTCTGTTTGCTGCTATCAGTCTCTGAAAGTCCTCATCTATATTCACGCCTTCCCTCCTTAATCCTGATTTGTGCTGATTAATCCCTGTCTCTCCTTTCCTTTTGTGTTTATTGATCTTAGTTATAGTTTATAGGTATGTTTTTTCTTAATTTGATTTATAAATTTTAAGAATTCTATCATAATACTAATCCAGTACAGTACACCCAAGAAGTCCTCAGAAAATAAATGAATAATCATCACTAATAGTCACGCAGTTCAAAGGTGAAGAGATGAAACACAAAATTTTCTCACATCTGTTATTGCAGTTTGCCGTGTTTTGTGTTTTACTTACTCTTAATTTATGTGATTGACATGCTTAGCACTGGTTCCTTTGAAATACTTGCTAAATATCTTATTGTGTGCTGTGAAACTGATCCTTTGCTGTTGTGCTACATGTCTAGCTTCATCTAGAATCCATAGTTCCCCTCCAACAGTTTTTCATTTGGAGTGCTAATGAGTGCTTGAAACATTCATTCACTCATTGATTCCTTTATTCTTCGCTTCACCTAATGCCTAATTATGTATCAGCTCTGATCAAGGCACTGGAGAGAACTAGAAGGGCATATAAGACAGAATCCTCCAGCTTAGATAACTGAGAGATAGAATCACATACTAATCACAGTTAATCGCATACTAATCACATACATTCTAATACTAGATATACATGCTACAGATCATGTGAATAAAATAGATTTTGTTAATAGTTCAGAAAGCAGGTATGGTTGGAGAAGGTATCGTGGAAGTATCGTTTCAGTGACATCTGATTAAGGCCATGAAAAATACGTAACTTCTCTTGAAAGGCAGAAGTGGGGAGGAAGACTATTCCATGCAGAAGGATGAGTAATAGCATTAAAAATGTAAAATGAAATTATTGAGAATGGATCAGTTTGATTAAAAGGTGAGATATCAGTGAGCACTGACATTAGAAAAATTAAAGCTCTGCTTTGCTCTTTAGCTTATATTGTGAATGGCAGAGTGCACATGACTCTTTTATTCATTGCTTACAGTATTGGTAATAGAGATAAGATTCTGGTTTTTGTTAATTTCTCTCTGCATTTACCCCCTGCTTACAACAGACCTCTATAAAAGGTATAAAAATGGATCTTCCCAGGAGCCTTATTTGGGGTAATATATTAAGCCACTAATTTTACCATACTTTATTCCAAACAATTATCCCTACAATTCCTCCTATGACTCTGGAATTGTAGAAATATAGACCCGGACTCCTCTAGGATTGCCTTGTAAGATGAGGGGAAATTTAACTATGCATTTTAGGGATAGATTTGATTTGTAATGGAAATGATATATGTCTTTGAGACCCAGGGAAGGGAATGGGCAAAAATACAGTGACAGTCGAATGTGAAGAACTTTCTGGACTTCCTGAGTCAGTACAAGTTTGACTGGAACTGAGGATTTGTGGAGAATGAGTGTGGGGCAAAGCCATTTTATAGAGGAATTTTTCTACTGGCAGAAGGGTTAATGCCGTTTTAGAAGTTAGGAAGTTAGTGAGATGGTTATTGGAAAGGTTAAATACAACAAAAGCAGCTAGCTCAATATTGGAGGTAGAGCAGAATCTCAATAAATACTAATTTAAAATATCATTGAATAAAATTGCCTTTTATACATTTCAGGTATCTTATATAGAATAAGAAGTGAAAATATTATTGAGAGATGAATATTAGTTCTCATTAAGGTACTTTCTGCCTACTTCTTTGGAAAGAGTTGATATATAAAAAAAGAGTTGATAGGTTTCAGCAACTAAAAATGTCAAGCCCTTGAGCAGTTGAATATGATTAAGTACAGGTGTTGACTCTGGGTTATAATTCATAACTTTTAAGTGACTTTAAGAAATCTTTAATGGTGTGGATGTCTTATTATCTACAATATAAGTACAATAACAGTAACTGTTAGGCAGAGTTTTTTGGTGCTCTGTACGTTTAAAGAACTATATTGTATGATTTTGTAATGTGTTGCTTCTGATCAGTTAAGTGGTATCAGTAATAACCAAAAGGCTTTTTTCCTTCCTACTACACTAACATAAGCTTCATATTTACCGGTTTTCATGTTTATATACCTATATCTTTTTTTTTCCTCTTTGTTCATCTTGTTCTTCCTACTTAATGTTTTGTTTTTGAGTTACTCCTTAAAAGCATATTATTTTTAATTTATACGAACTCTTACTATTAGGAGAAATAAAAAAAATTTGTAAGGTTTCTCAGAACCTGACTGACCTACTTTGTTATTCTCTCCTAAGTATCTGTTTGTCTCAAGATTGGGGATGATTCTTTATTTCTAGCATTGCTTGATTGCTTTCATATAAATTAACTAGTTTGTTAAAAGTTCTGCATAAGTCATGTATAATTTCTTTAATTTTAGATTGGTCTCTCAAAGCCAGCCACATGTGCATGTTATTTTACTAAGCGTTTTGAAAACCCTGGTTAATTTTTTATTATGTCAGAGATAGGGTCGGTTTTTTTCCTGTTGACCAGGATTTTGTTTTGAGCCTTTTCCTATAATGAAAGAGGAGAGGAGAGGGAAGAGAAGCAAAGCAAAAGCAAATTTTTTTGGCTACCCATAGTTCTATTTTCTATTCCAGCATTAAACAGTTAGCCTGTAGCATAGACTGAATTATTTGGGGACCTTTGCTATGTCTCAGATAATAAGTTTTCTCCTGGAAAATGAAGGTTAAAGACTTTAAAGGCTACTTTTTTTTTTTTTAATTTTTTTTCAACGTTTATTTATTTTTGGGACAGAGAGACAGAGCATGAACGGGGGAGGGGCAGAGAGAGAGGGAGACACAGAATCGGAAACAGGCTCCAGGCTCTGAGCCATCAGCCCAGAGCCCGACGCGGGGCTCGAACTCACGGACCGCAAGATCGTGACCTGGCTGAAGTCGGACGCTTAACCGACTGCGCCACCCAGGCGCCCCTAAAGGCTACTTTTGATTGATTTGTTATTGTAAATAAGTACAACCCACCAAGTCTTGTTATGCGGTTCCATTTATGCTGTGCATCAAGTAATTAACAGTTTATATTACATTACTAGACAATTATTTTCGTTTTTGTATGTTTACACAATATTTTATTTTTCCAGAGGACTGTAAATATATCCATTTGAGGTAATTAAAATCTGATTGATAGAACCCTTTTTCATTTGCTTCAGACTCTGAAAGCTTAAGAGGCTTAAATCTATAGCCTTTTTAGCAGAATTTTGTTAGCAGAATGGTTTTTTTTTGGTTCTTTTCTGTGTCCTAGATTCTTTAAGAAGGTAAATTGATTTTTGAAGTAAATACAATAAATCAAGATGCCCTTTCCCCACTTCATAACTTAAGGTAGCTAAAACTGCACATCTTATTTAATACAGAGATAGAGAAATACTATAAGCTTGAGGTTCAGCTATGAATTAGATTCTGTTTTTGCTCAAATTGCTTTCATGGTCAAGATGAGAAGGGACTTTATGTAGATTAAGACTAGAGGTTTTTTTTTTTAATTGTTTAAGTGTTTATTTATTTTGAGAGAGAGAGAGAGACAGAGTGTGAGTGGGAGAAGGGAGAGAGAGAGAATCCAAAGCAGGTTCCATCAGGCTCTGAGCTGTCAGCACAGAGCCCAATGTGGGGCTTGAACTCACGAACTACCAGATTATGACGTGAGCCGAAGTTGGATGCTTAACTGACCGAACCACCCAGGCACCCCAGGGCTAGAGTTTTAAAGTGCACCTGTCGGGGCACTTGGGGGGCTCAGTCTGTTGAACATTCAACTCTTGATCTCAGCTCAGGTCTTGATCTCAGGATCATGAGTTCAAGCCCCACGTTGGGCTCTGCACTGGGTCTGAAGCCTACTTTAAAAAAAATTAAGTGCACCTGTAAACCTGGGCTTAAACTACACTACTAAATCAGAGCATCTGGAGTGTTCAATAAACAGCTTTAACTCCTGCTTTAAAAAAATTTTTTTAATGTTTATTTATTTCTGAGACAGAGAGAGACAGAGCATGAGTGGGGGAGGGGCAGAGAGAGAGGGAGACACAGAATCCAAAACCAGCTCCAGGCTCTGAGCTGTCAGCACAGAGCCCGATGCGGGGCTCGAACTCACAAACCATGAGATCATGACCTGAGCCAAAGTCGGTCGTTCAGCCGACGGAGCCACCCAGGCGCCCCTTTAACTCCTGCTTTCAACCACTTTTCTCCACCATAAAATAAAGAATTTGTCACCAGGGCACCTGGGTGTTTCAGTCGGTTGAGTGTCCAACTTCCACTCACTCAAGTCATGATCTTACGGTTTGTAAGTTCCAGCCTCACGTTGGTCCCACTTCAGAACCTGCCCCCCCCACTCTCTGCCTCTCCCCTGCTTGCACTCTCTCTCTTATGCTAAGTAAAATAAGTCTGTCAGAGAAAGACAGATATCATATGATTTCACTCATATGTAGAATTTGAGAAACTTAGTAGATGACCATAGGGGGAGAGAAGGAAAAATAACATACAGAGAGAGAAGCAAACCATAAGAGACTCTTAAATACAGAGAACAGAGGGTTGATGGCGGTGGAGGGTTGGGGGGGCACGGGGAATGGGTGATGGGCATTGAGGAGGGCACTTGTTGGGATGAGCACTGGTTGTATGTAAGCGATCAATCACGGGAACCTACTCCTGAAGTCAAGACTACACTGTATGTTAGCTAACTTGACAATAAAATATATAGATATAGATATAGATACAGATGCACACACACATATGTATGTATTATATACCTTTAAAAGTAATTGAATACATAAACATTAACAATTTTTGAGGAATTTTTGTCATGTCATTTATGGAAAGTAAATAGGAACTGGCATTTTTCAGTGTTTATGAATAAAACTATAGACGTTGAGTTGCTAATACAAGTTTAGCACTCTCCCTTCTCTTCAATGACCTATAGAATTCTAAGGAAGTTGGGAATCATAGTTCTGACACAAGGTATGACTTTGTTTGAAAAGTGGATTAGAAATTCGAAAAGGTAAAGATTTTTTTGAGCAGGATATCCTTATCTTGATTTCTAGCATTGTATTTAATAATATTTCTTCTACTGGTTTGGTAGAGTGCCCCCTAACCTTTTAGTAATTGTGGTGAGACTCTCGGTTAGAATACCTACATACATACATACAAACATACATACATACATTGTTTGTTTGTTTGTTTATGAGAGAGAGCGAGAGAGCACGAGAGGGGGAGGGGCAAAGAGAGAGACGCACACACAGAATCTGAAGCAGGCTCCAGGCTCTGAGCTGTCAGCACAAAGCCTGACGTTGGACTCGAACTCACGAACCAGGAGATCATGACATGAGCCAAAGTCAGATGATTAACTGACTGAGCCACCCAGGCACCCCTCAAAACATTTATTCTTACCACATAGGAGAAACTGGAAAGAATGTGAAATTATGTGTCATGCAGGGTTTGGTGCTATGATTTAAGGTTCAGTATATACATGTAATATTTTTTTTTCTAGAGTATGTACTTTATTTTTTAATTTTTGTTTATATTTGTAAGAGTCTGTACTTTTGTTATATAATACCTTTTGGTTTCATACTGGATTTGGGCTTTGAATCTTACAGGTATTGATGTTACCTTGAGTGCAAATAAAGATCTTTTGGCTTGAAACCTTACAATTCTCTCTCTCTCTCTCTCTCTCTCTCTCTCTCTCTCTCTCTCTCTCATTGCTTTTATCTGGTTGACATTGTTTTCTTTAGTTAAGTCTCACTATTCATCCTGATTGCCTCATATCTTTCATCAGTATCCTAGTGTACTTTGGCAGTGTATTTAGAGTATAGCAATTCTCTTTTAGCTGGTTCCCTACTTCTGGTTAGTCTTTCTAAATGCTGCTTTCCATTTGTTACTAACACAAAAACCAGTGTTGGCTCCCTCTGATTATCAGTTGAGATCCAGACTTATATTCCTATTTGGACTTTCCTATCCTTCATACCAACCTGATGTGATAAACTTTTATCTTCTACTACTCCTCAGTATAATTTCTTACTGTACTCAGCTCTCAGGTAAGCCTTGTTTATTTCAGCCTGTTTTTTCTCTGATGCTTTTCCCTGTTACTTGTCATGCCTTTCTTCCTCTTCTTTACCAATATATTTTTCCCCTATATTTAAAGGCCTTGATGATTAATTCTTAATTGAACCTATACTTAAAGTCCTTGTTAGTGAATATTATTCTTTTTATTAGATAAGATTTGTTTTTCCAACCACATTGTCCACTCATTGAGACTAAGGTCCTATTATTTTTTTTTGTTTTTAATTCTCAAAAGACTTAGCCTATTGTTAGATATATAAGCAAGCTTTCTTTAAATGGGGAATTTCTATTTAGCAAAGCATATTGTGGTCTTATATATGTGTTGAGCAGGTGACAGTTTATATACTGGTTTATATACCAAGGAATTCCTTATCTCTGTATTGTGTAGTGGTGGAAGATAGAAAAAAAAAAAACAACATAAGTCAAATAGGTTCGTCTTGACCATATACCCTCTTATTCCCAAGAAAACACCAGATATGCAATTTGGAATATAAGGTTTCTGTGACAGGTGGTTTACATAAAGTACTGCTGTGAAGCCTATATACTTAGATACATCATGTATTTTAAAACCTATTTCGACTTCTAACTAGAATGCTTCTGAAAACTGAATATAGCCTAGATTTAAGTAGAAATATAGCAAAGCAGTTCACTGAAGTCTTGAAATTCTGAAGTATATTTTTATTTCTAAAATCCTTCCTAGTTGGATTTAGCATCCTAAACATCCTAAACACTAGATTTATCTTTCTTATTCAAATCTTATCTTATGGAATAAGATATTAGACTTTGAATGAATGAGTAAATTGATCAAACTTTAATCTATTTATAATAATTGAAAATGGCGAACTCATTTCTGCCACATCATACCAGAAAATAAATATTCAAAATGTCCAGTGCCATATGAGTAGTCAAATATGTCTCACCAAGTAAAATATTTCTCTTTTGACTGGTTCTTAGTAAAGAAGGCACATAAATATTAAAAGTTACAACTTTAGTATAAGCATTGACATTTTGCATTTATTCACTTAGTGAATAGATTTTATGATAGAAGTGATTTCTGTAATAACTAAAAAGAATTTTTGGCTCATCTTATTTGCCGTGACCTCAGAATATACTGGAGCCACTCAGGGAAGTTCTGGGCTAGAAATTCTGTAAATGAGTGTATAATAGAGGGATAAGAGAAGACAGCTAAGGAAGACATCAACATTTAGGTGGTAGTTTGAGCAAGTAAAGGAATAGCCTAAGAAGAAATGGCCAGAGAAATTAGAAGAAAATCAGGAGAATGTGGTTATAAGGAATCTGCGAAAGGGATTATATCAGTGCTCTGAAGCTAGACGCTACTGACAGGCAACTCAAGATTTCTGAAGAATGGCTATTTGACTTAGCATCATGAAGACCAATCATTGGTGTCCTTTTTGAGATCAGCTTCTGAGAGCATGGTGGAAGCATACCAAACTGCAGTGGGTTAAGTTCTAAGGAGGGAGGAAAGAAGTAGAGCAGGTACAGACAGCTCTTTCCAAAAAATTTGACCTTGAACTAGAGGAAAGAAAGCAATAGTAGAATGGGGATTAATGTCCAAGGATGGCTGACATGATTGATTTACTGTAGAATCTTAAGCCTGCTTAAATGTTAATGGGAGAATATTAGTGAATAGAGATGCTACAAATACTGGAGAGAGAGAGGCATACTAGATTGAGGTCTCAGGAAATACAAGGATACAAGAAACAATCTGTGGAGCAAATTTCCTTGGGGGAGGGTAAGATTCATAGCAGAGACGGTAGAGAGATTGGCCATAAACAGAAGGTAATGTTTTCTGTTTCACTGCTGGAAAGAAGGAAAGATTGGGTACAACCAAAAAGGGGCCTTGGTTTTCCAAACATCACATGCATTTCCCTAATGAAGTGAGCAAGATGAAGTCTTTGCTGCTGAGTAGCAAAAGAGAAGAAAAAAGTATTGGAAATGTGAGAGAAGTCAGGAAGATATGAGAAAGGTGCTTTGTTATGAAAGGAAATGATGCAGGATTGACGGGTAAAAAGTCTTTGTGATGGGATCTATAAGCCTAGCTTATGGGTCATTTTCTCCTGTAACAAATCATTTGATAAGAAGGCTTTACTATAGTTTATTCTTTTCATTCATCTCTTTTATATGTTTAAAAATGTTTAGTGTAAAATAATTTTTATGGTAATAGTGGCTTTCTCCTTGTGGCTAGTCAGTGCAAAGCCAAAATTTCAAGTAAAATTTGTGCAAATTTCTCTTGAAGTTAAACCGATTTATTGTGCTTAAAAAATGACTTGCGCAAACAGTACATGTTCGTTATAAAAACTTTAAAGCAAGACCAAACTGATGAAGAAGATTTGAAAATTGCTCAATAGCTCACTGCCCAGGCATTATTTTATTAGCATTTGGTCAGTGTTATTAAGAGAGAGAAACAATTTCATAAAAATATGATCACTAATGTTTATGCTATTTTAAATAGAATGCTACATTTTATTTTATTGGGTTTGAAGGAAAGAAAAAATGCTATAGAAGAAATGCTATAGAAGAAATGACTGAACTTCAGGTAATTTTTTCACAAAAGATATGTTTTCTTAAATGATTCTGCTAGATAGAGTTAAGAAATAGGATCATGAGAACACTGAGAGATTGGAGAAATTATTTTTTAATTACATGTTTCATCTTTATATGTCCATCTGTTGATCCCTTACTGTGAAAGATGAGGAAATTAGCACACTTAACGTTTTTACCTCCCTTTCCTTATCTCTGAATTTTTGTTATTTATAACTTTTCATAGTTTATAATACATATGTTCTGTTTTGTTTGCATTATTTCTATAGTTGTTCAGTCTTATATGTTAGAATGTATTAATGCAGTCTGTTTGACATTAATCTCTATTCCTGTCAAAATCTATCCTTGAAAAATAGGCTGGCTGGATTTAAAATTCTTGAGTCACAGTTTCTTTCCTTAGAACTTAGAAGACTTCTCTCCACTGTCTTTTGGCATAGAGCTGCGGCCTTGGAAAATTCTGAATGAAGCCTTATATGTGACTTGATTTTACAGATTTTGTTCTTGGTGATGTGTATTGTATGGTGTCAATGATTCCGTATCAGTTGGTTTACCAACGTGCAGCTGGTCAGTGTTTGTTTCAGTGTTTGTTTATGCTGGCTTACTTGGAATGTGAAACTTCGAACGTGGCCGTGATTTTTAAGTGGGCCACCTTCTTAACTGATAGGATGTCTTTCAAAGATTGCGAGAAAAATAATGGTGTTTGCCTTATATAACTAGTCCATTTAGAGTATATTAGAGAGGAGTATATTAAAAACTGAATGAACTTAGAAATGCTAGGATTTAGTTCTTTTGTGCTCTAGAGTTATAATAAATAAGGGGACAGATCCTTGAGTTATAGTATTCCCATCACTGATATTTAGAAGAAATAGTGAAGAAGATATAGCCATTAAAGTATTTCTTAAAGAATCACTTTTTGCCAAAGATCAGTGGTCAGCTTTCTGTACTTACCTTTCTTTACCTCTAAGCAACATTTGCTATAGTTGAGTACTCTGCCCTTTTTGAAACATTTTCTTCCCCTCAGTCCCATAAGAGCATTTCCTTACATTTTCTCTCACGTTGTCACCCCTTCTTAGTCTCTTTTGCCAAATCTTCCTTCCCATCAAACATTTGAGTGTTGGAGTGCTCTTTTCACATGACATCATCCAGATCCATAACTTTAAACATCTGATAACTCCCAATTTTATATCTTAGTCATGACCTTCCATCCTACATCTAGTCCATCTCTCAAATATATTCCCAGTCCAAACATTTCTCCTCCATTTTATTTCAAGTTAACCACTCATCTGGTCATCTCTCATCTGTACCATTACCACCAACTCCTGATGAGTCTTTCTGCCATTCTTCTTGTCCTCTCCCTTAAAGTGTGTTCTTTTTAAAGTAGCCAAAGTGGCCTCTGACCGTAAATCGTATGTTATTACCCTGTCTCCTCTTTATTTACTTAAAACTCTCCAATTAATGGCTTCCCATTACAGTTAGAATAAAATGCATGCTCACATCACTTATGAATGAATGTGAACTGCTTTACTTCTCCAACTTACCCTCTGTTTACCATCCTCTCCTGTGGTTCACCCACACTGACCTTTTATTTCTATTTCTGAAGCACTTCAAGCTTGTTCACATTTTAAGGATTTTATACTTCTTTCTTAGATCCTTTGCGCTCAGATCTTCATATTACTGCCTCCTTCTGGCCATTCCGACCTCGGGACTAGTGTCATCTCCTTAGAGAGGCCTCCCTTACTATCTTAGCTAAAGTATGGCACAGCAGCGTGATCATTCCCCCACCCTGCACACACATGCTGTATCACATTAGCTTATTTTATACAGAACAGTACCAAAAAAGTCTTTTTTTTTTAGTTTATTTTTTCTGAGTGTGGGGCGGGGGGGGGTGGGGAGGGGGGTTGGGGACAGAGAAAGATAATCCCAAGCAGACTCTGCACCATCAGAGCAGAGCCCCATGTGGGGCTCAAACTCACAAACTGTGAGATTATGACCTGAACTGAGATCCAGAGTCGGACGCCTAACCTGACTGTGCCACCAAGCACCACCCCCCCTGCAAAGTTTTAAAAAATCAGATAAAATCCCATCACCAAAGAAATTTCTTGATTTGACAAAAAAAAATTTTTTTTGATCTCACATTTTTTTACTAAATTAAACAGGAAACTTTGTCACTAATGTAAGTAGAAAATTAGTATCACCTGTAGATATTGAGATAATAAAAACAAATACAATGAAAACTGCATACTTACTAATTTTTTTAGCCTTTAGAAGCTCTGAGACTGAGGCCTGCTCTGTTGA
The DNA here is from genome assembly GCF_014898765.1 of Herpailurus yagouaroundi. Lineage (NCBI taxonomy): Eukaryota > Metazoa > Chordata > Mammalia > Carnivora > Felidae > Herpailurus > Herpailurus yagouaroundi. The sequence goes on along the minus strand of NW_024412395.1, from coordinate 55,002,364 downwards.
TAAAGAGATACATTTATAAATGTTAGATATTAAATACCAACAGCATCAAACTGATACTTTCTCTTTGATATAGTCAGAAGGACTGAAGAGAATTGAAATGGAAATAACTTTCTCATTTAACAGTTCGGTATGATATAGTATAGTCTTCAAGATGACTAAAGTCATCTTCTTTACCAGTACAGTGTTTCCCCCAAAGGGGAATTATAATAATTGTAATAATCATAATAATCAGTGTTTTAAAGTGAAGCTGAAATAAATAACTTTGGTATGGACTAGGGTAAAATGTTGTGAACTAGTAAGAATTAGTGGGGGAAAATCTCACAAAACTTATTTTAACCTGTCCCAAGGTGAACTGAATGATATGAAACGGTATTACTCAAAACTAATGTTTGAGTATGTCACTATGCAATTTCTTCTAAATTACTGATTCCTTTTTTTTTAATTACTAATTCCTACATCATTTAAAAAATAGTATATGCCCCAGTTGCTGAAAGAGCTTATGTGTGGGGCTGTCTGCCAAGCACTTTACATATATTATCTGATTTAATTATACCCATTCTCTGAGAGGTAGAAACATCTTCATTTTAAAGATGTGAAAATGAGATCCTTAGAGGTTCAGTGATTTGTTTAAGAATTTATGACCAATGAGCTTGTCTGACTTCAGAACCCCTACTTTTAACCACTAAATTTCGTACTAAATCAGATAAGATGCGAAAGAATGCTGTAAGTGTACAGTGAAGTCTATTCAACTTGGAGCATATGGCCACCAAATTTTCTGTAAGCTTATATTTTATAGCTGTTTTAGGCTTCATGTCATCACAAGGCTATTCAGTTTTAAAGGATAACTTTAATATTTCCTTCACTTAATTTTTATCTTAATTTTGGCAATATTTAGTATCAAAAATAAATTTAAGTTCTTGTATATTACCACTCACATACAAGTGAACATAATAATACTAACCTTCAGGCATAGGAACAGCAGTGCAATCCACAGTGTATAGGGCCTGTGATTTGAGTTTCTTTCCAGTAGTAGGGGAATGGATTAGTGATGATCCAGTCGTAACTCCTTTTCTAGCCTAATCCTTGGCAGACTCTAGGCAAAGTGCAACCTAGAGGATAATTTGAAGGTTATAAGATAGACAAGTGCTATTTCCCTTTATTCTGGTTTTCTATTTGGATTAATTCAGATGATCAGAGAGCTTTATTTTCTTTGCTTTTAGAAGAATTGCAACTCCTAAGTTTCTCTCTGTTATCTGCTCAGTTAAAATTGAGGAATGTAATCAAGAAATTGCCATTTGAAACCTGCTGATGCATTTACTATTGTTGAGGACATCGCTATAGTTACTTACTGGCTCCTACATAAAGATGACTATATAGGATATTTTTCACTTGGAGTGTCATAAAATGTAGTTCTTTTTATAACTGAACTGACCATGCTGCCTTTGTTGCTTTGCCAAGAAGCTTTTGTTTTTATTTTCCTGTTTTATTGTGCCATTTGTGTAAGATGCCTCAAATCCTGATAAGTAATACCGTGCTTCCAGGGAGACGTTTTTCATGCTTTTCAAATATTCATACAATTTACCTAAATCACTGTCTGTCTAGTGTGTTTACGAGTAAGATATAATATGCATCCTCCTTTCTTGCTAATTTTGTTCATATAATTTACATGGCACTATTTAATATATCATCAGTTTTATGCCAAGAATTTTTTATGCCAAGTATTTTAAATACTTAGATTTTAATTGTAACAATATACTTACATTTTTTCATTTATATTACTGAGTAGCTCCACATTAAGATACAAATGGCTCAATTATTTTTAATTCTAGAAAATTATATTTAAAAATTCTTTGTAACCTGTAATGAGAATATCTTGGTCTTTGGTATGGAAGAATGAGCTATGGTCACTGTTTTTCTTTCATTAAACTCAGTCAAACTGTCTCTCATGATCCCTGTGATATCTTTATCTAAAATAATCAATGTTTTATGTTTGAAAACATCTCAATTTGGGTATATAATCTAGTTGGTAATTTAAATTAAATTAATTTGTTTATAAATGTGTTTTTTGTTTTGTGGGTATATCACTGCTTTCTGTTTATAATATTTCTCAGTATTTGTTCATTTTTGTGATACTGTTCTTTATCTGGTAATTTGAGTAAATCCAGTTGAATTATGTTGCCACATTATGTCTTCAAAAGGGCATAAAGTCAGTACACATGCTTCAGTAATATCTGGTTGTTTTACCCTTATGTTTCCAGTTGGCAATTTGAAATTATGGCTTCCACTGCACTTTAAATATGTGATAATAGCATGTGTTTCTAATAAGGGCCAGCACCATTTTGTTCAGATAGTGTGAATGGTTGTCACTCATATATGACAAATGCACCTTCATCTGCTTCTTTGATAGCCCCCTAAAAACCATACCCTCAAATCAGGCCGATGAAATTAGCTGCTGTGTAAATTGTGTGTCTGAGTGGTTCATTATCTAATCACCGTCAGAACCACAGTGATAAAGTAGATTGAAGCAGGGAAGAGGTCTGCCAGATGATTTCACCCACCCCCCCACCCCAAATCCGGTTTCCCTTGGAAACCCTAATAGTGCAGTTTAGAACTTCAGGCTCTCATGCCTGGAATTCAGTGTCTTTTAATGTACCAAACCTGAAAATAGCAGTAGTTCTGGAGCATAATTTTCTTTCTGTAAAGATTAATTTTATTTATTTCAATCAGTTTTTGAAATGTTGAGGCTCTTGAATTACTGTTTTTGTTGCTAGTGCCCTAAATATTACTAAATAGTACAAAAAACCCACTATGTCCTACTTGAAAGAATTCAGAATAATTTGAATAAATTGTTAACTTTCCAGGAATCTTTGATAATGGCTTTCTGTATTGTTTATTGGATTGCTTCTCTTTAATTCATTTTAGGTGCTTTTGAAGATGATGATATCACGCATGTTGAAGGAAGTGTAGATCCTATTCGAGATATAGAAATAATACACGAAGAGCTTCAGCTTAAAGATGAGGAAATGATTGGGCCCATTATAGATAAACTAGAAAAAGTGGCTGTGAGAGGAGGAGATAAAAAATTAAAACCTGAATATGTAAGTAAAAATTTACAGCTTATTTGATACTTGAGTTCATTTTTTAAATTATTATTTTTTTTACAATAATGCATCTAATAAAATATCTAATATTGTTATGGAACTTTAGAATCCAAGGATAATTTCCATTAAAAAATCATGGAGAAACTTCATTTTCTTTTGGCAACAAAGCGTCATGATGACAGTCTGTTTAAGGTGTTCTTAGCATGGCATGTTTAGCAGGAATATTGAGTATTTACATGGTTACAATGTGTATCCTCAAGTTGTAGTGTTAGGAAAGTGTGGTTTTATGATGAAAAACTTATGGATTTAGAGAAATGAATGAATATGAGTTTTGTGGATTTGAAGAAGTGATTTATATAAGGAATTGGTCTTCCATAGCGGTTGACTGAATGAATGTAGTATTAGATAATTTTAATCTTTTATGGAATGAAAACACATGTCATTGTCTTTAATATTCAAATGTATTTTTTATCACGTTGTAGTGAGAAATTATTAGTAATATAATTAGTGTTTCAAAATCAGTTTGGAAGCTTTTAGTTTATGGTCAAATTGTCTTTTAGATTAAAAAAGTGATGGCCTTAATCATACATTTTCTTGGGGCACCTGGCTGGCTCGGTCAGTGGAGAGGATGACTGTTGATCTCAGGGTTGTAGGTTCAAGCCCCACATTGGGTATGGAAATTACTTTAAAATAAATAAAATCTTTTTTAAAATTACATATTTTCTCACTAGTATCTTCCCTAAACCGTACTTGCTTTTTATGTTTTTTTGTCATAGGAAGGATTTTCTGTCTTTTTACTTTTTCATGTATTTTTAATACATGTGTTTATTTTTAATTTTCTCATGTCTGGAAACTGATTATCTTTTCCCTTTTTTAATTTATTTGCAGTAAGTTTGGAAAACTCAGTTGATTAGAGAGTTCTATACTCTTAAGGAGGAAATCAATTACAGAATCAGCCTCGACGCTTGAGCAGACTATTAGTAAATTATGGTCAATAGTGCTTGGACTTGGAACAAGGAGACCTGTGTTGGACCACTGATTTCCTTGGTAGTCTGGAACAAGCCCAATTCATTTTACTTCTCTTAACATCATGGCTATTTCAGTCATTTCTTAGTCAAATAGAGCAGAGAAAGGAGGGAGATTTGTCTGAGGGAATTGTATAAGATTTAGGACAGAGAAGGGGATTGATTGAAAGTACGGGTATGAAAAATACTCCTTTTTAAAAAGGGAAAAACATTGTGAGAAAGATGTTGGTCAAAATTGAAAACAATTCATTTGCCCCAAACAGCATGGTTACCGATAAAAATAAATCCTTAAGCAGTCATTCCTTAGTTTATTGAAAGTTACTGACATCCCTCTGTCTTTCAGAAACATCAACTGTCTTATAAATAAATTTATCAATGTTGCTTTTTAGATGGGAGAAAGGGGCATCAGGTTCTTCTTAAGTCCTTGAGCTACCATTTCCTGGCCTTTCCTCTCAAAAGAAAACTAGAATGTTGAGTGCTATTTTTAATTCCCTGTAACAGTATTTTATTCTTATTTCTAAGGATATTCCTAAAATTTCTGTATCAGATTTGAAAGCATCACTTGGACTTGTGTTTACAGAAGAATCTGAACACCTTCTCCCCATTTATTTTCCCTTTCCCTATTCAGCTCTTCCGGATAGATGGAATGCGTTATGTAATTTTCTTGTTTCCCAAAACTGTGATCATTCCATCGGTTTCTTTCCTCATATTAGACTCAGCTGCTTTAGAATGAATTACAGTTCAGTATTTCTTAACCATTTTTTTCATTATCACTGTCCCAAAGGAAAAAAGTTAATTAAAATTTAATATAAATTAATTAATTTAATTTCTTACTAATGAGAAATTAGATACTAATGAGTAAGGATTTGTTGGATAGGGTTGAACTTTGGAGGGCCACAAGCCATTTAAATAACTAAGGTTTTTTTCCCGCATAAGAATTAATTTTTGCCCCTCTAGGAGTAATATCACCCTCACTGAGAATGTATGCCATAGATTTTTGTTGCAAACCCCAGTACTGGTAAATACGGTAAAACACATGGCTTTTAGACATTTTTTTTAGTTGTTAGCAGAAACAGGATTTGGGTTGGATCTGTAACTTAATTTGGCGAGAATTAAGATCTCTTACAGCATTGAATCATTTAGTGCAGGGAAATCTTCTTTTTCTTTTTATTGAGCCAGGCATTTTTGGACACTTTTTATATATGTCATCTTATTTAAACCCCGCAACATGTGAGACATAAATTATCTCCATGTTAAAACTGAGGAAGCCTAAATTTCAAGAGATTTTATGAATTGCTCAAGATTTCATGCTTAGTAAATTGTAGAACAAGTTTTTCAGCAAGATCAGTCTGACTGCAGGGCCAATTTGTCTTTTTTTTTTTTTTTTTTTAAAGTAAGCTCTAGGCCCAACATGGGGCTTGAACTTATATCAAGTCATATGCTCTACTGACTGAGTCAGCCAAGCACCCGTGTCTTTTTTTTTTTTTTAACATTTTTTAAAATTGTGAAATGTATTCCAAAAAGATGCATATGTATTTAAAAAATAGTTGTAAAATAAAGGCTAGTAAAACCTACTTTCATGTCAAGAAATAGATCATTATTATCATCCAAAAATATCTGCATCACTTACCAGTCTTAACCCTCTTCATCTTCCCACAGCTAACCACAATTCTGAAATTTATAATAATATCCTTGCTTTTTTATACCAGTGTATGTGCCACCTAAAACAATATGAATTAGTTTTTCCTGATTTAAAACTTGATATAGTGTCATTTTATATGTATTTATATGAGCATTTTTCACTCAACATTATTTTGTGCACCCATTCATGTAGCATTTATCTTTAATTCATTTGTTTTCCTTACTGTAAAATATTTTACTGAAAAAATGTATCATAATTTAAAAATCCATTTTACTGTCACTGGGCATTTGAACCCCCCCCCACCACCAAGTTTTTGATAATTATGAACAATGCAGCTCTTTTACATCCCGGTGCACATAAGGGCAGTGTAAGGCATTCATCTAGAAGTAGGAGTGTATATGTATCTTCAGCTTTACTAGATAACACTGCTTCCTAGTATATGAGAGTTTATCCTCTTGCCAACACTTGGTATTGTCAGATTTTGTTTCATTTTGCAAACTGTGGTATGGTGGCATTTGGTTAGGGTTCTGATTTGTAGTTCTCTATTTAAGATTGGAGACCTTTCTTTTTTTTAAAATATTTGTTGACTCTTAGATTTCCTCTTTGTTCCTCTTAGATTTCCACTTAAGTGCTAGTTCTAATTTTGCCCATTTTCTGTTGGATCACTGTCTTGTTCTCATTACTTTGTTAAAGTTACTTATATATTCTGGATACTGATCATTTGTTTTAAATGGATTGCAAATATCTTCTCCGACTCTGAGATAATGGTATCTTTTGAGGAACAGGACTCAGTGTTAAGTACAGTGCCTTTTGTGTCTTTTTTAAATCTTTCCTACTCTAAGGTTATCAGGATGATCTTGTATCTTCTTAAAGCCTTATTATTTTACCATCTGCAGTTAGGTCTTTAGCCTACCTGGAATTTTTTGTGTGTGTGAATAGTAGAAGGCAGGCATCAATTTGACTTTTTTCCCCCCATATGGAAAACCTGTTACTCCAGCACCATTTTTTTTTTTTTAAAGACTGTGTTTCCCTACTCCAATGAAGTGCCTCCTCTGTCATAAATCAAAGAGCTGTGGCATCTTAACCCTTTCCTGAGGATTGGCAGATGACCCCCAGGTAAAAGTGGCCAAAAGTGACAGTGGGATCCCAACCCTCTTGAGTGGTGAAGGTGAGAAGGCTAAGATAAAATGAGGGGTTGATACACAGAATCTGGTCTTCTGTGTGTTCCCCAAATCATTTCTGTATTTTCCTTGTCCCCTGCTGTCCCAGTCTTCAGTCTAGATCAAGGACAATTAAAGTGTGGTCCTCAGACTAGCAATATCACCATCACCTTGGAGCTTGTTAGAAATGGAAACTAAAGCTACAGATTTTCTAAATCCGAATCTCTGGGAATATGTTTTAACAAGCTCTCCTAGTGGTTGTAGAAATTGTCTGTTAGGGGCATGTGGGTGACACAGTCAGTTAAGCATCCGGCTTCAGCTCGGGTCATGATCTTGCTGTTCATGAGTTCAAGCCCCACGTCAGACTCTGCACTGGTGGTGCGGAGACTGCTTGGGATTCTCTCTCTCCCTCTCTCTCTCTGCCCCTTCCCCACTTGCTCTCTCCTTCAAAATAAATAAATAAACTTAAAAGAAAGCATCTTGGGGTGCCTGGGTGTCTCAGTCGGTTAAGCATCCGACTCTTGGTTTTGGCTCAGGTCATGATCTCATGGTTTCGTGACTTCAAGCCCCACATAAGGCTCTGCGCTAGAAGTGCAGAGCCTGCTTAGCATTCTCTCTCTCCCTGTATCTCTGCCTCTCCCCTACTCATGCTGTCTTTCTCAAAAATAAATAAATAAACTTAAAAAAAAATTCTCTCTCCCTCTTCCTTTCTCATGCTCTCTAGAAAGAAAGAAAGAAAGAAAGAAAGAAAGAAAGAAAGAAAGAAAGAAAGATGTCTTGTTTTTCTATTGAAAGGATGAGGAAGCTGGGGTGATTATCAACTGATTTCCATTAGTCATTGGCTATGAGTTGCTCCTAGGAGTGTTAAGTCCCTGGTACCTGATGTCTGTGTGGACTGAGCACAGTGCCTAGGCAACGTTACAGATGCTTACAGTATAAGAAGCCATCAGCATTTACTTGACCTGTGAGAGCAAACGGGTTATGGACAGGAAACAACAGTCTCTGCTATACATCCCTTCACCCAATGTGCATTTAGATTTTTTGTCCTAACCATTCTATTTAATTTGGAATGTTTTTTAGGATCACAAATTTAATTTGGTGGTATTTTGTATTTTTCCTTGCTTCTGATTTATCTCTAGTTTTCACAAGAGAGTACCGATGTGATTATGTTAACTGGTTCTTAAAGGAGAGTTCTTAAAAATTTTTTTCCTTATATTCTCTAACAAATGGTCTAAAGGTATAAAATGTTATTGGTGGGACTTTAACTGGACATAGACCCTAGGCTATAAGAGAGATAACTACTTGAAAGTTATAAGAAAATTAGATAGATCATTTTGTTTACTAGGTATATGATTATTCCTTAATATTCATTCTGTGGTGTCTGTTTTCTAGGTAATCTTCCAAAAATGCAACATTTCAAGCCTCTCTTCTTATGAAATTTCTATTTTCTTGATTTGGGTATCATTAGTATTTTTATGTAAATATACTTAGATACACTCTAGCATAAAACATGAGCCAACTTTTTAATGCTAAAACAGAATCTCTCCTAAGTGTAAAGTTGATATATTCTGACATAAAAACACCTTGTATAGTGTATCTTGCTGTCTTTGGTAAAACTGGGGCACTAATTAAGGCAAGTGTGTGGTAAACATTTCCTATTGGTATTAATTAGCCAAGTGTATTAGTTTCCTAGGGCTGCCATAACAAATACTATAAACTGGATTCAAATGACAGAAATGTATTCTTTCACAGTCTGAAGACTAGTAGTCTGACATCAAGGTGTTGGCAGGGCCATGCATCCTCTGAGCCCTCTAGAAGAGAATCCTTTCTTGGCTTTTCAGTTTGTGGTAGCCCCAGCCATTCCCTGGTTTGTGGCTATATAGCTCCAGTCTCTGCTTCCATCTTCACATAAGCCATCTTCCCTCGCGTTTCCATCCAGATTCCCCCCCCCCTTTTTTTTTAATGTTTATTTATTTTTGAGAGAGTGCAAGCAGGGGAGGGGCAAGGAGAGGGGGACAGAGGATCCAAAGCAGGCTCTGCACTGACAGCAGCAAGCTGGATGTGGGACTCAGATTCACTGACCTGAGTTTAAGCCACATGCTCAACCGACTCAGCCACCCAGGTGCCCCCAAATTTCCCTCTTCTTATAAGAAAACCAGTCATAATTGGGCTGAGGGCCCACCCTGTTCCAATATGGCCTCATCCTAATTCTCAAATAACATCACACGGAGTACCATGGGTTAGGATTTCAGCGTATCTTTTTGGGACGGTTTACGATTTAACATTAACACCAGGGCATCAAGATCAAGGCTGATTTTGAAATCTAAGTGTGTGTACATTTCATTTGGAAAGACAAATTTTGGAAAATGTAAGTAGAAGCTTTTAAGGAACGATTTATTTTGTATTGATGAATTATTTGGAAATTATCACATTAAAAAATATTCATAGAACCAGCAATTAATTAGACAACCAAAGAAAACAACCAGAAATTGTAATTGAGTCTTTTTTTTCTGTCAGTATCTCTGAGTTAAATAATTAATGTCCCCCAAAACTTATAGCTATGAGCAGATTTCTTCTCATTATTCTTAGGGCACTTTTTAAAGTTGATTTTTACATAACTTAAAATTATTAACATTGTTTGCATATGTAATAGGTATATTTTTGACTAAAACAAAAAAATTCAAAAGGGTATAATCCTCCCATTTCTGTCTTCTCATTTACACATTTCTCCTCTTGAAAGTTTATGTACCCTTCCAGAACTATTCTTATATGACTTAGATTGTTTTCTAAAAGAATAAAATGCTGCAAGTACAGGGTGAGGCGGAACTGCATTCATTTATCTTTCTCCCTATATTCTCTCTGTTTTCATAGTCTCTACATCAGTTAATGACATCAAATTGTTTGAACTGAAAACCAATATCTTTGACTCCTCTTTCTTCTCTACCATTACATCCCATTCTGTTGATTTTATCTCCCGAATATTCCCTATACCTCTCCCTTCCTTCCTTCTTATTTTCATGACTTATTTAGTTTTGGGCATCATTATGCTTCATTTACTTTTGCAGCTTACCTGACTTCTTTGCCCTCTTGTCCCTTGTTTTCCGCAAACATAAAGTGCAGATCTGTTACTCCCTTGATTAAAATACCTCACCATCTTCCTATAAAGATACTGCCAACATAAAGTCCATGTCTCTCAGATTTCTTTGCGATTCAGCCTTTCCTGACTTAAATTTTCTCAACTTGCCTGATAGTGAACTAAACATTTTGGTTTCACATGAGCTCGTTTACTAGAACTCTCCTCCTTTTGCTGCCTCTCCATCCCTGTTTCTTAGTCATCCTTTCAGACATGGCCTAAAGAGAAGTGTCCTACTTTTTATAAAAATGTTTTGATTGTGATGCACTGTACATAACATAAAATTTACCATTTTAACCATTTTAAGTGTACCAATTTAGTGGCATTAAGTTCATTCACAGTGTTATATGCCTATTACCACTGTCTGTTTTCAGAATTCTTTCACCATCCAAAACCGGAACTCTGTGTCCTTTAAATAATAACTTCCTATCTTTTCCTCCCCCTCCCAGCCCCTGGAAACCTCTCCTCTCCTTTATTTCTCTATGAATTTGCCTGTTCTAGGTTCCTCATATAAGTAGATTTACAATTTTTGTCCTTTTGTGCCTGGCTTATTTCATTCAGCATAGTGTCTTCAAGGTGCATCCATGTTATAGGATGGATCAGAATTTCATTGCTTTTTAAGGCTGAATAGTATTATATGTATGTACCACGTTCTGTGGACATTTGGATTGTTTCTACATTTTGGCTATTGTGAATAATACTGCTATGAACATTATTGTACAAGTATATTGTGGTTGTAACTGAAGAAATCTCCCTTGAAAATAGTCCAGAAAAAAAAAATTAAAAAAAAAAAAAGGGGGGCGCCTGGGTGGCGCAGTCGGTTAAGCGTCCGACTTCAGCCAGGTCATGATCTCGCGGTCCGGGAGTTCGAGCCCCGCATCGGGCTCTGGGCTGATGGCTCAGAGCCTGGAGCCTGTTTCCGATTCTGTGTCTCCCTCTCTCTCTGCCCCTCCCCCGTTCATGCTTTGTCTCTCTCTGTCCCAAAAATAAATAAACGTTGAAAAAAAAAATTTAAAAAAGAAAATAGTCCAGAAGGAGATACTAAGTGATAATAGTGGATTAGAGAGAGTTATGAATGCTTTCCCCCTAAAATATTTTTCTATTTTAATTTTATTGTTTTTATAAAATAAATGTATGGAAATGAACCCAGAGTTAAAAAAAGTATTTATTAAATATAGCAGCCCATTTACAAATGCACAAACAAGGAATGTGATTAGAAATTATTGTAGTTCAGGGATGCCTGGGTGGCTCAGTCAGTTAAGCTTCTGACTTCGGCTCAGGTCATGATCTCATGGTTCATGGGTTTGAGCCCCGCATCGGGCTCTCTGCTATCAGCGTGGAGCCTGCTTTGCATCCTCTGTCTCCCTTTCTCTCTGCCCCTTCCCCCGCACACATGCACACACGCTCTCTCTCAAAAATAAAACATTAAAAAAAAATTATTGTAGTACATTATTTGAGTCTACATAATACACATACCCCAAAACTAGGAAAGAGGTTATAAAATTCTCAAAACTAGAATGACAAGTTGCTTAAATTAATGTGGCAATCCCATCCTGAGAGTCAAACTATGGGAGATAGGACTACTTGATGGGTTTAGGAGAAGTGATTATCCTGGTGAGTATTCTAAGCATAAAGGAGGTATTTTTTGACAATGATGCTTTTATCAATGGGAAGGATTAAGGCAAAGTGTCTGCTTTTTCTTGAACTGAGATGGGAAGAATGAGAATATAAATGTAATTGACCAGGATTAATTTAATGATTATCTTAACAGTGTAAGATATTTTACTTTCTCAGTTTATAGTCCTTATTTTAAGCAAATCATTGTTTTTCTTTTAAGGTTTTAGGAAAAAGTTTTTGACTTATTTGGTAGTATGTGAACATATAGGTAAAATATGCTAAAGATGAAAATCTTCTGAGTGATTAAAAACAATTTTTTTAATGTTTTTATTCATTTTTGAGAGAGAGGAACCGGGGGACGCCCCGGGGGGGGGGGGGCACAAGGGATCTAAAGTGGGCTCTGCACTGACAGCAGTGAGCCCGAAGCGGGGCTTGAACTCACAGACCATGAGATCATGACTGGCATAAAATGCCCATGAGCTGAAGTAGGATGTTCAACTGACTGAGTCATGCAGGTGTATGTTTATTTTTATTTATTTTTGAGAGAGAGAGAGAGAGAGAGAGAGAGAGGGAGTGGGCGCAGGTTAGGGGCAGAGAGAGAATCCCAGGCAGGCTCCATGCTGTCAGCACAGAGCCCCGACACAGGGCTCAGATTCATGAACCCTGAGATCATGACCTGAACAGAAATGAAGAATTGGCCGCTTAACCAACTGAGACACCTGGGTGCCCCAGAGGGAGAGAGAATCTTACACAGGTTCCACTCAGTGTGGAGCCCAGTGCGGGGCTCAATCCCACAAACTGAGATTATGACTTGAGACAAAATTGAGAGTTGGATGCTTAACCAGCTGAGCCATCCAGGAACCCCTGAGTGATTTAATCTCAGAAGTTTTATTGTATTTTTTAATATTTAGTCATAAGGACCAGGCATTCAACTTAGGCTATTTCAAGAAATGGATTTTTATTTTTAAAATACAAGACAATAAAGGAAATGGAAATCCAAAAATGTTGAGATCAGGAAGTGTGGTATATAGCCAGACCTGTTGGAGTAGAATTGTAAATCAGCCCAGGGCATCACCCAGGAATCTGAAAGTGTGTTCACCTTCTCTGTGTGGTGCTCTGCCGTTCACGTAACTCAGATGGCCTTCATTTCTGCTTCACTAGAATTCTACTTTTTTTCTGCTGCCACTACAGTTCATCTGCTGTTTTGTATATTGCTTTTATTCCTGATTTCTGCTTCTCCGTAATTTCTTCTTTAAAAAAAATTTTTTTTTAATGTTTATTTATTTTTGAGAGAGAGAGAGAGAGAGACTGAGAGACAGAGTGTGAGCAGGGGAGGGGCAGAGAGAGAGGGAGACACAGAATCTGAAGCAGGCTCCAGGCTCCGAGCTGTCAGCACAGAGCCCCATGCAGGGGTTGAACTCACGAACCATGAGATCATGACCTGAGCCGAAGTCAGATGCCTAACCGACTGAGCCACCCAGGTGCCCCAATTTCTGCTTACTTCTAATTAGCCTGTTTATCACATCATGTAATTTACTCTGTCTTATGTTGGCTCAGTGTGTCCTTTCAGCTTAAGTCTCCAGTTCTCTTATCTCAGTATTTCCTGAGAGCAAGCATCTAATTGCCTCAGTTTATTCCCATTTTGGCAGTGTTTTTTTGCATGAGACCCCTTCATAGGTCAAGGACCCACCAGTTCAGGCCAGGAGACTGTTTTTGAGTAAGAACTGTTTCCTCAGCAGAACCTGTGGCCTGAGAGTAAACCCATGTTGATTAGTGTGTTTGGGATACTATGTAAAATGGTAGGAGACTTGGCACATTATAGGTCCTCAGTGCTCATTGTTATGCATTTGAGGATAGCAGTTAGGAAGTGCAAAGCTGTTTTAAGACTTCCAGGGTAACGCAAAAGAATATGTTGTAGTTGGGCAAGGAGGATTAGACTCATTGAGGCCAGACTACTTTAGAATCATCAATTTTATATATACCTAATACATTTAGGGAATGAATTCCTAAATGAACTGATGTTATGGTACCTATGCTATAGACATACTTTCCTGTCCACTTTGTCCTTGCCTGCAGCCAACAAAACATAGATGGAGAAAATTTTAAATAGGACGTGTTAGTATCCCCCTTAACTCATTATTAGCAGCCTCAAATGAGCCCTCACCTATATCTAGCCTTCTTATTTGCTTTCCTGCTCTCTGCTGCAACTCCTTCCCTTTTCTCCTCAAACGTCTTATTTATGCCCACTTTGTGTTTCACCCATCCCTACCCTCAGTAGATGACCCTGCCTCCTACTTCAGAGATCAAAATAAAAACTACCAGACAGAAATTCACTCAGGTTCCCACAAGCCAAATCTAAAAAGCCTGCTTATTCACTCCTCTTATCAGTGGGTGGTTATTCCAGTTCTTTGAATCTTATCATGTCCCAACTTTTCAGAAACTTTACACTATTAGTCATCCTTTCTTTATTCCCCTCTTCATTGCCTTTAAATTATTTTATATTATTTTTTTCAAGTAGGCTTCACACCCAGCATGGAACCTGAACATGGGGCTTGAACTCAAGGGCCGTGAGATCAAGACCTAAGCTGAGATCAAGAGTCAGCCACTTAATGGATTGAGCCACCCAGGCACCCCTAAATTACTTTATTGAGATAAATTCACATATCATAAAGTTTACCCTTACTATTCAGGTGGCATTTAGTGTATTCACAAAGTTGTGTTTTGATCACCAGTAATCCCTTCTTTCTTGTATATACAACTTATCCCTCTCAAGCTAGATTGTTTTCTATATAAAGATGCCCTTTTTAATCTCAAGGGGGGGAAAATTTCTTCCTTAGTACCAAACTCCTTATCCTTCATTTACCATATTTTCACTACTCTCCTTTTTTTTTTTTTTAAAGTTTATTTATTTATTTTGTGAGGTACAGAGATAGCATGAGTAGGGGAGGGCCAGAGAGAGAGAATCCCAAGCAGGCTCGAGCCCAATATGGGCCTCGAACTCATGAAACCGTAAGATCATGACCTGAGCTGAAACCAAGAGTTGGTTGCTTTACCGACTGAGCCACCCAGGTGCCTCTCATGACTTTCCTTCTTAAAAACTTATTGAAAGAGTTTGTTTTTTCTACCTCATGATAACTCAGTCTAATCTATCTGGATTATCTGCTCATCAGACTCAAACAGCTTTCACCGGGGTCATTGGTGACTTTTGTAGTTTTAAATCTAGTAGACGTTTTCAGTCATTGTGATTTGTCAGTAGCAGTGGACACTATTGGGTACACTTGAACTACTCCATTGGATTCCATGACCGCATTCTGCTTTCCCTCCTTCTCTAGCAACTTGTTTCTTTTGCAGGCTCATCCTATCTTTGCTACTAAATATTGGCATTACTTAAAATTGAATCTAAGGCTCTCCTCTCTCAATTTTCTTCTTATGTGATATCATCCATATCCTTTGCTACAATTACTATTTAAGTACAGATGACTTCCAGATTTCTATCTATAGCCCTTATCTTCCTCTGAGCTGCAGACTAGTGTATTTAATTCCTGACTTAACATCTTATGGATATCTCAAAGATATCTCAGAGTTAGCACACCTGAAATTGAACTCAGGGGTACCCTCCCTCAAATCTGATTCTCCAGTGTTTTTGATTTCAGTGAAATGTACTACTGTTAGATTATGCAAACCAGAAACCTGGTCATCTCTGACACAGTCTCTTTACATCATTTCACATATCTAGTCCATCACTGAATTCTGGCAATATGTAATATGTAGATATAATGATATGCCTATGTTTTCTTGTATATGTACACATATACATATATACAGGCAGTGAAAGGATAAAACAAATGTGGCAAGAAAATACATTAATGAATTTGGATGTATAGACATTTCTCTATTATTCTTGTAGCTTTAAGTTTAAAATTATTTCAAAATGAAAAGAAAATGTCTTATGATTTTAATATATAGATACAGTTAAAATACATGACAATAATAACACAATCAGTGGGAAGAGGCAATAATAGAGTAAAAGAGTAGAGTAATACTCCAATTAAAAGGCAATTTGGTGGTTCCTCAAAGAGTTAAACTTAGTTAAACATAGAATTACCATATGACCGAGTAGCTAGGAAATATGTGTACGTGCATATTCATAGCCGTGCTATGCACAGTAGCCAGAATGTGGAAAACAGCCCAAATGTCCATTGGAGATGAGTGTTTAGGGGATGAGTGTTTAAACAAATTGTGGTATATACATACAGTAGAGTATTATTAAGCCTTCAAAAGTAAATGAGTATTGGGGCACCTGGCTGGCTCAGTTGGTGTGGCATGCAACTCTTTATCTCAAGGCTGTGAGTTTGAGCCCCATATTGAGTGTAGAGATTACTTAAAAATAAAAAAGATTAAAAACAAAAAAAATGAGTACCAGAGAGAGACAAGCCATGAAACAGACTCTTTTTTAAAAAATATATATTATTTTCTTAATGTTTGTTTATTTATTTATTTATTTATTTATTTTTAATTTTTTTTTTCAACGTTTATTTATTTTTGGGACAGAGAGAGACAGAGCATGAACGGGCGAGGGGCAGAGAGAGAGGGAGACACAGAATCGGAAACAGGCTCCAGGCTCTGAGCCATCAGCCCAGAGCCCGACGCGGGGCTCGAACTCACGGACCGCGAGATCATGACCTGGCTGAAGTCGGACGCTTAACCGACTGCGCCACCCAGGCGCCCCAATGTTTGTTTATTTTTGAGAGAGAGCACAAGCAGGGGAGGGGCAAAGAGAGAGGGAGACACAGAATCCAAAGTAGGCTCCAGGCCTCAAATTCACAAACTGCAAGATCATGACCTGAGCTGAAGTCAGACACTTAACAGACTGAGCCAGCCAAGTGCCCCAAGAAACAAACTGTTAACAATAGAGAACAAATATGGTTACCAGAGGGGAGGTGGGTGGGGAGAGTTGGGTGAAATAGGTGATGGGGATTAAGGAGTACATTTGTCACGATGAGCACTGGGTGGTGTATGGAATTGTTGGAACACTGTTTTGTGCACCTGAAACTAATACACCACTACGTTTTAACTATATTGGAATTTTAGGAAAAAAGGGAAAAAAACCCAAAAAGTAAATGATGACTGATGCTAGCTGTGGATCAACCTTGGAAACCTTACGCTAAATGAAAGAATCTAGACATAATGGTCACATATTGTATGATTCCATTTGTGCAAAATCTCCAGAATGAGTAAATTCATAGAGTCAGAGCTGCAGATTGGTGGTTACCAGGGGCTAAGAGACTGGGGAGACTGTGGAGAAGAAACTGTTTAGTGAATATGGGATTTTATTTTAGTATGATAGAAATGTTTTGGAAGTAGATAGAGGTGATAGTTCTGTAACATTGTGAATATACCAAGTTTTTAGTACAAAATTACTTTAAAATAATTAATTTTTTATTTATGTGAATTTCACCTCGACAAAATTTTTTTAAAAATTAAATAGGACAAAGAAATGTCAGATTGGATTTTAAAAGCGTACCTCTATGCTGCTTACAAGATATGCATCTTACCTAGAAATGCAAAGGTCCCAAAATAGTCAAGATGGTCTCAAAGAAAAACAGAGAGGATATGGTACACATGAATCTTATATCAAGACTATTCTGAATCTGCAGTGATTAAGAAAGTCAAGGACAGACAAATTGACCACGGAACAGTGGCTGTACAGCCACAAATACAATTTGATTTGTGGTGAAGATGGTACTGCAGAGTAACAAAAACGAATGCTTTTCTCAAGAAATGGTGTTGGGTCAGTTGTATATCCTCATGGGAGAGGAAATAAATCCTCAGCCACCTCACCCTATGCAAAAAAAAAAGAAAAGTTTACATAGCGTAAAAAGTGAAACTCATATGGAATAAAGCATCTATTATACAGCATAAAATATTTTCATGACCTTGTAATAGACAAATATTTTTTAAACAAGACACAAAAATCAGTAATCATAAAGAAAAGATTTTAAAATTGGACATTAAAATTAAAACTTCTGTTGGTGTGCTGTGTGGCTCAGTCGGTTAAGCATATGACTCTTGATTTTGACTCAGGTCATGATCTTGGAGTTGTGATATCGAGCCCTGTGTCAGGCTCTGTGCTGATTGTGGAGGCTGCTTAAGATTCTCTCTCCCCGCCTTTGACCCTCTCCCCAACACACGCACGTTCTTTCTAAATAAATAAATAAATAAATAAATAAATAAATAAATAAAATTAAGACTTCTGTTAAACAAGAGAAAGGAGAGATAAGCTATAGAGTGGAAGAAGATATTTGCAGCATCTAACAAAGATTTTGTCTATAGAATATGCAGAGAACTACAGATAAATAAGGAAAAGACAGCCCAATAGAAAAATGGACAAAAGATTTGAACACGTACTTCATGAAGGAAGAAATCCACCATTAATGATTAGGGAAATGCAAGTTCAGACTGCCCCATACATTAAGAACACTGACAGTACCAAGTATTGGAAAGAAAAACTGACTGGCAACATATGCTAAATTTGGGTGAATGTATGACCTATGACAGAACTCCTCCAGGCTTAGGTATATACTTAAGAGAAATGCATTCACAGATTTACCAAACTCCATGTACAAGAATGCTTATGGCAGCTTTGTTCATAATAGCTTTAAAGTATAAACAACACGTGTCCATCAACCGTGGAATGTATAAAGATACTGTGGAATATTCCTACAGGGGATTATTATATGACAAAGAAAAAACATACTACTGCTACATCTGACAACATGGATGAATCTCACTATGTTGAACAAAAGAAGCTGGATGCAAAATAATACCTATTATATGATTCCATTTCTATAAATTTCAATAACGGGCTACTTTGTTATACAGAGAAGCCAGGATTGTGATTGTCCCCGGAGAGGAGTGGAACATTGCGACTGCATTACTAATAATATTCTATATATTGATCAGAGTATTTGTTCATTCTGTGATACTTCATCAAGCTATACGCTTACATAGTTTATACTGTGTATATTTGATACTCAGTGTACACCTTCTCAAGTTTGACATTCAAACCAATGATTACCTTCTGCCTTGTATCAGTTGAATTTTCATTTTGGATCTTTATTTTCCTACTTCTATTTCCTACTTTCTGCATTGGTTTGGTTTCTACAAATTTTTCTTAGTTTGTCAACTCTCTTGACATTTCATCCATTTTTTTCTGACACTACTCTGTTCTGTCTTTATGGCCTCATGCTTCTGTTTCATAGAAACAGAATCTTTTTTGCATATATCTATATCTTTTTGAATTCTGCCAAGTATGCCAGATAATTCACTAAGAGGGTGTGTGTGTGTGTGCATGTGCATGATCATTTCCTTTTTCCTTTATAACATTCTTCATTCAGTAGCCTTTTTATTAAAATCAAATTTGTGGACTTCCTCCACTCCTGCCCCCATCCTTCCCTGAACATGATGAAATCCATTCAGACTTACAGGAATCGTACAGGATTGTTGCCTTCTTCTTTTTGGTAATGTTCAAATCCTCTTGAAATCTATACCTCATAAATGAATTGGGTGTTTGCCACTGACTTTATGGCCAAGAAGCCAAGAGCTTTGCTATGTTAAGTTCTCACTGTTTACTTCAGTGAATCACACAATGGAAAACCCACAACAGGCAACATACATTCTACCCAGATTATTGCTAGAATTAACCTATTTTGATTTTTGGATGATATCCTTCTTATACTACACCCACACCCACGCAGAACATTGCTGCCAGTTAGTTGTCTTACAGTTTGGTCCTTTGTTGATTCCTTTCTGGAATTTTAGTCCCTGAAGTATGTAGAAAGATGGTAGTCAAGGTTCAGTACTCCGGTCTCCATAAACAGCAATATTCATCTAATAGAGCAACAAATGTTTAATATTCTGATTCAGGCAGATCCTAAATGTCATGTTAGAATGTACAATGGAGGTCTGTCTGTTTCATTAGAGAAAACATAGATTGGTCTTTCCTCAATTTGGAATATTTAAAAGGAGGTACTCTCTGTGTTGGAGCAAGAACAAGGTATATTGGTGGACTCGTAGCCAGACTATTTTGAGCAGAAGTCCTGGTCCCCTTTCTTTTGGTGAGTGCATTGTTGACTGTGTTTTAAGTTAAAGCCACCTAACCAGCACAGATCAGCTCATCTGGGTGTCAGCATCAGGTACTGGGGTAGTGGATTTGGCTAGAGACAAGCATCTGACTTGGAAGCTATAATTATTACAGAATAAGAGTGAGTCACCTTGATAAACTGCCAGGTCTTATCTATTTAGTCATCAAATTTTAGGGTTACAGATGGTGAGCAGAGAATAGGAGAAGTCCTCCCTTCCCCCTCACACTGTAAATATATATTTTTTCCTATAAAGATGATGTGTTTTTGGTTAGAAAGAAATAAAACAGCATTGTAGTTTTACAGAAGAAGGGCACAAAGGGAAAGTCTCTCTGGAATCCAATCTTGTAGAAATTTCTGTTGCTAACAATTTGGTATGGCATCTGCCTAGTTTCATTATTTGGGTATATTTATATTCTATATAGTTTCAAAACCACAAGCGGAATCACATGATGCATTCTGCCATAAACGATAACACCAAATACCTTTTGAGTATTTACTATGTGCCTGGAGCTGTGGTAGTAACTTTGCGTGTATTTTCTCATTTAATCCTCGTGATCACCATATGTTGAATTGGAGTTACATAAATTTTACCAAAACAAAAATTAGAGATGTTAACTAACTGTCCCAAAGTTTCACAGGTAGAAAGTGGCAGAGCCAGAACTCAAGCCCAGATCTTTTTGATGACAAAATCCATACTCCTTATTTTTTTACTTTTTTAATGTTTATTTATTATTTTGAAAGGGAGTTAGAGTATGAGCGGAGGAGGGGCAGAGAGAGAGGGAAACACAGAATCTGAAGCAGGCTCCAGGCTCTGAGCTGTCAGCACAGAGCCTGACGTGGGGCTTGAACCCATGGGCCGTGAGATCGTGACCTGAGCTGAAGTCGGATGCTTAACCGACTAAGCCACCCAGGTGCCCCCACAAAATCCATATTCTTAACTTTATTTCATTGTTGTGAATCTGCTTTTATCACTTAGGAATTCATTTTGGACATTTTCCCATGCAAATGTACATGCAGATAGGTCTTGTCTTCATGGATAAAAACTGTTCTATTAATGTCCCATAATTTATTAGCAAACCTCCAGTTAATGGGTTTTTATGTTGTTCCTAATCTGTACCTCTCTTTTTGTGCTAGTATCACACTATTGTAATTACTGTAGCTTTATGGTTTACTACATAGTAAGGTAAGTAACATATTTTTCTCTCTAAATATTTTTTTACGCTCGAACAGTTCATTCTTTTAGAATAATGATATATTCAATCTGTAACATTCTCCAACATCCCTGTTATAATTTTATTTTTTTTATTATTTTTTTTTAAATTTTTTTTTTTTCAACGTTTATTTTATTTTTGGGACAGAGAGAGACAGAGCATGAACGGGGGAGGGGCAGAGAGAGAGGGAGACACAGAATCGGAAACAGGCTCCGGGCTCCGAGCCGTCAGCCCAGAGCCCGACGCGGGGCTCGAACTCCCGGACCGCGAGATCGTGACCTGGCTGAAGTCGGACGCTTAACCGACTGCGCCACCCAGGCGCCCCGATCCCTGTTATAATTTTAAATAGAATTATGTTAAACATTATAGTAGCTAGGAATTTTATCAGCATGTTGTTAATCAGTGTAGATGAATTTTGAGTGAGAGTCTGGCTGAAACAAGTTTTAAGTTAGTGTCTCTGGTCCTCAGGTCTGGAAGTCCATGGACCTAAAACATTTCCTTAATTGGCTGTTTTGGGGGCATTTGAGTATTGCCAGAGTCAGTCATAACCATGGTTTTGGATCCGTGGATCATGAATCCCTTGTAAAAGCATTTGAAAGATATGTGCTGTCATCCCTCAAAGGCACATAAACATAGGACTTTACATACAATTTCAGGGTGTTAGGGAAACGCTGAAATCTACTTATGGGTCACAGATTAATAATTCTTGCTGTGGAAACTGAAGAATACCAAAACAGAGAAATGTTGTATGTAGTCTTGGAAAGTCAATTATGTTATTGTGTGCAAAGAAAAATATTTTGGTGATACATGGATTGATAATCAGGTATTATACCCAAATAGTAGGAATACTAAATTTCCTTGATGACCTTGGACCGAGATGAAGACTTAGAATAACAACCTTGGGAATAACTAAGATAAATAAGGAGCAATTAGAAAGACAATAAGGAAGATAAATAGGCAGTGTGATTGGACAGCACGTGAATTTTCGAGTCACTTAGACCTGAATTTGAATCTTAGTTCTGCCACTTACTAGCTGTGGGAATATAGACAAGTCACACGTTCTCCCTGAGCCTACATACATTACAACTGCTGTTAACAAAAATTATAAAATAAATAAAAAAATAGAGCATTTCTTAAGTCAAATATGAGACTAGTAGAAAGAAGAGTCAAAGCAGATGAGTGAGGAATTCAAGGTGAGTTTGGATTTTCTTTGCAGTTAAAAGATCATTGTTTAGTAATAAACTAGTTCTTGTAGAATGTTAAGACTAGAAGCCTGAATTGAAATTTCACTAAGAAAGACACTATTGTTGGTAAAACTTAAGAAATTTGAAGAAAAGGACTAATGATGACTGGTATTTAATCTTTCAACAATCGTAATAACAATGGCAACAGATCACATTTACTGAAATTTTAACTCTGTGCTAAGGACTGAAACACCTTATATGCATTATCTCACTTGATCTTCACAACAACCCCCAGGAGTAGATACTGTCATCATCTATGATTTATTAATAAAATAATAGATCACAGAGCTGGTAAATGGTAGGTCTAGGGCTTATTTTCACATTTAAGCTTTAAGCTCTTACCTCTCCAATTAGTATACTCACATCACTACAATATAACCAAAAAGTTCAAATATCCAGGAATTTTTGCATAGCCTTCATTATGTATATAGGTTTTTGAAAGTGAGGACTTTGTTAAAGTTATCAAAACAAAAGTTATCCTCTCACATCTGAATTTCTACATAATGATGTTACTAAAGAAATTATGAAATCCTAACGTAACTTCTGATGCCTCAAGCATTAAGGTGTTTTTATGTTTTGATTGTATTCCAAATTGTTAAAAGTAGGTTAAATGTGTATTATTTTCTCAGTTAACCATAGTCAATTAACTAGAACCTTTTATTATTCTAATCATAATTATTAATATATGTGTTTATATAAAGCATAAAAATTTAGTTCATTAAGTATTATATACAAATAAGTCCAAATGTTTTCTTTAATCTGATTAGAGTTTTTTCAGATAAGGAACATAAAACACCTTTTAGTTTTTTGCTAAAATTAAAATTAATTTTTATGTAAGAAAACAGCACATTACACCTATACCGTATAATGGTCATTTGTGTAAAATAATCTTATCTGAGTGACCTTTTTTATTTGTCTTAAGTAAACTGGCACCTTTTAATAATCTAAGGTATCTTTTCTTGGCTGTTAAATCTTCTATGGGGATAATATAGAGAGTACTAGTACAAAATAAAATATTTTAAATTTTAAAATTCAACTTGTCAAACATTTGGTTATAATCTATAATATATTTTTTGAAAGATTTGAAAGTGGGGGTGCCTGGGTGGCTCAGTTGGTTAAGCATCTGACTCTTGATTTTGGCTCAGGTCATGATCTCATGGTCATGAGATCGAGCCCCATGTCAAAAAAAAAGTTTTGAATGTGGCTTTGATGAATATACTGTTTGAGAACTTTAATTATGAGTTAATTCTCTTTGACTAAAATTTGAGTGTTTCTAATTTGTAGTTTAATGTGTTGATGTGAGGGGGAAGATTAATGCCAAAAGATTTTTTGATAACATTTCTATGTCTGCAGTGATTATGTAATTTAAGATGAAAAAGAAATACTCAAATTCCTTCACTAGTGATGAGCATTTATTGAGGCCCTTTGGTTTTATAAAAGTGTTTACAGTTACAAAAGTATGTTATACTTTTTATATGATTAAAATTTAATTTCCTTCCTTATTTTTGGTCTGGCTTTCTTTTGTCTATTCTCTTTTCTTTCTTTAATTGAAAAAACTAATGGAACCAAATATAAGATGGTACCACTGTTTCCTCCTTTTGTATAATCTTGTTGCATGTCTCTACATAAGCTGTTCTGGCCACTCATCATAGTAACCAGCTGGGCCATTTCACCTGCTGGAGCCATTAAAGAGGACTCTCTCCCCCTAGATTAATCCCCTCCGACATTAGTTTTTTGCACTGACAACTGGAGCAGGCATTCAGAATTTGCAGGTGGCCAGTGTGACGCACATAATTGCCTACAATTTTAGGCAATGAATAAAAATGGTCTACATTACTTGTCAAAGGTTGTATATGCAGTGCCAAGTGAGATCTATGGGAAGCCTTTTAGGGTTTAAAGAACAGTTAATAGCAAGGCTGCACAGGGCTTTTTTAATCATAATGCATTTGTAATATAGCACTTTGATCTTCTCCTTGTAGGAAATGGTGTTACATTAGCCACTTTTAAACATTTATGAGTGAAATTCAGTTATAGAAGAGTAAAAGTGATTATTCTTAAGCAGAACATGTTAGATTTCATTAAAAGTTTTCAGCTTGCCCCTTCCTTGTTAAAATCTGTGGGAAGTCCTTTTCCTGGAGAGTTTCAAATCAGGATCTAAGGACATAGGGCTTTTTCCTTATTTTTCCTGTTGGTAACAGCAAGATTTGGAAGGAAGGTATACTAAATACTGAGGTAATTTATACAAGTGGATATTTATAGAAAAATAACTGATTTATGGTAAATACATCGATGAGAACCCAAGAACTCTATTACTAATAATTGTGTGTTACAATAAAATTTTGAGAAATGCATATTTAAAACATATCCATAAATTATCTTTAACAACAACAACAAAAAACCAGATGACTCTCAAATGCACTTCTTCTGGAAGAGCTAAGTTTGACCTTTCAGACCCAAGAGCCTTTTATTAACACCTGCCTGTAAGAAGAACCTTGCCACACGCAGCTTTTAGATTCAGAACCACAAAACTGATGAGGAAAGACTTGAAGGGTTCAGTTTGTGTCACTTGCTGTTTGCCGTTTCCATTTCACAGATGATTAATCTTTCTGTGAAGAAAGGCTAGAGAAACAAAGCACATTGGGCTCTTCCTGCAGTTACTCCTTCTGAATGCACACTAGCTTGCTAACTAAAAGGCCTTTAGATTTCCAGCAGAGAGAGATGTTCTGAAAGTGAATGCAGCTGGTTGGAGGTCACCAGTGCAGGGCTCTTGCCATTGTGTAATGGAGGCTTTGGCAGGTTGGGTGGGGGGGCGGTGTTGGAGCGGGGACAGGAGAAGTGGGCAGGAAGAAGGTGTTGGCAAAAAATTAATTCAGAATTAGAAGGGTTTTGGTCAGTTGATTTAATATTTTGGAGGGTAGATCATCAATAATAGGCTCAATTTCGTCTATTTTGTTTGTTTTCCTTTTTAAGGAAAAAATTATAATTCAGTCTCTTCCTAGTATTCCTCCCTCCCTCCATTTCCTAATAGCATGTTTATCTTGCAAGTGGCATCACTAGGTGATGTTGAAATGTTATTAACTCTTATAATCTTTGGTGTATGTGAATTGTCTTGAAATTTCTAAGACTGTTACTAATCGTGCTAGTATTCCACATTTTATATATTCAAATGTTAATGCCACAACAATGTTTCATTGGTATTTGGATTTTTAATGAGGTATTGAAAACAAATGATCTGTGTGATTTAGTTCCCCTGTCATATAAAATTGACTTTTTATTTTGAGGATTTGAAAACTTTTAATTTTACTATTTAGTAACTAAATGTTTAGTATCCGCCCTGTAATTACTTTCTTCTCAATCTTGTATAGGATATAATGTGCAAAGTCAAATCCTGGGTTATAGATCAAAAGAAACCTGTTCGCTTCTATCATGATTGGAATGACAAAGAGGTAAGTTGTAAACATCTTGCCACCTCTTACTGCCTTGGCTTTGATTTCTTAGAGAATGAATTAGAGTTGTCATTATTTTATATTTTATTGTTATTAATATCTAGTTAAACTTTATTTCTGTCAATGATTGCTTATTCCCAGGCTTGTTATTATTTTCTTTTTCCCTACTTCCGATATTGCATAACAGCCAGTGTTTTACAAATAAGAATTATGAAAATGAAAATGGCTACTTGTTTAGAAAGAGTTTACTTTCAAGTTTTTCAGTGACTTACTCAATATTTGCTCAACATTTTAAAAGGATTCTTTCTCTGTCTCCCACTTTAGATTGAAGTGTTGAATAAACACTTATTTCTGACTTCAAAACCAATGGTCTACTTGGTTAATCTTTCTGAAAAAGACTACATTAGAAAGAAAAACAAATGGTAAGTTTTTCCTCCTAGATATATTCAGACATCATATCTCTATCCGTACACACACACACACACACACACACACACACACACACACACACACGAACTTACTGCTATGTTAGATTTTAATATTTTTCTCCTTATTAAAAAGCTTAAAATGGATGAGAAAGCTTTGTTTGTATTTACATGCTGAGATGAATCTCCTAATTGATCTACACTGAGAGAACTTAAGAAAAAACAATTAAATTAGGCAATATTGAATCATGCGTATTTACTTATTAAGTTTAAATTTAATAGACATTATTGTTTGTTTCCTTTGCCAAATGAGAATTTACATAGAACAATAATATTTTTTAAACTAGGAATTTCTAACTGTTGATATTACATGTGGCTTTAAAATATCCACTTGAGATTGTAGCTGGGCGTAAATTTTAAAATCCTGATTAAATGCTTTAAGAAAATTTTTTAAATGAGAACAACTGTGTGCAGCGGGTGGGGGTCGGGGGGAAGAGAGGAAGATCAGGTATCTGTTTCAAACACTTAAAGTGTAGAAAGGTAAAAACTATGCATTCATGTGTTGATTGCCATTTTGGACGTGTAACCCAAATGTGCAGGGTTTCCTTCATTCACAAATAACTTGAAAACATCCTATATTCATGTAACATGGGGCATGTACACATTCGGCACTGCGCTCACTTTGACTCGCCTCACTGGACCCTCAGTGCTTTGTACTATTAAGTCATACAAACAAATCAAAACTATCCAGAGCAGAATATCTGCGTTTTCCTAAAATATATTGTCGGTTTTTCCCTGTACTTCATTAAGTACTTAGATGCACATGGTTTCAATTTTCCATTAAAAATTCTCATTTCCATATGATATCAAAGAGTGAGAAGCTTTAAACTGAAAAATAAACATTCATAGACTGGAAGCCAAAACAATAATTAATGTCAGATGGTTAACTCCAATAAATGATTAGAATAAATTCTGTGAAATTACTGCAACTAAAAATGCCCTGTTGATATTACTTTAAGACATTTTGTGTTCCAGAAAGGAAACTGAATTTGTCTTCTTTATTGGTAGTGTTCTAGAAAGCATAAACTTCACATGAAAATTTAGTTCTACCTGGTCACTGCCCTCCAGTAGATAATTAACTTTAAAATAACCAGTTCTGTCTTGTTCCAAATTCTTATAAATTTGATGATTAATGTGTTAAAAATTGTTACCTTTGGGAAGGAATTTTAAAATTTATTACTTGACCTCAGTTAATAAATCTTATTGTAGTGTGAATGGCAAGGTTTCTTGAGGCTTCATGAAACAATACAGACATCAAAGTTTACATGAAAAGGGATGAGTCAGTTTCCTTGCCCAAAGGGGCTTCTCACACCTGTATTTGGATGATTACAGGTAGAACTCCCTGGCTCTAATTGTATAGTAAATACCATTTCCCAGACCCTAATGGTAGACAGACTGCTTGGGAGACGCCAGTCTGTGATTTAGCTGTCGCCAGACACCCCATGTTTTTTGTGAGACCAGTTGTGATGATGATATGGTTATAGTCAATTGAAAGCAAACTCTTGTCTAAATAGCAAATTTTAATTTATAAAAATGTAGAGGTATGGGTGATCCTATTTATAAAACCAAATTTTAGATTTTATATATAACTAATGATCTGGTTTGGGGTTGTGTGTATGTTTGGTGGGGAGCGGGGGATCAGATCTTGTGGAAGTTAGTGTAATTGTAGCTGAAAGATCAAAGACTGGGTAACTGAGTGATGTTCCAGAAGAGAATTTACCACATAGCCATTTTCTGTACAGTTTCTGCCGCCTGCTGTTCCTATTTTCCCTCAAGCTAGCCATTGACTACCCCCTGTGCATCCCTGCTCGTAAAAAATGATTGAGGAAGTATTTGTCATGTATTTATGAGTGGGAAACATTGTGTGATAGGGAATGGCATCTACTGGAGCCAGAAAGATTGCCATTTTCCTTTCATTCAGCCACTCTGCTACAGCTTTAAATCCTCTGTTTATGCAACATAGCCTTTGTATTAAAGTACAGAATAAATTTTTATTATGAAGGATATGAACGCTGGGTTTTCATCATTTCTAACACTGCAAGCAGATGTAAATAGTTAAGATACATTTTAACCACTCAATCCTTTTAATTTGTGTTAGCATCCCGTTTTGGGGGGGAGTGTTTATATCTAAGCTCCATTTGCATCAGTTGCTCCTTTAGCAAAAGAAAAAGTTTTGTTTCTTACGGTTATTGTGTAATGTTACTGTAGCAAATGAAGACTGGTGCAGGAATAAATATTTTAATGGGTCTTTAGATCTAGAAAACTATTTTAAATGATCAGGAAAGAGGAGGAGGAAGGATTTGTGATTTGGGCCATAAGAGGAAGACTGAAACTATATTTTAGTGGGTCACCATTTCAGACATAATGAACGTTTTATTCACTTTAAATTTAAATGGTAACATTGTTGCTCAATCCTAGAAAAGAAGAAAGCACTTTGAAAGATAAGTCTATTGTGTTTTTGAGTAGGTATATTGACCTTTTGAAAGATGTAAAAACTGGAATGGCTCCAGGCATCTACTCACTGGTTTAAACAATGTTGAATTAGTCATTTTGTTGATTTATGATTAAGACCTAGCTCCTTGAAGAGAAGCTGACTTGGCAGCCGGGTTAGTTACAGTTGTGTTATGATCAGATAACAGTAATCAAGATGTTGTAAGGGGAATCCACAGAAACCTTTTTTATTATTACAAATTGCTGTTCTTTGAATGTAAAACTATGTAGAAGTTGTTGTTTTGGTGGGTGCCAGTGATTTTTGAACACTTGAGGATTTCATTTTTTAAACACGATCACTTGTAACTTACAACTAAGATTGTACTTTATGCAGTATTTTCATTTGAGATTGCCTACTGAGTTATGGTGTCAGGCAGGTACAGGACATCAGAACTGTCAAACCATTCCTTAATTAGGGGTTTGAATTTCAATCTTTGCACCTTTGCTGCTCTGTAAGTAGTATATGCCATCCAGTTGTGAAATCAGTAGAGCAAACTAAATTTAGGTATCTTGTATACCTACATAGCTTCCAATTGTGTTTTATTTTTGTGTTCTATTGTCTCTGTCTTTCTTAAAACTATTGGTAAAGGATCATTCCATTTTATTGCTTACTATACTACGTGTTCATATTCAACTGGAAAATATAGCAACAATTTAAGAAATTCAAATTTCTGGTATGCGTATGTGTGCATATAAACACATATTTACATATGCCTTGGTGGGCTTGTGGTCACTAAACATTACCCTTTGACTAATATTATATGAATCAATTAATCTGGGTGTTGAAATTGATTTGAGATAGGTAGACAAAATATATGCTGTCTTTTAGGCGATTGTGTCATCAAGGGCAGTGTGTCACTTTCACTAAATGAATTTTAAATAGAAAAAGGTTTTATTAATTCTTACTATTCTGTGACTCAGCCCCCTCATCCCCACTTTTCTGTTTTTGTTTGTTTTCCACATAATTTGTATACAACAACTAAAAATAGTTTGGTGATACTGTACATTGTGTACCTGATTAGGGGAGAATAAATCCAACATTTTCTTATTTTCTTGAACTTTGTGTGAGAATTACAGGTACTATATCAGCAACTATGCATGCAAAAGGAAGTATGTTCATTTTTTACATATAATTTTGTATGTCTGTATACCTATCTGTGTATACATGGATACATATGTACATAGACCTATAAATATAAAACTATTTCTGTAAAATTATTCTAAGAAGTCATCAGTTTCTAAGAAGATTATTTATTGAAGCTAGAAATTTATGCTACTGTGGAAAAATCACATTGTTACACATTTGATTTACTTGAAATAGATAAAATGGGTATAAGTATTCTGAAGTAAATTAGTCATTTTAGTTTAAGAGCTTCTCAGGTAGATTTGAAATTAGGTCTAATTCACATAAAGTTTTCAGGAACATACCCTATTGTATAAAGCAAGACTCACATGTATGAGTTTTTTAATTGTTCTCATCATCCACTACTCTGGCAAAGGAAAATTTTTAAATGTTCTCATCATCCATTAGTCTGGCAAAGGAAAAGCTCTGACATATCCATGCAACATTTTTGGGGGATTATAATTTCTATATTTTATCACTTGTGGTTCATATAGTTTTGGGGGGTTGTTATGTCTCCTTCATCTTGAAGTACCTAACACTGAAGCCTGTGAGGATACTTTACTTATTTTGAGTAACTACTCGAAATCACAACGTAATGCTAGTAGGTTTATTTTAACATGTGAGGGGGTTTTTGGCTGAATTAAATTTTATGAGCGATAATTTGTAATTGTTTTCATAAATCAAATACTTTTTTTAATGATGATTCCTTTATGAGGACTAGTGCTTAATTTGCTCCTTTGACAGAGATGAAGGAGTGATAGGGCAGGTCAAGGGTATCCTGGATGTCTAAACTAAGCAAAAATTTTTTTAATATGGGATTGATCAAATTGGTGAATTTCTCTACAAAATATTCTTAATTTTACTTGTTATAAATGAATCTAAAAAATTGTCTTAAAGAACCCTTCTTCATTTTAGTCTTTTAGCTACTAGACGATTCTCAACTATCTGCTTTTTTAATTTGTATTGTGGTAAAGCTTTGAAACAGTATCATATATTCTACAAATTGGGATTTCAAATAATTTCTGGTGAATGGATTTTGTGGAATTATTTCATAACTTCTTGATGCAGAATTTTGAGAGTTAAGAATATACTAAAAGCAAAAAAAATTTTAATTGCAAGAGGTAGAACTCTAGAAGAAGTGGGAGGAAAAGAATCTTTGCCCATTCAATAATCTTTTTACTTGGGATGATCTTTAGCATTTGTACATACAGGTACATGTAATAATACTTGCGAATTTCTTTCTGGTTTTCATTAAAACGATTTTGGTTGCTCTTTCAGCAATTTCATATTCTTATCAAGTGATCTAAAGCGCTTTATCATAACAAAACCAAATAACACCTCAAAGATGATTATAGAAGAAAGTACATCTTTTTTTAGGAGTATAATGCTGTTGACCCACCATACTGTGCATTTTAAGAATTTGTCCTGGCTCATTTGCATTTTTTGCCCAAGACTGTTTATAGACAAAATTTCTATTTGCAAAATGATTCACTGAATCTGAGAAAGTCATACTTTTGGGAGGGTCAATTTTTATTTTCATCAGCACCATCTGTTGACATACTGATTTATGAGTGATATAACTTGTCAAATATGTCAGGGCATTTATCTTTTTTTAAAGTAGTTAAAGAATTTCACTGCATATAGTAGGAAAACATTTCACAAAATTGTTCCTAGCTTCGAGAGACTAAAGCTCTTTTAAGAAAAAGTGTTCTCTTCCCAGAGAGGAGGTCTGTAGAGGGATGGGTGAATTAGGTGACAGGGACTAAAGAGTGTACTTCTCACAATGAGCACTATGTAATATATGGAATTGTTGAATCACTCTATTGTACAACTGAAACATAACACTGTACGTGAACTAGAAATAATTAATTTTTTTAAAAAAGGAACAAATAAAATGTTTTCCATACAAAATAAAAACAATTGTTCTCTAGGATTCTCTCATATGAAATTAAAATATATATTCCCCTTACATACACACACATACATAATCTCAGAAATGAAAGGCAAAGTTTGACTTATACAGTGTTTTTCAAATTACAAATGATTCATGTACACAAAAGAACTCCCCTGCCTCTCTATCCCCACTTACTTTGGTGAATAATTCAAGGACTATTAATATTAAAAAAAAATTTGGGCCCTGGCGCTTAAAGACCTCTAAATCAAATTTTGTTTCCAAAGCTGTGAGTTGTGATGAGCTACACTCATAAAATGGGAATTTTGACTAGTAGTAGTTGGTAGAGGTGGAGAAGTTTAAAGCCCAGAAATTTTAGGACTGTTGGGGGTAGGAGATAAAGAACAGGGCCTTGGGAAGGGTTTGGAATGGAACCTAAATGCTGTATATAGGATCTGCATCAGTTTTTCCTGGGAGAAGTCAATAGAGAAGGAAAGGAGAGGGTGCCCTTTTGGGCAGTTTCAGTGTTTTGTCTAATATCCTGCTTGTGTAGAATAGGAAAGGAGTATAATGTTCTCGGCCCTTCATTCCTGTACTCTCTCTTGTATTCCCCAGTCATAAGATCTACCTTTGGAGTTACTGTTGTAGTTCAGCTACTACATTATGAGTTAAATAGACTAGACCAAAGTCCTGAGTACCATTAATAACGTTGTGTCTGTAAAGAAGATAAATTCTAAGAAACTTGGAGCATATAGTCTATTTGTAAAGTAGGTAGTGTGTATTATGAGGTATTTTGGTATATTAAGAATACTGTAGGGACGCCTGGGTGGCTCAGTCAGTTAAGCATCTGACTCTTGGTTTTGGCTGAAGTCATGATCTCACAGTTCACTGAATCAAACCCCAAGTCGAGCTCCGTGCTAAGAGTGCGGAGTCTGCTTGGGATTCTCTCTGTTTCTCTGCCCGTGTGCGATTGCTCACACGCGCTCTCTCTCTCAAAATAAACTAAAAAAAAAAAAGAATACTGCTACTTTAGAATTTGAAATGTTAGTGTTGTGGTCCTTATTTGCTGCTAACTTGCTCTTTTGACCACAAGCAAATTACTTAGTCTTTCATGTATTGAAGATAATTCATCAGAATGTTCACATAAAATATGTTCTGTATAAACAATATTTCCCAAATTTAATTACCATAACTCAAATAGAATACAATCATAGAAAAAGGACTTGTGTAGTCTTCTAAATGTATCTTCTGAATATATTCCCTTGGCTTTTCTTTTCGTGATATGGATAAAGGAATAAAATGTATCATACATATGTTTATAGCTGTTAATTCCTTGCTTTGAGACAGTTGTCCTCCAAACAAAATGAACGGTGGAGAACCATCTCTGTTGTGCAATAGCGATAAAACTCCCATGATATCACCACCATCTTCCATGACTCCACTCCCATCTCCTCAGATTGGGCCCTGTGACTTTACCATTGGCAGATTAGAGGATTTTATTTCTTGGCTTCCATTAGATGAAATCATTGTTGAATTGTTACAATAGCATTTTTTAAGGGCTTATTCTTTTTTTTAAGTTTATTAACTTATTTTTGGGAGAGACAGAGACGGGGGGGGGGGTCAGCAGAGAGAAAGAGAGGAGAGAGAGAATCCCAAGCAGGTTCTGTGCTGCCAGTGCAGAGCCCAGTGGGGACTCGAACCCACAAAACCACGAGATAATGACATGAACTGAAACCAAGAGTCAGACGCTTAACCAACTGAGCCACCCATGCCCCAGTGTTTATTATTTAAAAAGCCTTTCAGAACAATTCCATTGTGATCTCCTGTATCTCATTTTCTCTATTTTTGAATATATGTATGTGTGCGTGTTGGAGGTGAGGCAGTGAAAGTTAAAGAATTAAGATCATCTCTAAGATTCCCTTCCAGTGATAGAATTTTGTGATTTTGATGCATTAGATTTAACAAATTCACAAAGAAAAGATGCCTATTCAAGTATCTAGAACCTTCTCAGCCCTCATGTATAGGTTTGTCATGGTAGGATTTTTCTAACTGTGGAACTATATACAGCATTTCTGAGGTTGCAAATACCCATTTTATGAGCAGCTTTCTGGCTGGGTTGGAGATAAGACCTGGTCTTCTACTCTGTCCCTCTTTCATATATATCTCTTCCCCTTGAAAATAAGTCTTTTCTGGGTCTCACCATGTTCCCATCTTTCCTCGTTGTGGGCAGCTATTACTTTGGCTAGAATTGAGGACAAAGTAGAAATAAGACCCCTTTGTAGAATTAGCGTATCTATATTTGAGGCTACTTGCATTACTCAGACTGTTGCGTCTTCTTGTTCTAATGTGACCTAGAAAACATTTCTCCATCAAAAACATTAGATTATGAAATACTCTCAGAAGCCTACTTAATTCATAACATAGTAGAAATAGTGCAGTGTCAATGAGACATGTTTTGGTATCTGTGACCATTTGTACCTCCAGTTTTTAAATTCTCCTTAAAAATATGTTCCAAAATAACTGACTTAGGAACTTTGAGTACACCCCTGTCTATAAAGCTCAGGGCTGTACATTGGTATCCATTCAGTCTTTTAAATGCTTTCATAAGAGAAATTAATTGGCGCACCTATGTGGCTCAGTTGGTTAAGCATCTGACTCTTGATTTCAGCCCAGGTCATGATCTCAGGGTTCATGGGATCGAGTCCTGTGCCGGGCTCTGCACTGATAGCACAGAACCTGCTTGGGATTCTCTCCCCCTCTCTCTGCCCCTCCCTCGCTCGTGTGTATTCTCTCTCTCAAAATAAATACATTTTAAAAAGGGAGAAATTAATTTCATAAAAACTGATCATTAATATAAATTTCAAATTTATGTTTCTTATGAAGACTGTGAACTCATTGAGGTGGTTACTATGTTTTCTTTTTCCTTTTATAAGCAGATAATCATTGAGCCCTTCTGTGTGTCATGTACCATTCTAGATGGTAAGCAGAAAAAGACTTTGCCCCCCCTAAGTCTTATAGTCTAATGGGGTGATAAACAACCAGTGAACAGATATTTAATGTCAGGAGGTGATTAAAACAATGAATAAAAATAAAGCAGGGTAAGAGGGTGCCACTTTAGTTAGGGTAATCAAGGAAGGCCTTTTTGAAGTAAGGGAGTGTGCCCTGAGAGAATCTGAGGAAAACTCAGTCCGGGGAGAGGGAATAGCAAAAGCAAAGGCATGCATGACAGAGCACTGAAAAAGTAAAATTTGAAAACAACTGCTTGAAAAGAACTTTGTAAATTCTTATTCAAATACATTGTAATTAGATTTTTTTAAACATATCCTAAATGTGTTGTAAAAGTGAATTCAGGGCTTTAAGAGTGGCCATCATTTATTTTCTAGTTTGTGATAGTTAATTTCTCAAAATCCAGAGAGATTTTAGGGTTTTAAACAGCATTTAAAGTCATGTTTGCGAATATATAGATTTACTTTGAATTTCATCTTTCCTTTTTCATGCTTATCTAGTAACTTGCTAATCCACGCTACTGTTCACAAAACACTTCTCTTGAAAGTCCCTCAATGTATGACCTCAAAGAAGCAGATTGAACTTTACTAAAAATAATAGTAACTTGGGGTGCCTGTCTGGCTCAGTTGGTAGAGCATGCAGCTCTTGATCTCAGGGTCATAAATTCAAGCCCCATGTTTGGGGGTAGAGATTACTCAAAAATGAAATCTTTTTTTTTTTTTAATTTTTTAAATTTATTTTTATTTATCTTTGAGATTGAGAGAGAGAGAGAGAGAGAGAGAGAGAGAGAGAAAGCACGCAAGCCAGGAAGGGGCAGAGAAAGGGACACACAGAATCCAAAGCAGGCTCCAGATTCTCGGATGTAGGACTCGAACTCGCAGCCCGTGAGATCATGACCTGAGCTGAAGTCTCTAACCGACTGAGCCACCCAGGCGCCCCTCAAAAATAAAATCTTAAAAAAAAAAAATAGCAACTTAACATTGGTCAAAACTTTACAGTGTTTTAATTTACATTAGTTCATTGGATCCACAGACAAATCCCAACCTGGCCCACACAACACTGTGCTATTTTGGCCTTGAATTGAATTTTCACTAAAATGAAACATTTCATCATAGGATTAAGAGATCTGCATTTTAGGTTAGGAATGGGTTAAGTTAGGAGCGCCTGCGTGACTCAGTCAGCTGGGCGTCTGACTCATGACCCAGGTCATGATCTCGTGATTTGTGAGTTCAAGCCTCACATCAGGCTCTGACAGAGCCTGCTTTGGATTCTGTGTCTCCCCTCTCTCTCTGCCCCTCCCCACTCATGCCCTGCATCTCTCTCCTTCAGATATAAATAAAATTAAAAACAAAACAAAACAAAAAAGGAATGGGTTAAGTTAGCTGAGAGATAAATGAGATTAGTGTTTCCATTAATAAAGATATTAAGGTACCTTTTCAGTACTTGTAGTATCTGTCATTAAGATCAAGGAGTAGTCGTCAGTATTCCTGGATGAATATCAACGTTTTCCTTAGAAATTCTTTTAAAAAGAACTGTATAATCTGTGGAAAACATCTTTGGGTTTAGTCCATTTGATACTTAAAAGAAAAATATCTGTCTATTGGTAATCATTTTTTGGCTTTTTCTTGTTTTAAATGGTGTTTCAAAAGATTTTTCCCAAAGAGCATATCTGGATGTCTGAAATGTGAAGGTCGCCAGTAGTTTTCATACATAATTTATATTTAAAATTGTTGCCTTTTAACTTGTGCCATTTTTCTTTTGTCTGGAGTTGATGTGTAAATGAAAAGGGAAGTGAAAGAATATCATGAATTAGAATAAAGACAAATTCCTATGCCTAAAATGTTGTATTAATTGTAGTCGTCATCAGGTCAGTACTTACTGAATACCTAACTATATGCCAGTTACATTTAAGACTTCCCAAAACCTTATGAAATAGGTACCATTGTTATTTTAAGGAAGGCAAAACAAGTATAGAGAGATTGAGGAACTTGGCCAAGGTTGCATAGCCAGTCAGTGATGCCGAGATTCAAACCTAAGCAGTTTATCTCCAGAACTCATGATCTTTACTATACTATGCCATGGTATCTCCGCTTTGGGCCATTGGTGGTGGGAAAGGTAGACCAGGCCTGAGCAATAGGTCATAAATGCTACATTTCCTATCACTGTAAATTTCATTTAGATAAGGTTTTGTTGGTCTTAAACAGTTAACACACTGAAATTTGAGACTAAAGATTCACTCACTATAACCTGATTAGGGAATGCCGACTGAAGGTAATGTAAAAATTGTTACCTAAACTGTATGTTTAGTTTCTTGAACTTTTCCTTGAAAACTATATTCCAAACATGTAGCAATTTAATAGCCATTTATAGGGACAGTAAAGTGGTTAATATATTTTTACATAGAAAATAACATACTATCAATCATTTTTTAAGATAAGTACTTTCTTCTACCATTTGGTTGTTTTGTTTGTGTGTTTTTAGCCATATAGTGATGTATTTCCTTGCATTTTCAAGGAGTAAGGAATTTTGAGACCTTGGAGTAGGGAATTGTACATGTGTGTATCTTTTACTAGATGAAGTACAAATAGATAATTTGTATAATACTCTATTTAAATTCTGTATTTGTACATAGCAGTGTAATAGAAAGAACATTATATATACATATGTATGCATATATGTGTATGTATGTGTACATACAACCAAGTCTTGGACAAAATAGTAACTACCATTTATTGAGCATGTGTGGGGCACTAACATAATAGGTTCTCTCTTATTTGAATTAGTCCTCATAACAACCTTGGAATGCAAATATTTACCTATTTACTTTGAGAAGTATAAAGTGAGAAACCTTATTAAACGTTTTAAAGACATCTTTTATCTCGAGCTCATGAGAAAATGTATGAAACATTTTAATGCATTTATAGCATACTTTTCATGGAACAAAAAATACAGGTTTGTGTTTTTTTTGGTTTTGTTTTTTTGGTTAGTTGTATTCTAGTGAAAATTGCACAGAAACCCATACCAGCTAGAAGATTGGAAATAAAGGAAATAAAAATAAATAAGTAAACTATATGGTCAATTAATCTATAACAAAGGAGGCAGGAATATACAATGGGTAGAAGGTAGTCTCTTCAATAAATGGTTCTGGGAAAATAGCTACATGCAAAGGAATGAAACTAGACCACTTTCTTACACCATAAAACTCCTAGAAGAAAACAGACAGTAATTTCTTTAACATTGGCTGTAGAAACATTTTTCTAGCTGTCTCCTCAGGCAAAGGAAACAAGAGGAAAAATAAGCTATTGGGTCTACACCAAAATAAAAGGCTTTTTGCACAGCTAAGGAGACCATCAACAAAACAAAGGGACAACCTATGAATGGGAGGATATATTTGCAAATGATATATCTGATAAGGGGTTAATATTCAAAATATATAAAGAATTTATACAGCTTAATACAAAAAAAAAATCCAATTAAAAAATGGGCAGAGGACCTGAATAGACATTTTTCTAAAGAAGACATACACATGGCCAATAGATACATGGAAAGATGCTCAACATCATTAATCAGGGAAATGTAAATCAAAACGACAATGAGATATCACCTCATGCGTATCAAATTGGCTAAAATCAAGAAGACAAGAAACAAATATTGACAAGGATGTAGAGAAAAAGGAACCTCATGCATTGTTGGTGGGAATGTAAATTGGTAGAGCCACTGTAGGGCTGGGTATTTTACCTGGGTATTTACCCAGGGAAAATGAAAACACTAACTTGAAAAGACATATACACCCCTATGTTTATTTGCAATAGCCACGACCTGGAAGCAACCCAAGTATTCATCCCTAGAGGAATGGATGAAGATGTGTATATATACACACATCTTGGAATGTTCCACATAATGGAATATTACATGGCCATAAAAAGAATGAAATCTTGCTATTTGCAACAACATGATAGATCTAGAGGGTATAATGCTAAGTGAAATAAGTCAGAGAAAGACAAATGTGATTTCGCTCATGTGGAATTTCAAGAAACAAATGAACAAAGCAAAAAAGAGACAAAAAAGACTCTTAAATACAGAGACACTGGTGGTTGCCTGGGGGGATGTGGGTGGTGAGATGGGTGAAATAGGTAAAGGAGAATAAGAGTACACTTATCTTGATGAGCACTGAGAAATGTATAAAATTGTTGAAACATTATAACACCCAAAACTAATATAACACTGTATGTTAATTATACCTGAATTTTTTTTAAAAAAAGCAATTTTCCATTTTCTTTTATTTCTCCTACATATACATATTTTTGGTTTTTTAATATTGTAGTGTTCTAGCTTCTGAAATTTATAAGGGTATGGTCACGTACATTTTCCCTTCCTTTCACTGTATTTTTATTTACTCTCTCTTTACCCCCACCAAAACAAAACAAAAAACAACGCTTCAGTACCCAGTTAAAAATTTGTTTAGGCATGTAACCAAACCTCATGTTTGGTGAGATTTTACTATTTTATGAATGCTCAATACATTTATTTCTTTTCTTTCTTTTTTTAAAATTTATTTATTTTGAGAGAGAGAGCAAGCAAGGGAGGGACAGAGCGAGGGGGAGAGAGAGAATCCCAGCAGCCTCTGCCTTATCAGTGTGGAGCCTGATGCAGGGCTCAAACCCACAAACTGTGAGATCCTGACCTAAGCCAAAACCGGGAGTTGGAAGCTTAACTGACTGAGCCACTCAGGTGCCTCCTTTTTTCCCTCCCTCCCTCCCTCCCTCCCTCCCTTCCTTCCTTCCTTCCTTCCTTCCTTCCTCCCTCCCTCCCTCCCTCCTTCCTTCCTCCCTCACTCCCTCCCTCCTTCCCTCCTCCCTCCTTCCCTCCCCCTCCCCCTCACTCTCTCTTTCTTTCTTCGAGGGAGGGAGGGACAGGGAGAGAGGGAGAGGATCCCAAGCAGGCTTGACATGGGGCTCATTCTCACAACTGTGAGATCGTGACCTGAGCCAAAATCAAGAGTTGGACACTTAACTGAGCCACCCAGGTGCCCCAATTCTCAAAACTTTTAAATGAAACAGCAACACTTAGAAAATCCTGCTGTGGTTTTCTTTTTTTGTTAATCAAGACTTATCCCCATACCTTTCCAACTTTATCCAAATGGATTTTTCCCTAGTACTATCAGTAGGTACATTGTAACACTTATTAAATAACTAACAAAATTGATGGTTTACAACATAGTTCATAGATGTAGATTTAAAAAAATCCACAAAAATGTTTTCTTTCTTTTTTTTTTTTTTTTTTGGAAGTGAAAGCAGAGTTTCTTGAAGATATATATATATAGAGAGAGAGAGATACAGAGTGTCCAGGAGATTCAGAAAGGAAAAGAGAATGAGTCTCATCTTTGCATGGAGTGTGGGGTTTTTATTGGCAATTGTGGTCTGGTGCACGTGTCTTCTTAGGGATCCAGGAACTGGTCAGAACAAGAAGAGGGTCCAGGTGCCCTTCATAAGTCATTGATTCCTTGAAGTCAGGTGTCTTGGCATCAAGGTGTTAGAAGTCAGTGGCCTGCCCAGTCACTCCTTAGACGTTATCTGTTGTGCTGGAGGACTCCAAAGATACCAGTATTTCTTTGTCTCTCATAAGGAAGACATATGCGATTTGCATTACAAGGCATATGTAGAATGGGGTGGGGAGATTTGGCCTGAAGTGAAGTTCTAGTATGTAGAAACATTCCACCGAAACTAATCTATACAATATCCAAGTAAGAGTCAAAAAACCCCCACGAAAGTGGCTTAGTTAGTGTGGATTAGTTAAAATGGATTAGTTTGTGTGGAATGTTTCTAACATCAGTAGAATTTTATTTCAGGCCAAATCTGAGATAGAGACAGAAAAGAAAAAGAGACCGAGAGAGAGAATATGGAGAATATTGACCATTTGTTTCCTTTCCTGTGTTCAGAGGTAAACATCTTGGTTGTCTAGGTTTCTGGAAATTAATCCTTTTAAAATCTTTCAAATGAAACTAGAATACATGGTTGAAGTCCTATCTGGTTAGTTTTCTGATTAAGTATAATTAAGTAATTATGTTTCTGTAATTATGCATTTCATGATTATGATGTATGATGGGACATTATTTTATATCTTATTAAGTGAAGTTTGTATGGGTGGCCAAGTGTGTTTTTTAATGTGACTTGGTATTAGACATTTTGGATGTATAGTTTAAAGACCATCAGATTAGATTGAGTTTCATAATCTTGGAAAACTGAAACAAAAGAAAAAGCAGTGCCTATTAAGCATCCTTAATGCCATAAGCAGAGGTAGGTGTGTGAGTGTGGCTTAGCCAATAATAATGACTTTCTTACTATGTATCACTTACAGAATGTTTTTCTGTGGAACATTTAATACTTATACATTTGTTGCT
The DNA here is from genome assembly GCF_014898765.1 of Herpailurus yagouaroundi. Taxonomy (NCBI): domain Eukaryota; kingdom Metazoa; phylum Chordata; class Mammalia; order Carnivora; family Felidae; genus Herpailurus; species Herpailurus yagouaroundi. Next base: position 54,961,246 of record NW_024412395.1, on the reverse strand, counting down.
TTATAGTTATGTGAATGCCCTATTGACATCAAGGGCTACTGATTGTTGTATTAGTAGTTCCTGACAAATAGAAATTATTTGATATGCTAAGCCATTTCTGACAGAAGATATAAAGTTTTGACAAACATGTATAGCACAGCAAGTGTCCAATTCTAAAGAGCAAAATAAATGCAAACCACCATTATGGTGAACACAAACAGCCTGAAAGCAAGTTATCAGTAAGCAAATAATTGTTGAACTGTTATGAATGGAATAGGATGTTGAAATAGGGCATGATTGGCTGATGTTACATATGTCCTTGATTACCTTGCTTGTGCTTTTATCCTAATAAGTGACATTCTTTGTATTCCCTTGGATGGCTAGACAGTCTGACACTGAAGAAGAATAAATATTGCATGTGGTACACATTAAGCTGTCATCCAAGACAGCATTTATAAAAAGTAACTGGAGAAATTCATAAGAAATTCTGCACTGCTACAGTTTCCTGGCTCCAGTCATAATTGTCAAAGTTCTTGACACATTCAGGTCTTCAGAAATGATTTAGGTTTACAATGGCTTGGTGTATGAATAATTATTTCAGATTTGCGTTCTCATATTGCCTTAAGATATTAACGTTACTTACCCAAATGTTATATTTTACAGTAATTTTTATTTTTAAAAATGTCTCTACATTGGTAATAGTGACATACCTCCCATCTTATGGTCTTTCATAAATGGATTTTAGACAATTCATGTATTTGAAAGGAAGAACAGGAGTTTTTAAATGCTTAATTTTTCTTTAACCTATTGGAAAATATTGCTTGCTTGTGTTTAGTGCTACCAAACAATTTTCACAATAAGTATTTTTTATTTTTCTTCACCAGCATTGGAAAGCCTTCAAATGGTCCAAATGAATACCATTTTAAGACTGTTTCCAGAAAAAACAAAGCACTACTTGATGTTTCATTTTAAAATATTGGATGATTTTGTTGACATACTTCTATAATTTTAACATTTCTTTCAGGCAGTTCAGTGTTTTATTTGTTCTAGTCACTGTTACCTCTTAACATTTCCTTCCGGAGGAATGTGGGTAGAAGACACAACATTGTACTGAGATAAGCATACCTAAATAAGATGTAAATTATGAATGCAAATTTAGCAAGCATTTTTAATGTCTCTGTTTCTTTTCCTGAACTAAAATACTTCTGTCGTCCTAACTATGTGGTGTGCTACACAGTAACTGAAGGATACCAAAACAAAAACAAAAACAAAAACAAAAAACCAACCCCACACTTTTTCTTTTTCATATTTCTGTAACCTGACACAATTATTCTAAGCCATTTAAAGTTAAGTAATTAGTATTCTCATTCTATAATCTAATCAAGAATATAACGATATTCTATCAGCTGATTACTAGGAAATTGTGATTAAGTATCAGAACGATTTATGATCCAACACAAATAACGAAAATAAAATACAGTGTTGATTTCTAAATTAGGAGCCGTGTTTCAGGGAGAACAGGAGATCAGTCAGTTTCTGTGACAAATGTAGTTTATGTTAGTTTTAAAATTATATAATATTAATTTGGGGAAATGTTTTAGGATATTCTCTTTAGTTTGAAATCTAAACCATCCATTTGGATTGAAGAAACTTTTCTCCAGGTATAACACTGCTCGAATGTTACCTATAGCTTTTAACTCTCTAGGCCACTACAGAGCACAAAATATTTGCCCAACTGGTAAATTGAACTGTAAGTCCCACTGTGGGAAATTGCTTTGCTGTGCTCCAAACAGCAGTTATCTTAGTAATTGTACCTGAATTCTTTGTGGCTAATAGAGCATAGACATCCATTTTACAAGCAGAAAATTATTTCTCTTAAATAATTTTAATTATAAATCCCCCAAATAAAACGTGAATCAGTAGAGTATAGTGAGACATTAAATCACATCATTTTTAATTGTTAGTGCAGAAAAGTGAAATTCTTTTTTCCTTCTAGTGTAAAACTGTACATATCCGACATTTCACATTCTAAACTAGAGCTCCCAACAAGGAGCTTATCAGAGCAAATTGTCTAGTCCATCCCCTTCCTCACTCAAAACCTAATGACCCTTTATCATCATGGTTTAGATTGCTGGACACAGATGTGAGAAAATACAAGTAATCTACAGGTAACTACAGTAGCTGCACTGATGTTCTCAGAGAACTGACTGCTGGGAAGATAAAGAGCTTCCCACAGAGTCTGTGACTTTCCGGCAGCAAAGCACATCATGAGCTCATACATGAAGTTTTATTTGCTGAAGATTCACAATAAGATGCATTAGAACATTCAGCAGGGACTCTTTTTAGATGAGCACGGAAATTCTGGAGGATTATTAGTTGATGCCCCAGTGCATAGCATCACACTAAATTTTTTTTTTAAGTTCAGCAATATTAATTCTTTGTGTAGCTATCAAAGATTATGTCTACAATGTAGCATTAATATTGAACTTCTTGATATTTATGTAATCTACTACAGACCCTAATCTCTTTCTCTTCACAAAAGGCTGAGCTTCTTGCTGGAAAGTAGTTTGGTTATGATTTTCACTATGAAAACAGAACAGCAGTTTTTCAAACTTTAGTACTAAATTGTATTTCAGAGGACTTGTTTATTGGCCAGGTGCTTTGCTTTTGTTAGCTACTCAGATTTTGATCAGTGAAGTAAACTCATTTATCTATTCACATGCAGTTGAGTAATTTAGAGAATTACAAAGAATGATTGGGGGTTTTTGGCTAAAAGTGCTGCACCTGTAGCTTAAGTTTTATAATTGTTAGTTTGACTATTATTTGCAGTGATCGTAGTTTCATACAGCTTTAGAAAACTACAATGCAAAAAAAAATGGGTACTTAATCTTTTTTATGTATGAAACATTTTGTTTGTAGTCATTGAATTTGGTTTAAGTTTACTAGATTGGGGTGAATCAGTATGAATTAGACTGCCTGAACTTCAGGTGTGTGTTTCTCCTAAAAAATAATTTGCTTGTCATATTTTTCTAAAAGCTAATTAATTTTGTTTTTGTAAAAACTACGACTACTGGATTAGGAATAGTCATATTACATTATATGTCAAAATGAATTACAGTCCTCAAATCAGTTTTAGAAATTGCCATTTTAGTAGCTGAAAGATAAAGACGATTTTCAACAACCAGTATTAGTTAAGCAGTTCACAGCCAACAAAAAAAGTAGTGAAGTATTTGATTCATTCTTACATAATTGTATGGGTTATGTACCTAGCTTAACTGCTATTCTTTATGGAGAATATTGAAATGCTCAGAAAATTAGAGGAGACACTGGTTAAGCGTTTTTGGCTAAGTTCCTGCCCATTTTTGCTTCAAGAATATTGTAATATTGAACTTTTAAGAATAAGTTTTTGGAAGTAGAGCACCAAAATTACGTCAACTCTACCTATGATCTTAAGTAATTAACTTTAAGTTTCTGGTATAGAATGACCAGTGAACAAAGTAAATATCCTATCAGAAAACAGAAAAGACGAATTGTCTCTAAGCACTTCTGGTCATTAGAATTCTTGTTATTCTTCTAATAGCAATTAGTTCCACTCTTTTTGGAGATTTATCTCAGTGAAGATTTTTAGTTTACACTGATATATTTGAAATATTAGTAGCATGGCATAGATTAATCTAAAAAAATAGAACATTGAAGAATTGTTTGAGGCAGTATTCTGCATTAATTCTGTTTTTAGTTTGCTATAAGATCTAAAGAAAAAACTGTATTTGTTTCCATTTAGCAGCAAATAGGAAACACAGAACTCAAAATTCTACAAAGCACATTTTCTTACCCTCTTTGTGTTTAAAAAGAAAGAAACCAGAGGAGCATGTGCAGTGTAAGATTGTTTTGCATTTTTGTTTTTACATCACCAGATTAAGTATAATGAAACCCATCTGCAAATTGTAGGAACTACTCCTTGGTTTTTGTCAAGGACTGTAGTATGGTTTTTTTCCTTCTTTTTCTTCTACAGTTTTTTTTTTTTTTAATTTCAGCAAGATATACAGAAAATTAAAAACCTTGTCTGTTATAAAGTTTTGTTTGAGCTTTTTAAACTGAGTGATTAGCAGAAATAATGACCCTGTCAGCCTTAATCACATTAAAATGTGGTTAACATCATTTAATTTTTTCCACTTAATATGCAAAAATTTCCAGTAGATTTGCAGTGAAGGCCATTGAAATTCCATTAGAACAAGAATAAAAATTTCAGGCATCATTTATTCAGAGAAGGAATAAAGGTCTCGATTGAGAACTGCTGAATCTTTCTATTAGAGACACTATGAATCATTACATTGAATGTACCGTACATTTCGATAGACCTGTGTCTGGCTTTTTAAATGGTTGAAAATCATGTTTTCTCTGTTTTTCATAAGGAGAAATAAACTGGAATTGTATAATTTTATAAATATCTGAAAGATTACTGAATGTTTTATTTTGTACTTTATAAGTCTGCTTAAATTTTAAATAGAAAGTTATTTGTGCCTGAAAAACAAGATAATGAAAGAATTAGTTATTTTAACATGGAACAAACTGCATAGCTGATCCACAGAAGGGACAGGTTGTGTCTTAAGTAGTTATTTTAATATATGCTAAAGTAAGAAATTTAGAATTAAGAACCAAATGACACTAACTCTGTCCCCAAAGTTCATAGCTTATCATTTGTCAAGCTTCAGCTGATAGGTTATGCTGCATTAGCTATGTATGAGATAGAATGGAAGAACATTTTATGGCTTCTGGTATTGTTTATCCTTTTATGCTCATTTTTGATATTTATTTGTTGTGATGTATTCATAGACTAAAAAGTAGGGAAAGCTGAATTTTATTTTAAGCAATTCAGAAATGCCTACTATATATACTTTCTTTAGCATTTTGCATTTGCCAGTATCCTATAAAACTTCCATTGTATGGAATGTTTCTTCCTCATTAAAAACAAAACAAAAAAATTAAAAAAAACAACAACTGTTACTGTATATACCTGATAAGCGGAAATGGTTTTCTGGAGCCATTCCTATCTCTCGGGTAATTAAGTAATTATACAGTGGGGTGTGTGTGTGTGTGTGTGTGTGTGTGTGTGTGTGTGTGTGTGTTTAATTTGTATTTTGTTCCCAAACCATTTGAACCCATTATATAATTACACTGTGTGACTTTGTAGTAAAAATACCATTGGAAAATTCATCAGGGAAAGTGTTCCTTGCATGTGCTGCTCACAGTGTATGAACTTCTCCATCCTCACGTGTTTCTGTGTCTGCAGAAATCTAAGAACACTTAATTGTCTGCTCCCCTTATTAACCACACCCCTTCTCCTGACCATGGTTGGCCCCAGTGGCCTTCTCAGAAACACCTTCCCTGACTGCCCTGTCTAGAGACATCTCCTAAACTCCCTTTTGTTCACAGCATCACGTGTATTCACTTCAGAGCGCTTATCACAAGCTATACAATCTTGTTTATTTGTCTGTCTTGTGAAAATTTAAATTCCAGGAGAATAAGGACTTTGCCCGTATTTTCTGCATTTTGTATCTTCAGTTCTTGAACCTGGACTCAGTAAATACTGTTGGACTGAATAGCTGGCCAGATGAAATGGGTTGAATGTATCCCTTATGTTTCAACATTGGCTTTTAGTCCTCATTACTACAAATATGTAGATCATTTGAAGTCTGTCTATGCTAGTTAGATACATCTAAGGTTTAGAGTACAGGTAAATAGACTGTCTATGCCAGGGGTCAGCACATGTTCTCTGTTATGGGTTACATGGTTAAGTATTTCCAACTTGAAGGACCACACAATCTTTGTTGCAGCTACTCAGCTTTGCTGTTAGACTGCGAAGGCAGTCTTGGACAGTATGTAAATAAATGGGCATGGCAGTGTCGATATTCCTTATGGACACTGAAATTTGAATTTCATATAATTTTACTGTCACAAAATTTTCTTCTCTGTTTTTTTTTGTTGTTGTTGTTAAGAAATCATTTTAAAATGTAAAAACTGGCCACCTGGCTGACCCAGTAGAACGTGTGCCTCTTGATCCCGATCGGGGTTGTGAGTTCGCGCCCCGTGTTGGGTATAGAAATTACTTAAAAACAAAGTAATTTTTTAAAAAATGTAAAAACTATTCTTAGCTTGCAGGTGATACAAAACATACCATAATTTGCTGATCCTGGTCTATGTACTTAGCCAAAGACAGTCTTTCAGTTGTGCATGTGGTTATGTATCCCCATTCACCTTCATTTCTCCTCTCTCTCCTGCATCATCAGTTCCCCTCCCCCTCCCCTGGTGGATGTTTCCTGTCAGCATATAAGCTTGCTGTTATGTCTCCAGTCTTTAGAATAACTTATTTTGACCCCATATTCCTTTCACACTACAGCCTATTCTCCTCTTCCTTGAAAGAGTTATGTAAATATTAAATGAAATTACATATGTCAGATGCCTGTCAGTTTTTCCTTTCCTTTTAAAAGAAATGTGGTTTTATAGTAGTATTTTTTGTATTACTTCGTTTGCAGATTTCTCTTCTTTAAGGGAAAACTAGTGTGGAAAATATATCCTGAATAATATTTTTCTTCAATGCAATATGACCCTCATGGTATTGGGGGGAGAAGACCAATAATAGATGAAAATATGCTCTATTCTGTGTACCTGTTTCTATCTTTCTGTCTGTGTCCCTACCGGAATAAACTGTCTTTAGAAACTTCATGACTTTCTCTTCTGCTTGGCTTTTGGGTGGCAGGTATATTAGCTTTTCACTTCTAATCTCTTTACTGATTTTCCTCTGTGCCTGCCATGGCTCTTCCTTAGGGATTAGTGATTGAATGACTCTTAACCTTTTTCACTTCTCTCTGTACTCTGCCTTTAACTCTAACCTATATGCTGGTGGTTCTCAAACTTTAGTGTGTGGCAGAGTCATCTGCAGCGTTTATTAAAACATAGATTGTTGGCCTCACTACCAGATTTCTGATCCAGTAAGTCTGGGATGGGGTCTGAGAACTGTCACGTCCAAAAAGTTTGTAGGTGATCCTGATGCTGTGGTACACGGAGGTTAGGCTGAAGAGCGCCGCTCTGCTAATAATTTGCAAATTGGCCTCCTTAGTTTCTTCTCTTAGTCCTTTTCAAGTTTCATTATTCCTAACTGTCAACAAAAAACCCCACTTGGCTATTCCATTATCATTATTAAGCTTAAGATGTATAAAACTAAACTCCTTATTTTTTCCTATAAAGCATCCACAGTGGAATCTACTTCTAAACTTTCCTCTTTGTTAGTGGTACTGGCACCCTTTGAATCTTTTCAGCTTAAGTTCTTCATTCTTTAAATCATTTTAACATATCTTCTTTCATATACCATATTCAGTTAATCACTGAGTTCCATTTTTTTTCCCTTCTAAATCTGGCCCTTATTCACCCTTTTCTCTTCATTTTCACTGCCTATCAACTAAACCTAAAACCTCACCACTTCATGTCTGAGTTATGTAACAGCCTCCTACCTTATCAGCCTTGACACTGTAGCTTCTTTTCATGTGCAGGGCATTCTCATTTGCTTTAAAAAAATTTTTTTAATGTTTATTTATTTTTGAGAGAAAGAGAGACAGAGCGTGAGCTGAGGAGGGGCAGAGAGAAAGGGAGACACAGAATCCGAAGCAGGCTCCAGGCTCTGAGCCGTCAGAATGCAAAGAGCCTGACACAGGGCTCGAACTCATGATCTGTGAGATCGTGGGTTGGTAGTAATAAACAAGACAAGTATTTTTTATGTATACTGAGCTGAAGTCGGACGCTCAACCGACTGAGCCACCCCAGAAGCCCCTCATTTGCCTTAAACAAATCACTGTGCCATTTTCTCAGTCCACCATCTTTCCTTGAAACATAGGAGAGTATCTTCACAACTTGGGACAGGCAAAAATCTCTGGGATGAGTTACAGAAAACACTTATAATAAAACACTTATGACTTCATCATAATGAATAACTTTCCTTCATCAAAAAACATTACTAAGAAAGTGAATAAACTAGCCACAGACTGAAGAAATATATTTATTACACATATATCTGACCAAGGAATTATGTCCAGAATATATTGTTAAAGTTTCTACAAATGAACAATGTTATGACCAATTACCCAATTTTAAAAATGGGCAAAAGTCTCAAACGTACACTTTATGGAAGAAGATACATGAATAAACATGAAAATAGGTACTGGGGCACCTGGGTGGTTCAGTCAGTTAAGTGTCTAACTTCAGCTCAGGTCATGTTCTTTTCAGTTAGTGGGTTCGAGCCTCGTGTCAGTTTCTGTGTTGACAGCTTGGAGCCTGGAGCCTGCTTCAGGTTCTGTGCCTCTCTCTGTCTCTCGCTCTAAAAAATAAACAAACTTAAAAAAAAATTTTTTTTTTAAAGAAAACTTACTAGACCTATCCACTCAATGAATCAAACTCCAATGAACATCGACCCTGTGGTCTAGTAATTCCAACTTCTGGAGTAAAAATGTATGCCCATATGTTATAAATGGTCCTGTTACACAAAATAGTAGCAGCCTTATTCGTAATAGTCTAAAATTAGAAGCAACTTACATGTCTATCAGTAGGGAAATGAATAATTGTGCCTATTTATACCCATAAAATACACAGAGCAACATGGTGAGTCAGGAGTGGGATTGGGTAGAAAGGGCCATAATGGAAAAAGCAAAGTTTTAAAAAACCACCATTGGTTCCTTGTTTCCTATCAGATGTATATCAGTATACATAAAAAATACTTAGATGAACTTGGTAAGGCTGACTTGGTAAGCTCTGTGACAACAAGGACCATGTTTGTCTTGTTTCTTACTACCAACCCACTGCTTTGTTCTCTCCCTCCCTCTGTCTCAAAATAAATAAAGAAGAAGAAAAAGAAAGTATGCTTCCTACTCTTTTACCTCAAATCCATTTCTTGTATGATATTTGCAGCCCTAAATAATATTTTGCCCCTTCTTAGACACTGTAGGAATATCACTCAGCTATGATTTTAATGAGTAGCAAACTTGCCATTTTTTATACAGCAGACAGGACAATATAAAGAGGAAAAGAAATCTCTTTAAAGATATTTTGATGTGGTTAGTCCTTAGACCTTCCTTATCAGATAAATCTGATTAATAGCCAGAACACAGATACAACACAGTTTTATGTAAGAAATTAGAACCGAGTTGAGGTGTTTAAAAAAGACAGCAGTTGTCATTTTTATCTTTATAAGCTAATATATGTTGAGCACCTACCATGTGTCAGGTACCATACTAAGCATTTTACATGTACTTTCTCATTTAATCTTCATACCAGCCTTGCTGTTATTATCTCCATTTATAGGTGGGGAAACTGAGACTTCAGAAAGTTTCTATAACATGGCTAGGGTTCCTCCTGTCTGGCCCCAGACAGTGCTCTATAACTATATTCTGTACTGCCTCCCTTAGCAAAGGGATTGCCTGTGGGAGTTCTTTAATTATAGGATTCCTTTCATTGAAATAAATTAACTTTTTTTATTTACAAAAATTCATTTGGCACACAATGTCTTGTCAGTAAAATAATGGACTGTGGCTTATCATTACTTGTTAGGACAAAGTACAAGCTATGAAACCAACTACAAGTTTTGGTAGATGTGATTCCATTCCCATGTTTCCCAGTTACTCCTTTCCTTGTATAAAAATATTCTTCTCTTAAGCCATTTGGCGTACCACTGATAAAAGTCACTTCATTTCTCATCTAACATGGTTCTATTTAGCTTCTCTGAAAATATATGTTAATAAGAATAATTGCAGGTACCTATTTGCAGCGATTGAAGTTTACATAAGAGCTCTTCTGTTTCTTAGTGCTTCTTGTTTCTCCTCTGTCCCCAAATCCCTTTTCTCCACAGATACATAAACAGTGACTTTCCCTTTCTTACAGTGACTATTTGCCTTGGGTTTGGGTCCTTCTGTGTCGGTTCCTTTATAAAATTTACATGTACCCCACATGGTAAACTGAGGATTTCGATAAACAGGATCATGAGGGAATGGTCAGTTTTGTTAGATTATTGAAGCACCCTACAGAGGCTGAATTCAGAACAACTTCAGGAAGAAGGATCCATTTAGGAAAGGAGGTCTGTGCAAATGGACTCTGACATACACACCCATATTTGTCTTAGCCTTGGTGGTTTCTTACATTCTTATTGGCCCCACAAAATTCCAGCTCTATCATGAGTAAAAACCCCTTTCCTTTTCTGCTTTTCCTGTTATAACTAAACCTGAAAACAATGTTACAATTGAAAAGACAATTAAATGTATTGGTTTCTGTTTTTCTGAGATGTCTGATTTAAATGAGGCCAAAATCTTCTTTTGTTGGGATTGTGGCACCCCCTCCTCATTATGCCTGTAGCACATTACTTCCTCTATCATAACACTTACTATGCTCCTTTACCCCCTGTACCCCCTTTTTCAAAGTGTAACTTTGAAAGATCTAGCGTAATGCTTACTAGTACACATAGTTGCTTAATAATATTTTCTCAATCATTGTGCTTAAATTCTTTCCCTTCCACTTACCTCCCTATCTATAAAAGGTTGGTGAGACAAGAGTTCTTCCTAGAAATACAGACCTGATTTTTTTTTTTTCAGACCTCATTTTTAAAAAGGACTCTCACTCTTTATTCACAGGTAATCTAATAGTATTTTTAACTCTACAGTAATGATTAAGAATGACCCCATTCACTGATAGGAGAGAGCTAAGGTTGGGAACTAACATTTGAAGGCCTCTTATGTTCTAGGCACTTTAATACTAACATCAACCTGTGAGGAAAAGTATTGTTATTTGTGTTATAGGTGATTAAACAGAGGTTCAGGAAACCTAAACGGCTTTTTTAGGATCTTGTGGCTAGTGTGCAAATAAGCTGAAATTTGAGTTGATCTTTGCCTTACTCCAAAATTTCTGTTTTTTCCTATTGATCCCTATTGTCTCTAAAAGGTCAGACATCATAGGATCATAATGTACAGAATATTAGCATTTTTGTTATCTTTAAAATCTAAGTTTAGCTTTGGGGTTTATATTTTTTAGATAATTAGTGTACACGAAATTCTCCCTTTTAAAATACACAATTCAGGGGCGCCTGGGTGGCGCGGTCGGTTAAGCATCCGACTTCAGCCAAGTCACGATCTCGCGGTCCGTGAGTTCGAGCCCCGCGTCGGGCTCTGGGCTGATGGCTCGGAGCCTGGAGCCTGCTTCCGATTCTGTGTCTCCCTCTCTCTCTGCCCCTGCCCCGTTCATGCTCTGTCTCTCTCTGTCCCCAAAATAAATAAACGTTGAAAAAAAAATGTTTAAAATACACAATTCAGTGTATTTACAGTGTTGTGCCACCATCACCACTAATTCCAGAACATTTTACCCCCAGAAGAAACTCTGTGCTTATTAATAGTCATTCCCCATTGCCTTCTCTACCTAACCCCCTGGTAACCACTGATCTGTTTTATGTCTATCTGGGTTTGTCCATTGAGGATATTTCAAATAAGTTGAATTATAGAACATGTGGCCCTTTGTGTTTGATGGCTTTTACTTCGTACGTTTTAAGGTTCATCCGTGTCGTAGCATGTATCAGTACTTCATTTCTTTTTATGTCTAACTTACATTTCATTGTATGGATATACAACTTATTATTGTCCATCCTTTTTTTTTAACTTCTTAAAAAATTTTTACTTATTAAGTAATCTCTACACTCCACGTGAGGTTCAAATTTATGATCCCAAGATCAGGAATCGCATGCTCTTCCAACTGAGCCAGTCGGGCACCCCGATTGTCTATCTTTTTAGTTATAAACATCCTGATGGTTATAGAATGGTATCTCATTATGGTGTTGATTTGCATTTCTCAATAATTAGTGGTACTGAGCATCTTTTCATATGCTTGTTGGACATTTCCGGGAGACATGGTTGCCCATTTTAAGTTGGGTTTCTGTACTTTTATTACTGAGTTAGTTGTAAGTTATAATTATTATTAAGTTTTAAATATACACATTCTGGCTGCTAGACCCTTATCAGATAAATGAGTTCCAATGTTTTTACCCATTTTATGGATTCTTATTTCACTTTCTTGATAGTGTCTTTTGGTGAACAAAACTTTTAATTTTGATAAAGTCTAATGTATTTTTTTGTTTGGTTACCTGTGCTTTACATGTCCTCTCTGAAACACTATTGCCTAATCCAAGGTCATGAAGATTTCCACCAGTTTTCTTCTAAGAGTTTTATAGTTTTAACCCTTACATTTAGGGCTTTGGTTCATTTTTCTTTTTGTTTGTAGATATCCACTTATCCGAGTACCATTTGTTGACTATTCTTTCCTCGTTGAATTGTTTTGGTACCCTCATCAAAAATCAGTTGACTGTAACGCAAAGATGACAACAACAAAAAACAAATAACGCAATTAAAAATGGGCAAAAGATTTGAATAAACATTTCTCCAAAGAAGATATACAAAGAACCAACAAGCATATGAAAAGATGCCAATATCACTAATCATTAAAGAAATGCAAATCAAAGCACAATGAGGTATCAGTCATCTCACACCCTTTAAGATATGAGCACTACGAAAGAAAAGAAAATGTGTTGGCAAGGATGTGCAGAAATGGTAACCTTTGTGCAATATTGGTGGAAATGAAAACCAGTATGGAGATTCCTTCAACAATTAAAAATAAAATTACCATGTAATCCAGCAATCCCACTTCTTGGCATATATCCCAAAGAATTGAAAGCAGAATCTTGAGAGATATTTGCATACCCATGTTCATTGCCTCATTGTTCATAATAGTCAAGAGATAGAAGCAACCCAGATGCTTATCAGTGAATTAATGGATAAGCAAAATGTGGTATATACCTGCAATGGAATATTATTAAGCCTTTAAAAAGAAGGAAATCCACTGAATTGTTTTGATGCCCTTGTCAGAAACCAATTGACTGTAACAAAATCAACATCAAACAACACAGTTTAAAAATGGGCAAAGGCTTGAATAAACATTTCGACATATGCTATTACGTGGATGAATCCTGAGCACATCATGCTAAGTGAAATAAGGCAGATCACACAAGAGAAAAACTATATGATTTTACTTGTAAGAGGTGTCTAAAGTAGTCAAATCATACAAACAGAAAGTAGAATGATAGTCACCAGAGACTGGGGTTCGGGGAGAAATGGAAAGGTGGTGTTCACTGGGTATAAAATTTCAGTTTTGCAAAATGAAAAAGTTGTGAAGATCATTACACAGTAGTGTGAATATAGTTAACACTACTGAACTATACATTTAAAAATGATTAAGATGACAAATTTTATGTTTTTCTTTTACCACAGTGAAAATTGTTTTATTATTTTATTTTATTTTATTTTTTATTTTTTAAAATTTACATCCAAATTAGCATATAGTGCAACAATGATTTCAGGAGTAGATTCCTTAGTGCCCCTTACCCATTTAGCCCATCCCCCCTCCCACAACCCCTCCATGCCACAATTAAAATTGTCTTAATCAATTGATTATGGGTGTATGGGCTTTTTGCTGAACTCACACATCTATTCCATTGATCTGTATGTCTAGCTTTATGCCAATGCCACATAATCTTGATTACTTGACATATAGTTTTTATAGTAAGTTTTAAAGTTTTT
>NW_024412395.1:54943018-54947515 GCF_014898765.1 Herpailurus yagouaroundi | reverse complement strand
TGGGGTTTTGTTTGTTTTTTTCAATATTATTTTGGCTAGTCTGTCTCGGCCTTTCATTTTTCATATGAATCTTAGGATGGGCTTGTCAATTTCTGTACATAAGGCAGCTGGAATTTTAATAGAGTGCGTGGAGTCTGTGGATCAGTTTGGAGAATATTGCTGTCTTAACAGTATTCAGTCTTTGACTGCATGAGTACGGATGTCTTTCCACTTCAGTCCGTAATTTCTGTTAATGGTACTTTGTAATTTTCTTGTACAAGGACACTTCTTTTGTTAAATATGTACTTCTGAATGTTCATTTACCTAATCTGTAGATTAACTTTCAATTTAATTCATTCCTAATTGTTGATCTGCCCAGCACCTAACGAGCATCTGTTTGTGCCAGGCACGGTTATAAGTGGTGCTGGGGATACTGCAGGGAACAAAGTATTTAAAAATTCCTTGCCCTAATAACTGGGTAAGCGGGTTCACCAGTGCTGGGTAGAAGAACATAATAAGTGCTATGGAAAAAAAAAATGAGGTGAGGGAATAGAGAATGACAGAAGAGGAGAAGAGAGAGGTGTTTTGTTTTGTTTTTCTTTTAAAGATGGTGAAAAGTAGTGTTTAAGCAGAAAGACTTTAGCACTTACACTTGTTCGGCTTCTGGCATATGCCATAAAATGGTAGTTTGCCATCTAAAAAGGATCATCTACTCATTGAACTTGAGAGTTGCTAAAAACAACAGAACTTTCTTCTGATGAAATCGGATGCAGAAATTCAACATATAAGAATGATGCAGCTGTGGTTGAAATGCGAGAGTGGAGGATCTACAGCCTCCATGTTCCTTCATCTCTTTCCACCCTTTTGTCTCCTAGCATCTTGGGAGCTCCTTTAGAGAACCCAGAACATACTGAAAACTACTCATCAGCTTGCAGATTAGTAAATTAAAGCTAAGAGGCCTTAAGTAACTGCCCATAGTCACTCAACTAGTTATTAGCCTAAAGCTCTTTCCATTTTATCATCCGTTCAGAAGATGATTGAACATCCACTGTGTCTCAGTGCTACTGAGACACAACAGCCACTGCTGTTGGGAGAGTTCTGTGGATATATCTGGGAACAAAAGACAGTCCCTGACCTCAAGAAGTTTTTATTATAGTGGGAGAAGAGAAGAAAATAGGCAATCTATAATACAGGGTGGAACGTGGTAATAGCGTCTGTCTATGTGGAAGCTCAGAGAAGACTCTGCAGGAGCAGGTTTCTTAAATAATAAATTGGAGTTTGACCAGTTACTCATATACTTAAATGAAGATAATCCCAAAACGTGGTCATTATCAGTATCAGGCTTTTAACTATAAATAACAAACACCATTCTAATACATAATAATAAGACCCAAGGTAATATGTCTCTAGGGTTGTTTAATTCAGTGTTCCTGTTTAACTCAAGGTTGTGATATTATTATCAAGAAGAAGGGTTTTTCTCCTCTTTCCCCACTTCGGTTGGTCACAAAGTGGCCCCTAGAATTCCAGGGTAAGATCCAGAAATAGTGTGCAGTAAAGACGCCCATCTTTTCTTGCTTAAGAGCCAAAGGAACCTTTCAGAGTCTTTTTCTGAAGCCTCTAGGAGGCTTCCCCTCATGCCCCATGACCAGAACGGGGTTCCTATGCCCATTCTCAAACCAGTTGCCAGCTAGAGAGTGGGATTACTATGGTTTTCTCCAACTATTTAGGATTCCTCCTGCTGTTTCCTCCTGTCTATTCATTGAAAGAATTTTTTTTGTAAACAAAGCCTTTTTGCTGAATATAGATAATTGCATATATTATCTTTTTTTTTTAAGTATGTTAAGAGTTAAAGAAATCTCAGAGTCGTGGTGAACCCAAAGTGTTAGGATAAATATATCCCAATTTTTCTAATTTGCTTTTAAGGTTGTCTCCTTGTCATAGCACCTATTGTTTCAGTTTCTTCATAACCTTCCAGTTACTGCTAGAGTCAGAAATCTTGTTAATCCTTGAACCAGAGAGCCTGGAACCTGGTTTTTATTTATTTGCTGCAAAAGGAATGCCCATTTCTGTAGACTTTATTTCCTTTTATGCACACATGGGCACACACACACGGACACACACATGCTTAGATGTATACAAAGGCCATCTTACTATGGTGACTGCAGAAGGAGTGGAGTTTTTCAGACAGTGGTTCTGTGAGGTCCTTATAGGGAACAATTTGTGGTATAATATCCCTTTTACTTGATAAGAATTTAAATTTCACAAAGTCTGCTCTGTAGGAATCACTTCTTATAATTTGAATCTAGACTCCAAAGTTAACTTACTACAGATGTTTTTCCAGGTATTGAGGCTTATTAGAATAAGAGACGTGTAATCATGTCTTACACAGTAAGAAACTGTGACCATATAGTAATTCTGTCTAAAGTAATTATTTTTACTGTGAATTTGGAACTTCGTTGACATGGTAGGGGATTCACAGACCTTTTCCTTACACTTCCTGAAATTCTAGTGACTTTTTTCTCTTGTGGTTTTGAACCTGGAAGATGTAAGCAGGAATTTTTTGTATTATTCTCACTCCTCTCATATCAGTGGGATAGGTGGTCAGCATCTGCTTAGTTGTCTGTTGGTCTGAGGAGTTATCTCAGACATTTTCCTCCTTTCAGTTAATGTGCTGTTATTTTCAAAGTCCTTTAGTTCAGTGCTTCTGAAAGTTTCATATATCTATGAAATACCTGGGGATCTTGTTAAAATGCAGATTCTGAAATTCTGCACTTCCAGTAGATACCCAAGTGATGTGACCATGTTCTGAGGAACAAAGTTATAATTGTTCCTCTGTACAGCTCCATGAAGTCAGACAAGAACACTGAAATTTGAAGTCTGTTACATACATCAAAGATGGGGATCTCTTTTGGAACAGGGATTAGGTTTTTAGACACGAATGAATTAGACTAAAGTTTACCTTTTTTTGGTATTTCCTTTCTCCCTCCTTCCCCTCCGCCCCCACTGGCTTCCCTATTCTAGTAACGCCATTCTAATAACTTTATTCAAAGAATTCTAAAGAATTGGGAATTTTCTATTTTCTGGAGTTAACTTTTTGGCCTTGAACAAATATTGCTTACAGCATATGTTTCAGTTTGTATATTGTTTGTGGTATTAATTTTAGTATTAATAATTCTAGTGTCATTTATTGCCATTTGTGAAAGACCTGGATTAATCAGTGTTTCTGTCATCTTTAAGAGGATAACCTTACCTTCCATGAGCCATTATTTCTTTTTTTTTTTTCTTTTCTTCTACAACACTGTAAATTGACATTAATTTGCAGTGATTATGTTTGGAAAATGGGAAAAAGGAATGTGATATTTTAAAGTCATTTCTTTGGTACTCTGAGCAGTTTTAATAGAAGAGAGAGTAAACCTGTAAGGCAGGGAGACTAAAATGACCTCAGTGTTTATCAGTGCCCCCTGGATTTATGGTACATCCATACCATGAACAACATGAGAGAACTAGCTTAGTAAAGGTCAAGTCCTTAATAACATTGACTCAGTGATATTAAGTCACTGAATGAACCAGCCCTAGATCCTCCTTTGTGTAAGTTGCATCATTTTCTGAATATTGACATATGGTTCTTGGCTAGCAGTCGGTCAGAAATAAGATATTACTGCTGATTTTTAAAAAAAGAAAGAAAAAGTAAGACCTAGATTCGCAGAAAATTATGTAGGTTGTATATAAGGACCTAATCCTATCATATGTAACAGTTTTAAGGATTTTAAATATACTTTGATGTTGCAAACTAGAGTGAACAGATTGGAGAGAGTTCTCATGTTCAGCAAAAATACCATAAATGACAATATAACTTGGCTTTAGTGCTGGGTTGAGTGATCTTTAGTAGCTAGGATGTAGTCAAATGGCTAGATGGACATGAAGTATGGAGAAAAAGTTAAAGTTCTTATGAAAGTATGTTAGAGAAAATTATTTCAGGAGTTTAAGTTGCAAGAATTTAGTTACGTAGAATATCAAATAGCACCATCGAGATTGTCCTATTTCCCATTATAAAGGCAAGTATTGTTTTGTGAAACCTGTGTCAGTTTGGATATGTGTATGAAAATAATATGTCTGTGCACCATATGTTTGAATCAAGTATAAAATCTATTTCTTCCTGTGGGTAATATTCAAAAACGAGTTTGAAAGCTGTTGTATTAGAACACAATAAAATGGAAGATTTAACTCCAGTATGGAGAGGTTTCAGTTAAGATGGTGGACTGAGCCGGTACAGGAGGCTCCCCTCTTGTTCCTCATGTATGGAAACACCAGAGAAAATAACCAGTCAAGGATGGTCTTGATGATGATGTGGTATTTTTAGAACACACAGAAGGACTTGAAAGACAGTAAGGGGTTTTCTAGGTGCCAAAAACAATGAGGAAACTCAGTGAGAGTAGAGAGTAAAATCAATAAGGTATGGCTCTTGAGGAAAACCCAGCTAATATATGGCCTAGAAGCCTTGGTGGCCATAGGAATAAG
>NW_024412395.1:54872538-54943008 GCF_014898765.1 Herpailurus yagouaroundi | reverse complement strand
ACCCAGCTAATATATGGCCTAGAAGCCTTGGTGGCCATAGGAATAAGAGTCCAGGCATGGGCCCTGGACTGCAGGTACCAGAATGAGGCTCATTCATAAAAGCTTAGAAAAAGCTATCCTTTCCATAATCAGGTGCTAGAAAAATGCCTTCCATTCCCACCCCTTCCAGACAAAGGAGGAAACTGTACTATCAGGAATTAGAGACTAGGACAGAACTATATGAGGTAGGAGGCCTTAATTTGCATGACCAATAGCCTAATGCAGAAATAACTAAGCCTTAAAATGATCCAGAGCCCATGACCCTACATAGCTCTTTCCTGGAAGAATAAGCGCAAAACTACTCCATAGATAGATCTCTAAACATGGGGAAGCAGACACCCTTGGAACTTGACTGCTGCTGCCAAATGACCACACACAAATGACCCAAACGGCACAGCACATACAAAGGAACCAACTGTTTGAGAGGCTGCTTGCAGGTGACAAACGATGGGGGGGCAGAGTTTTACCCAAGAAACCAGAAGTAATTAGAGCAGTCCAAAAAGAACTTTTAATCTGCTTAAAATAGGGAAAGGGACTAAGAACTCATTAAATAAGAGTAAAATATTCTTAAAAAGAGCAGGTAGATTTGAAAGAGAAACAAATAGAATTTTTAGAAATAAAATTAGTATCTGGGAAAAGAAATACAAGCAATGTAAATAAACCCTAGGAAAATCAAATTATGGAATCTGGAATTTTAAGACTTGCTGAGAAGGTCAGATTATAAGAGCAAAGATACATTTGAGACATGATCTTTTGGAAATCGAATACTAATTTAATATTAAAGATCTTGTTCTGCCAAACAGTCTCACCTCACAACCTGCCAGTGTATCTCCAAAGCATCATCCTTTTAGTCTTAAAACTCCTTGTCTTTGCTTTGTCCCCTTGCTATGGAATCATTACCAGAGAGAAAAATACAACTAATGGCAATTCCTTTTTCCATTTGTCACTCATAAGACTTTGGGGAAATCAGCGTGGCTCTGGCTCCTTATCAAGAGAAGGGTGGATCCCCTTGCAATAATCTGGTTGTATAAATTTGCAAAATGAACATTATCAAAGTCTTTACAGCTTAACTCTTTGGGAGTGTAGTGTCTTTACTGTTTTGTCTCTCCTTATATAATTTGATATTCTGTGACAGTTTCATCATCATTTTCATTATTTTGGTCTCTAACAATTGGATAGTGTTCTTTAGACATTTGTTAACGTTGTATATGGAGATTATTATTCAGTCACTTTGACAGAATGTACTTGAAACTGTTTTTCTGGTGGTGGTACTGAGCTCAACTTTGATTTTTCATATCCCTCTTGTGCTAGTAGCACACATTTTTTAGATGACTAACTATAGTTTGGGGTATGGTTTGTAGCAATAGAATAGACATTTTTTTCTGCAAAAGGTAACTGGTCCCAATGGGGTTCAAACTTGTGATCTTGGCCTCATTATCACACTTTTGTAACCATAAGACCTAATAGATATATTATATGTATTTCAGTCTATAATCTTAAAATTGAGGACTATGTTTTCATTACTGAAGGCTTACTTCAAATATGTAATTAAAAATCACTTTGGGACATTTCTCACTTTTGTTTGATAGTAAAAGTAACAAAAGTAAAGCAGACAGCCAAAGAACCTAACTCACTTTTCATCTTCCCTGTGTTTTCTATGACAGTGAAAGTCACAAAAGTGAAGCTTGCAGGCAAAGAGCCTAACTCACTTTACGGAGAGTGCTCCGGTACCTTTTTCTTTTAGTGAGGCTATAGCAGGTCTGATGTCAGTCACTTTAGAGACCTTTAGACCTCAGTGCTCATTTATTGCTAAAATGTACCAGCTCTGCTTCTGCATTATGAAGATCATCTGTCAACACTTTGAGATATTCTCCTTTGTTATTAAGCTTGTGATGCTCTACACTGTCAGGTTTTTTGCCAATTATAGTTAAGGTACAATGGTGTATTCACCAGATCAAAGTCTCACATTGGCGGTAGAGGAATGATTTGTAAGTCTTTATTCATCTGAATTGTACAATAGAACACCTGAGGAATGCAAATAATCCCTCTGAGGATTCTGCAGGAAAGGCTGTTAAAATGACAGGGTAGAACTATTGTTATTCTGAATTGATGTTTTAGCCAAAGTAATTATTTTTTATCTTGTTGTTTCATAACAGTTCTGGTTTTATTAGTTATGTTGACCATATTTATGAAACAAAATGTGTATTATATTTTTATATTATCCTCTTACCTGGGCTTGTTTTATTTCATTTTCAATGAATACACACACACACACACACACACACACACACACTTGATTCTGACTTGTATAATAAACGTATGTTATTAAACCATATCGTTTGTTTGAATAGTGTAAGTCTGTGAAGTAACTTAGAATCTTATAATGTTCTTATAGGCAGAAGTATATCAATTTAAATTTTCCCTTTTTGGGGGCACCTGTCTGGCTCAGTCTGTGGAGTATGAGTGTGCAATTCTTGGTCTCGGGCTTGTGAGTTTGAGCCCCCCATTGGGTGTAGAGATTACTTAAAAGTAAAATCTTTAAAAATAATAATAAAAATAAAAACAGATTTTCCCTTTTTTCTTTAACCTGTCCTTCATAATTTTGGATAATAAAATATCTGGTTTGGATTTCTTATTTTAAAGGACACATACTTTATTCCAAAATAATCTTAGGGATTGTTCCATTCTTTTAGGATGTGACCAAAGGAAAAAAAAATTAAGATCAGAAACCACTGATAACATATTAAATAAGTAAATTATAGGTTAGCCTTCTATAACAAACATGTACAAACTGCTGTATGTAAACATGTACATACTGTTGTGTGAATATTTCACTCCTTTATCCCATCCTAAATCCTACTCAGTAGGCTATATTCTTAATTTTATAATAACTCTGATCCCCTGTCATTTTCTTTGATAGGTGAGTTTTGATGAATTTGTGGTCCAGTTCTTGTGTTTCTAAGGTGGCATTTACATTGATTATTTAAAGGATACCTGCCACAATTTTTTTTTGCCATAATAGCTATTAAAACCTTGGTCTAAATTTGGGAGACTAGTAGGGTTATGTAAGACTTGTATGCATTAACATTTTTAACATAAGTTTCTATGACATCTATATTCACTTCTATACTAAACCCTGTTCCAGAATCATAGGCATATAATCTATGATAATCTGAGAATGAAAATAATAGTAACTACTGTTATTATTAACAGTTAAAATAATAGTAATACCATTTATTGGAGGCCAGGCATTACTTTTCTAGGTTCATTACAATATAATGTGTACTATAATTATCTCCATTTTTATAGATGAGGAAACTGAGGCTTCTTGGGGCACCTGGGTGGCTGACAGCTCAGAGCCTGGAGCCTGCTTCAGATTCTCTCTCTCTCTCTCTCTCTCTCTCTCTCTCTCTCTCTCTCTCTGTCTCTCTCTGCCCCTCCCCTGCTCGTGCTCTCTCTCTCTCTCTCTCTGTCTCTGTCTCTCTCTCAAGAATAAATAAACATTATTAAAAAGAAAGAAAGAAAGTTTCAGTAACCTGCCCAGGAATTAAAAGCTAGAATCAGAACCTGGTTAATATATTCACTATACTTCTTCATTTTCTAACTACTGCTTTGCCAGAATACTCCATGATTTGGAAGAAAAAGAAATCATTCAATAACATCCTTTCAGCAAACACTTGGTATCTATTCCCTAACTGATTTGGCTTTCTAAACCCTTTGTGATTAAAGGAATTTATTTCCTCTGCAGTTCCCTTATTTGTGGTCCTACAAAAGTGAGATTCGTTAAGAATGGTGTGCATATATAATCAACTAGGTTTGTAAATCTGTGTTTCTGGATGTGTTTGTCTTGATTAGCAGAAATCTCCCTCACAACCAGGTGTAACTGTAAGCTTTTGTTAGTCCCAGAGGGAACTGAACTAGGCATATAAATATCTGGGTGGAACCAATTATTTATTTGACAAAAACTTCACAATTATCTGGCACTTTTTAGGTTATGGTTCCTATATAAACAGAACTTGACATTTTTGCTTCTTAACATTTTACTTTGTAAAGTAAGGAAAATAATATAAATCATAAAATTGAGGTTTTCAAGGGCACAGGTGTTAATGCTGAAAAAATTTAGTGTAAGTTTAAAAAGTTTTATAATATTTGTGTAATAGTTTGTATTGAAAATGTGCTAAAGTAAAACTAGATTACAGTAAAATCTCATGGCGTATACCTGAAGCAATTGCTGCCTGTTAATGCCTTGACCTTGGAAAGCTATACACAAAAAGATGGCATCATAAAACCGTGCAATTCTTATGAATATGTATGTGCTACTTGATAATAATGAATGTGGTACAGTCATGCATGCACTACAAGATAATGTTGTGCCCTTTTTTGTCTACAGGTTGATAAAAATTAAAGAGTGGGTGGACAAGTATGACCCAGGTGCCTTGGTCATTCCTTTTAGTGGGGCCTTGGAACTCAAGTTGCAAGAATTGAGTGCTGAGGAGAGACAGAAGTATCTGGAAGCGAACATGACACAAAGGTTAATTAGCATTCATTTTCCCTACACTTTATTATCAACTATTTCCTTGCAGTAATTTAATTGCTTGCGCTGATAGAATAATAAATGACAGAGTAATTACCATTATAAAGAGGGAATCTTCTCCTTTCTTTACCATGAGACAGAGTGAAAAGATTTATTTTAAATTAAGTTTTTAACTGTCATCTGTCATCTCTGTACAGTGTTTTAATTATAACATAGGTATTAGTTATGTATATTTTTGAGAAGGAATGATCGCCAAAACTCTTTCGTCATGTTCAGTGGGGGAGGGGAAAGGGTGAATCAGTTGCCTTAATTTTTTCTGAGTAACACTAATATATTGTTTAAACATTGGATTTCAGTCAAATAATGTTGCTTGCATGACCCATGTCCTGGAAATAATTAATATTGGAGGAAAATAGTTTTAGGATGGGTAGATCAAATTTTTTTTTTTTTACGGTAAACAGTTCGAAATGATACATTCAGACTAATATAATTAAAACCTATTTTAGAAGGGGTTTTTAGAAACAGTTACATGCTTTCAGTCCTCTTCAAGTGTATTATGAAAGATGAATGGTCATTTACTAATATCTTTAACATTTCTGTTTGAAATGAATAATTTTAGCTCTATACTGATCTCTGGCACAATCAACTTATATGTTGAGTGAATTTGTTTCATTTTATTTCAGTGCTTTGCCAAAGATCATTAAGGCTGGGTTTGCAGCACTCCAACTAGAATACTTTTTCACTGCAGGCCCAGATGAAGTACGTGCATGGACCATCAGGGTAAGATTCATACTTATTCATCAGCTATATCCAGTTCCACACTATTGAATTCAGATTGATATCACTGACTTTGAAGTTTGTCATGGTGGCGGTTAGCTAGTCATTACAGATGAGGTTTTTGTCCAGGATAACTTTAATTATTTGTGAGCTGCTGAACAGTGAAAGTGGAGCGGCATTGATTGAGGCAGGTAACAATTGATTCTGCCTATTACATAGTCTGAATTTCTTCATCCTGTAGAATCTGTCTACCCTCCTCCTGTGGTCAGAGATAAGACGCACCAGTATTGTGCTTGCTTAATCTGTGTGACTGGGTTTGTCTGCAGTGAAATTGATGTTGCTTTTCATTTTGTATTCGCTAAGTTTGTTTGGGTTGCGGGTGGTTCTTTCCTCCTTTGCTTTGCTCGGATTACATTTTCAGCAATAAAAGCAATATGACATCATTATGCTCTTCATAGATACACAGTTGGGCTCAAAGAGCTAAACTCAATGTGTAATAATTCATGCTTTTTTATTTGAATTCATAGAAGTGGTATTTATTTTTGCAATGTTATATATTCAGTCTTTCTTCTTTAAAAATGTGATATGTATTTTAAATATTGATGTATACTGATTACGACCAGAAAGAATGACTAATTTATTCCCAGAGGACAATAGAAACTGTGAACTGTAATGGCTTGCTTTTAAATGTAAATATATTGTAATATGGTAGTTACTACTTAAAAATATTTTGAAATATATGTAGTCCCAAATAGCATTACAGGATATAAAAATAATGTCATAACTTTTAGAAATACTCCTTGTCTTATGGATTCTTCCATTATGCTTTTTTTAGTATATGCTCCATGATAAATTTTAATGCTATTTTGATTTCTGTTTTCACTGACTATCATAATTTATCGTTAGATTTATTTTGATTTAATATGGGTAGAATCACGGAGGCAGTTCAATGTAATGTTCAATGTGTTGTGTGAATGAGATTCACTTTTTATTCCTTCTCCTCTTTGTAAAGAAATGTTTGATTGACTTCTAACCAAGGTCCTTTTATATAGACTAAGAAAATAATGTCAAAGCAAATCCAAGTTGGTAAACAAATTGCCACGGTTTATTTTCACTATATATTTTAAAGCCTTTAAACTTCCAAACTTAAGTATATGTAGCAGGAAAGATAACATGTTCTGGGCTTGAAAATGTGAAAGCTGGTTTATCTTAAGACTGATTGTAAGTATCCATGATTTAATGTGCTAAGATATTTAGTCAGGTAAGCATCAGTGAGTAGCCATATTAACCCAATACATCTTTTATTGTAAAAACTGTGCTTTATAGTGTCAGACTCCTTATCACTTTAACATGCTTTATTAAGCAGCCTTTAGGTCACCATTATTTCTCAAATTTCTTTCCATGGTTGTGTGTGTCTGGAATGTATGTCCTTGTAATTTAACATATGGAGTAATTATAAGACATTTTTCTTCCCATATCAACTTGAATTTTCCTTCCTGATGGTTAGAGGCAGCCTGTATTATGTTAAATGTTTGGAAATTTTATTACTGAAATTTTATGAGAATTTCAAAATTATTTGCTGAACATAGATTTTTATGATTTGTTGGAAATGTCTTTAAAATGTCCCTTTGTATATTGATTTTTATATGTTCTTTAAATGAGCTGAAATTTTAAGGCTTTTTATCTTTTTTAAACCTTTG
This sequence comes from Herpailurus yagouaroundi, assembly GCF_014898765.1. Classification (NCBI taxonomy): domain Eukaryota; kingdom Metazoa; phylum Chordata; class Mammalia; order Carnivora; family Felidae; genus Herpailurus; species Herpailurus yagouaroundi. The sequence continues at coordinate 54,935,958 of NW_024412395.1, read as the reverse complement.
ATAATTCAGCTTGAAAGTTACTTTAAAATCCTTATTTTTTTTTCCACTGTGAAGAATAGAAAATCGAAATGAAACCTACACCCAAACTAGACCACTGCATCTAAATCAATAAAACTGGATGACAGTCAGGAAAAACAAAGCCATGCTTCTTTAATATCTACTGATCTGTCTGTGCTAAAATCTGCTGCACAGACAGTGCCCAGTGTTCACATTGGACTAATTGTATATCTGACATCTTAACTGTGATATTAAACTAAGTTTAAGTTGAACCCAACTGCAGATCAGAGAAAAGAAACTCTACGCTTACAATCAATCATCTTAAATGCAATTAGTTTTCTCTGGTCTTTCTTCTCAAAGAAAGGGACGAAGGCTCCTCAGGCTGCAGGAAAGATTCACACAGATTTTGAAAAAGGATTCATTATGGCTGAAGTAATGAAATACGAAGATTTTAAAGAAGAAGGTTCTGAAAATGCAGTCAAGGTAAGGAATTATCTTCTGGTTTCATATTGTATAATTTTTACTAATATAAAAATACTCATTCAAATGAATGATAGCTGTCTTTTAAAATGTGTGTCAGGGTTTAGTATTCCTGTCAACTGATTGAAGAGCTGTTGCTGTTTACATGCTTTTAGATAATTTTTAAAATGTGTGAATTATCAGTATATATTTGTGGCATTTTTCTAAAACTGAAAATAAAAATAATTTTAAGTAATTATAAATAATTTCAAAGAATTTGTTCACTAATGGCCAAAGGAAAATTATACTTTTTACATTTGAATATCTAAAGTAAAAGTAGTATATATATGCTCATGATCAATTCAAGGAAAGAGACAGAAATGTAGTTAACCAAAATCTGTTCTTGCTAAAACTTCATAGTTGTACTTTTTTTTTTTTTTTTTTTTTTTAAGATCTTTGGGAATTTGATTTGCTTTCTCAACACTAGAGGGCAGGTCCAAAATCATGCTTTATTTTAGCTAATAAGTATAATTTGATTTGCAACCACTAACAATGAAGCAGTGCTTATACATGAATAATGATTTTTTTTTTAACGTAAATTCTGCAAGCTTAGTTTGGCTTTATTAGGTTTTACTTAGCAAAATCTAATACTGTGTCATCTGTAATTGATAAATAGGTCAAGTGATTAAACTGACATTGTAGGAAGGCTTCTTTATCTTTCATTGAATTCGGTATTTGAAGAATACCATAGAAAATATTAAGAAGTCTAAAAGGTCTCTCTTGTGTTTACTGTTTGGTAATTTGAAAGGAATGCAAAAAAAGTTTGTTTCAAGTTTAGTTTATTCTCATTGGTAATCATTGGAAAGATCATACTGGACAGCAGGACTTTAATAGAACTGTTGGGACCCCAGGAAGAAGAGGGAAAAATCTTGGTATAATTGGTTCAGTGTAGAGTGAGAGCCCCATTTTGATTTTTAAGTGGAGTGAAAGAAGTTACATTTTATAACTAAACAAAGTCACTAACTTTTTAATGGTGTCATTTGTATTGATAGGTACACAAATACTGAGATTGAACTTTGTCAGGAATGCTAATCAGACTTGAAAAATCTCAGATTATTTTTCAACATGCTACATCATGTTGGCATGTGTATTTTTTCATGAAGTAAATATGATTAAGGATGTCTTTCTAGTACTAGAATTCAAGAACCGATGCTTCTTTTTTATATTCTGTAAACATGTTTTACCCATCCTTAATCAGTGTCTATGTTGTAATAAAGTTGAAGGATACATAAATTGGGAACGCTTCCTTGCACTATACAGAGAAACTTTATCATATATAATACAATAATATTTCTTGCTTGTAGAAATGCTTAACACTCACTGGAAGCTTTTATATTATAAATTAGAAAAGAATGACCTCTGGCTTTTCAGCTTAGAATACCATTAAAAGTATTTTATGTGGTTTTTCATCACCAAAACTAATATTTCAGAATTTGAACTCCAAGTAAAGCATTTATGAATTGCATTATGCTCTCTTTTCAACAAATATTTACTTGTATATTATCAAGTAGGTTTTACGTTTGAGAGCAAGATTGTGTACGTGTGTATGTGTGTATGTATATATATATGTATTTCTAACACCAGTGCAGCATAACTAATTTAATGCCAGTGCTGTGAACTATATACTGAATAGCTCTGTGTGGGCTTTGTAGTCTACAGGGATATCACATTATTAGCAATCATATCTGCTTAGGCAAAGCTGGCTTCTACAGATGGCTGCTTTCAAGTGCAAATGAACTGGTTAGACGTGTCTTGTTTAATACATACTCAAGATTCACAAATGGGTATTGATTTTTTTTTTCAACCAGTGTTTCTGATAGCAGTGGAAATGGATTAAATGGTCTCTAGAGAATTTAAAGGAACACTGTCACCTTTAATTAGTAGTAAAGTTGAGTGGTAACAAAGTATATAAACTTACATTAATATGTCATGTCAATACGTATTTGATTTAAATTGTCTATACTGTTTTATAATAGGGGGCTTTAGATTCTCAAAATAAGTAGCATATGGCCTTCAATATATCACATGTCTTTACAGAAATCATGTGAATGTGGGTATGTGTGTGTTTATGTGTATATCTATCTGTATCTTTTTAGAATGTTAGGGTATCTTGGTTTTTTAAAAAATGGTTCCATTTTAATAGCACATTGTTAGTAGGTGATTTTTAATAAGTAGTCTAGACATTTGAAAATATGCTTACTAGGGTTCTGTGATCTGGTTTGTTGATTTTAACCTCAGATATATGATCTCTGTTAGTGTTGTGTCTGATTAGTATAATTGTACTTGACTTTGAACATTCTTATCAACATCCTCAAAGAGAAGTACTAATCTTGTTGGGCAAAGGTTTCATGTTCTCAGTAAATTCTAGCAGAGAGAAAATACTTTGGAGAATTTTTCCCAAAAGATCCTTGAGTTCTCATTGTTGAGTGGTCGATGGTGGGGTCCTGTGGGACTGTGTCAGTTGTGTGCAGTGTTAAGTGTAGATGCTGAAGAGCCTGTTGTGCTTAGGGTGGAGAGTGTGTGCTGCACCTGGGGTGAACCTGGGTCCCTGGAACTGCTGCTTGTTTGTATTAGAATTACTGGCGGATTGCACTTGGGGATCTGCATGCCAGCAGGTGGAATCAGTTGCTTTGCCGACTAATTTACAAGTGGGAAAAATATCTGTCTTTGCAGTTCCAACCTGTTAGAGTCTGCTTGTAACTAGGGCCGTTAGTCAGTAAACTTCTTCGTGATGAATTTTAGTACACACTACTCTGGCTGTTGTCAAGACTAAATAAAAAAAATTCAAGGAAATAATTTAAAATCTGTACATTAAAATTGGTAATAGTCTCTCTTGTAGCAGACTCTTTGGCATCACCAGTATCACCAAATATTTTCCTTAAGCAAATAAAGTAGCTTCGAACTAGTTGTCTAGTCTTCCTGCCTGGTTTGATCTGTTTTGTTACAGTGACTTGCCGGATGTTTGCAGACACATCAGAAATGTACCATAAACAGCATGTAATGAAACTTAATGATATTGGTATAATTACATTTATGTACCAACAATTTAGTAGAGAATACATTATGATTATGTACATATGGAAAATCTAGTTCTGCCCAAATCAGGAAGACTTTGCTTCTCTCCTAGTCTAGTTTTGAACTTACATGTTTTCCCGTATTTCTTGTTGTGTTTAATATGACCCAAGAAGTAGAATACTTTTTGCATCTGCTGCTACCATTTACCTCATGTATTTAGTTTTAAAATAACCCATTTCCTCTCTATCTCCTCTTTACAGGCTGCTGGAAAGTACAGACAACAAGGCAGAAATTACATTGTCGAAGATGGAGATATTATCTTCTTCAAATTTAATACACCTCAGCAACCGAAGAAGAAATAAATTGTAGTTATTGTTCAGATAAATGTACAACTTCCAAAAAGGGATATGATTTTTTTAAATTAAAATTTCTGAAAACTGAGGGACAGATACAGTTGGGGGATGGGAATCTTCTAAAAACAGAATTATTTTTGTTTTAAAATTAAAATACTGTGTACCTCCAATGAAATGCAAGTTCACTAAATGTGAACAGCTTTGCTTTTCACGTGATTAAGACCCTAGTCCAAATTGTAGAGGCTTTTCAGGAACCATATTACTCTCATGATACTTCATTAATCTCCATCATGGATGCCAAGCCTGACACATTTGACAGTGAGGACAATGTGGCTTGCTCCTTTTTGAATCTACAGATAATGCATGTTTTACAGTACTCCAGATGTCTACACTCAATAAAACATTTGACAAAACCAGCCTTGGTGTGTTTGGGGATGTCTGTATTGACTGACTGTGGTGTGCTGAATGCGATACGGCACCTGGTGGTTGCTGATTACAGAATTTTAAGGCGTGTGTATGACACAGTAACTGGCAGTGTGGGGCAGCTGCAATTGTATCTTAAAAGTGAGTCTTTCACGGGAATCAGAAGAATAGTATACCAGGGATTTGTCTCAAGAAAGTTAATTAATTTGTAGATGGACATTTTTTTGAAAGATGATAGCAATGACGTTACAAAGGATAGACCATAGATAGACTGTGACCAAAAAGAAAATAATGCTGGAAACAAATTCTGCTTCAAAAATTAAGGGCTTTTTGGTGGTGGTTCTGATTATATTGAGGAGAGTATTCATTTTTAAATTTTTTTTTTCAATGTTTATTTATTTTTGGGACAGAGAGAGACAGAGCATGAACGGGGGGAGGGACAGAGAGAGAGGGAGACACAGAATCGGAAACAGGCTCCAGGCTCCGAGCCATCAGCCCAGAGCCCGACGCGGGGCTCGAACTCACGGACCGCGAGATCGTGACCTGGCTGAAGTCAGACGCTTAACTGACTGCGCCACCCAGGCGCCCCAAGAGTATTCATTTTTAATGTTTCCTTTGAAATTATGGAATTACTGTGAAAACTAACCATTTGTGTCTGGTGGGTTACATTCTTGTTTCATTTCCATAGTGAGTGTAAAAGTTCACTGCTAAAAAGATTAGACCTTGAAAACTGTAAATGTTCTTATATTTTCTATTAGAATATCTTAGGCTACTTGAAATTTTAGTATGTGTAAGTTAAGAACTTTCGGAAATTGTAGCAGAAAATTCTGAAAGAAAATAGTTTCAAACTTAGTTATTTGGAGACGTTTTGCCACTTAGCCTTCTCTTACGATGATAGTCTCAGAGTGTCCTCATCCCTGAGCCTCGCTTTCTTTCCCATGTTCACAGTCCTGCCAGACCTCCCTTTTCCCCGTCCATGGCCTTTTGTGATTTTCTATGATCCTAGCACCATTTCAGTGGAATGCAGGTTCACACTCAGGCCAGCCTTTGCCTCTACTATATTACTTTGTCACATTAAAGATAAGGAAGTACTAAAAACACACACACAAACTTAACACTGAAAGTTACTTAGTGTAGCACAAAAGGCAAGAAAAGAAGTGATTTTAAAGGAGATTTGGCTGGGCACCTAGGTGGCTGGCTCAGTCTCGGGTAAGCGTCCAACTCTTGACTTCGGCTCAGGTCATGATCTCATGGTTCATGAGATTGCCTCATGTCAGGCTCCCCGCTTGTGTTCTCTTAAAATAAATAAGTATTTTTTTAAGCATTTGGGGATTTAGCTATACAGAGGAAAGGATATTTAAAGAGTATTTGGGCATTTGGGCAAGTAATGAATATAATTGAGAAGCTCTTTAGTGAATATGCTCTTTTCAGGAATCAAATGCTGGTCTTCTGCAAACATAAAAATTAGTAAACAGGAGAAAAATAAGAATAAGTGGAACTAGATAAAACATAAATGAAACTCGGGTACGGGTGCAGTGAACCAAGTTTGTTGTGTAAATTCTTGTTATTTTTCTGTATTGGAGGAATGTATAGATTAGTGGATTGGTAAGGATTTCAGCAATATAAAAGGAAATCAAATCTCTTGCTTTTGAATCTTCTCCAAAGTGAATTGCATAGGCTATTTTTTTTAAGAGAACGCTTTAAAAAAAAAAATTATTTATGAAAGAGAGAGTGGGGGAGGGGCAGAGAGAAAGGGAGACAGAGAATCCCAAGCAGGCTCCGTGCTGCCAGCACAGAGCCCATCATGGGGCTCGAACCCGTGAACTGTGAGACCATGACCTGAGCTGAAATCAAGAGTCAGAGGGTTAACTGACTGAGCCACCCACGTGCCCCAAACTGCATAGACTTCCTAAAGAAGTTTGAAATCTCATTAAAAAGGCTTTAAGAGTATGTAATTGTACTTTCTCTATAACTTCTAATGTGATAATTGTGCATTGCAGAACAGAACCATTAATAAAAGAAAGAAGTTTTGAGGTAACTTCACTACGGGCTGAAATTAAATGCTAAAAATGTTGAATTTGGTTAGAAGTTCTGCAGCATTCTCTATACACATGAAAAATTGTATTTTCTACAAAAGTTGAGAATTCTAAGAACTTTTACATACAGATAACTGGGTATATGCCTATATCTTCATGTTTTCCCTTGTTTGATATTGGTAATAATGTATTTTTAGGATTGTAAGTGGATGTTTTCTTCACCTATCTGTAGATCCATCTGAGTCAAATTTGTGTTAGATGAGGTTAGATTTGTGCTGAGAGCTTGAAAAAAAGTGTGATAGCACTTAGTTTACTTTTATCATATTACCTTCATAACTCGCTTTGTAGGCATGGCTCAAATTAGAGCCAGGACCCCGCCCAAAAAAGCACAAATACTTATCATTATTTACGTAGTTATGAGTGAAGCTTCTGTTCACTTATAAATTGCCAGCTCCATTTGGAGAACAAGTCTTCTTACTCATGATTAAGTTAACTTTCTTGCATTAAAATCCATATTGATATTTATCTCCAGTTGTCTCTTTGTATTATATTCTCAAAGATTCTTTGTAACAGTTCTGTCCGCTCTCCTTCAAAGAGTCAGAGACCAGGGCACCTGAGTGGCTCCATCAGTAGAGAGCATGCAACTCCTGATCTCGGGGTTGTGAGTATGAGCCCATGTTGGGTGCAGAGATTACTTTAAAATAAAATCTTAAAAAAACCCCAAAAAGTCAGAGACAGAAAACCCCTTCTTTTCCTGTCTCATATTTTTCTGATTAGTCTACTTACATGCACTAAATGCTCTTCTTTTATTTTGCCAGAGACTTCAGAAATGATTATTCCTAATGGCAAGCTGCTTAGTCACGAAAATTGGTCTCCTTTTAAGCTTGTAAAAATACACTATAGTGATAGAATAAAAGAGCCAGGTTTGACCTTAAAAAAGAAAAAAAAAAAAGTGCCTGGATGGCTCAGTCGGTTGAGTCCAACTTCGGCTCAGGTCATGATCTTGTGGTTCGTGGGTTCAAGCCCTGCATTGGGCTCTCAGCTGACAGCCCAGAGCCTGGACCCTGCCTGAGATTCTGTGTCTCCCTCTCTCCCACCCCTCCCCCCCCTTCTCTCAAAAATTAAAAAAGAGGTTTGACTTTTGAGTGACTTTGTCTCCTAATTAATTTGGGGCCCCTATAAAAACTGACAGCTTTTGAATTGCCTTCCTGGTCTAGGAATATCCTGAGCCACTTGCAAATTAGTATCTTAATGAAAAGCCCCATGTTGCAACTAGGAAATATTTTTTAAAAACAGGGGACTCATTGGACCAGCAGCACTTCGAAGAGTTCTTAAGCCAGTATCTGATACGGGCCTTGGCTTTACAGGTTTCGGGACTTGCTTTTCTCAGCTCAGCCTATGCTGTGTGTAACATTTTCCAAACTTCTGAGACTAATTTATAAACTAGAATGACAAGTTCTTCAGTTTATAGTAAAATGTTCCCGATACGTAAGTAAGAAAATGATGATAAGGGTGTATACTCAGGAGTCACGAGGCCGGGGTTTGAATCCTGGCCACACTGCTTCCTGGTTGTGTGTCCCTGTTTAGGCAAGTTACTTTACTCTGAGCCAGTTTTCTCAGCTATCAAAGGCAGGTTATAGGACCTCTCTCATGGTTGTGAGGATTGAATGAATTTGTACATGTACAATGCTGAAACTGCTTAGTACCGAGCAAGTGCTTAGTAAATGATAGCAATTCTTTTAACTTACATTTGGGAGTACTTTCTCGTAGCATCTGTACCCACTCAAGACTAAATCATAGAACAGAAAGTTGCTTGGCAAATGTAAAATTAGAAGAGAGAAATGTAAATGTTGTTTAGGAAATCACTCCTGGGTCTTCTAATGGGTTTCTTCGATTGAGGATACTTCTGTCTACTTGACCAGTGAAGTCATTTTATTAGCCCTGCCTCTGTGTGGTCACAGTGAAAACACGGTCACAGATAGTTACAGTATTTCTCCTAAGGACACATAAGAATGGGAGGTAATAGGGAGATGTGCCTGTTTCGCATCACAGACGTACAAGCTGTAGGATGTGCAACAGAGTTCTTAGTGAAACATGAGATCTCAATCACTGGAGTTGAGATTCTCAGATCCAACTCTTCGTTTCACTCTGTAGTTGTGCTTCTCAAACCACAGCTCATTTTGATGCTGTTCCAGGGAAGCATTTCTAGATCTGCTTTCTCATCATGTATGATAGAGTTGCTTTCATGCTTGGCAAGCTGCTAAGGAGGAAAGAAACCGTCCTCAAGTGCCTGTGTCTGGCCTGCATTTGAAGGCACAGAACCCATCCAGCAAGATCAGTGCATTCTGTTGCCATAGGAATGTGGGAAAGACTGATAAATAGTGATGCGTCTGATTCTTTGACTCTCCTTCTGGTCTTTGTGCAAATTGCTATTTTTTTTTGTTTTTTCTGGTGAAATAAACCATCTTGGTTGTCTTAAGAGTACAAGGAATAGATCTCATCTTCAGTTAATTGCATCGCAAGTCCGTTTTCCTAGTCCTCTGGATATAGTTTTATAAAACACTCTACTCTTCATAACTATGAACTGTTTGAAGGAGGCACTTGCCGATTACTTTATCAACTCTGTTGATCTTACTCTGAGAAGTGACATAATACGAGGGTATGCTAGTTGGCTACCAGAATGCATTCCCTTTTCGTAATTTTAATAGAGTATATCTAGGCACCTGGCTGTCTTGCTACAAACTTTTTCAGCTTCTTTGCAGCCAGGTGTAGATCGCATGACTAAAATCTTGTCAGTGGAATGTGAGTGAAGGCTGATTCCAGATCTAGGCCTTCAAATTGTTGGATGTGTGTTTCCCTCAGGAGCGATTTTCCTTCCCAACAGGTCCCAGAGAGCCCATCATTAAAAATCCATGCGAGGACGCACCCCAGAGGACGGTAGAGCCACGATATGGCAGGAAGGACACTGAGGAGCAGAGCACCCGACTGCCCGACTGCTAACCGTGAGGCTGGTAAATGAAAAAGAAATAAACTTCACTGTTCTTTGAGCTACTGTATTTCTCTTGTAGCAGCTTAGGTTTTTACCCCAACAAACATATACATTTCCCATACTTGTCTCCATTACACCTTCTTGGGAATTCACACCTTCTGTACCATGTTACAAGCACAGCTTTACAGGGTGGAGAGAGCTTGTGATCAGATCTAGGTTCAGATAACACATCCACTACTTGGATGTCGCCCTGTGCAAGCTGGTCCTTCTTCATATACATAATGAAGATCATACTGACACATAGATTAAATGCCCTGGCACAAAAGGACTAAAGAGAGTTCCAGATGTATAAGAGGTACACAATAGATGTAAATTACTATATAATTCCCTTTAACATCACCTAACAGGCCCAGTCCTTATGTATTCTACACAAGAAAACTATGCAGCATGTTTTTCTGTGGTTCTTTAAATACCTGTTCTGCAGAAGAAATATTAATATTTTACTTTTGCTAAAGAACGTTTTCAAAGAGGAAATTGTTGGATTGAGTGATACGTGTTGACTTTTTTTTTTTTTTTTTTGCTAATAACATGCCCGGACTTCATGTAAATCTTGGAATTTTTAGGCTGAAAATGTCATTTTAGAATATCTTGCTTAACTCACCTATTCTGTAAGTCAGAAGTTACTGAGGAGCAGAAAGGTTAAGTAATGCTAACAAAATGACCAGTCACAAACTGTTGCAAAGAGTAGGTCGTAAATTAGTTATTTGGAAATTGGAATTTTCTCACAGAAAGTTGTTATTACATTTACAGAGTAGCCACAAAATTCTATTCAATACAGTGTAACTAAAATACCGTAGGGGACTTTGGACAGTCAAGAAAAAAAAGCAGTAAAAAGAAAGGCTAAGGAAATCCAAATATATCAAGTCAGCAATTGAGGCCATTGATAATCTGACCATAACCTACTTTTCTCTCATTATTTTATGTATCTCCATTATTCTTCTTACATCTCCAGGTTTTTTTTTTTTTTTTTTTTTTTTTTCTCATTATCCCTTTTCTGGTAAAGACACAAAGAAATTAAATTGCATAGGGGCGCCTGGGTGGCGCAGTCGGTTAAGCGTCCGACTTCAGCCAGGTCACGATCTCGCGGTCCGCGGGTTCAAGCCCCGCGTCAGGCTCTGGGCTAATGGCTCAGAGCCTGGAGCCTGTTTCTGATTCTGTGTCTCCCTCTCTCTCTGCCCCTCCCCCGTTCACGCTCTGTCTCTCTCTGTCCCAAAAATAAATAAACGTTGAAAAAAAAATTTTTTTTAATAAAAAAAATAAAAAAATAAAAAAAAAAGAAATTAAATTGCATAACCAAAATTGCACAGCTCATTACTTCCCATTCAAAAAAAAAAAAAAAGAGAGAGAGCCTGGCTGGCTCAGTCGGTAGAGCACGCAACTCTTGATCTCAGGGTTTTGAGTTTGAGCCCCATGCTGGGTGTGGAGATTGCTTAAAAATAATTTTATTTTTTATTTATTTTTTTTTTTAGTGTTTTTACATTTTTGAGAGACAGAGAGAGACAGAGCACGAGCTGGGGAGGAACACAGAGAGAGGGAGACACAGAATCCCAAGCAGGCTTCAGGCTCTGGGCTGTCAGCATAGAGCCCAGCGCAAGGCTGGAACTCAGGGACCAGACTACAAGATCATGACCTGAGCTGAAGTTGGAGGTTTAACCAAATGAAGCCACCCAGGTGCCCCAAAAATTAAAAAAAAAGCTTTAAAAAATGTTCATAACTTTACAAATAGTATAGTATACATAGGATTATCTTCATTGAATGACCCTTATTGGCCTTAATGAATAGAAACAATTTGGGGACAATAGAATGAAAATCCTGTCAGTCTGGATCATATAAACCTGCAAATTTTGGCAATCCATGATTTTCTCCTTAACTCAGCCTAGGACATCCATGAGCAGTTTCTAAAAATAGATAAATGATTAGAGATGAGTACAGATGAGAAAACACCCAACAGACACTTGTGATTCCCCTATTTCTTCACCCTACTGTCCCTTCTCCAAATTATTAGCATAAGAATCGTAAGTAATCATCCTAAAGAAATGAGGAATGTGGGAATTTGAAAGAAAGCAGCTTAAAAAGTATCCTACTCAATGAAAATGTGCTGTCACTCAGTCTGCTAAGGTGTGAGAAATGTTCTATATTTTTATCTTGGGAGCAGTTACTCAGATGTATACATATGTAAAATTTCATCAAGCTGTATGATCAAGATTTATGTACTGTACTGTATATGTTACCTCAATTTAGAAAAGTGTATCCCTCAATTATAAATGTAATTATATAATTACAGCCCTTGTGCACAAAGCATTACTAGCAATATTGAATCATCACAAAGTGCTTATATAAAGTTTTTTTTTAATTTTTTTTAATGTTTTTTTAACATTTTATTTATTTTTGAGACAGAGAGAGACAGAGCATGAATGGGGGAGGGGCAGAGAGAGAGGGAGACACAGAATCAGAAGCAGGCTCCAGGCTCTGAGCCATCAGCCCAGAGCCCGACGCGGGGCTCGAACTCACGGACCGCGAGATCGTGACCTGAGCTGAAGTCGGCTGCTTAACCGACTGACCCACCCAGGCGCCCCTTTAATGTTTATTTTTGAGAGTGCACATGAATAGGGTAGGGACATAGAGAGAGAGGGAGACAGAGAATCACAAGCAGGCTCTGTGCTGCCAGAGCAGAGCCTGAGGCAGGGCTTGATCTCATGAACTGTGAGATCATGACCTGAGCTGAAATCAAGAATCAGATGCTCAACCGACTGAGCTACCAGGTGCCCCACCCCTACTTTGAACTTTTAAAGATGTTGGTTAGAAAGATCAATATATAAACCATATACAAAGAATTTGTTAATGCTTAAGATGGCCACATTTTGCTATTGAACAGGATGAATTATTTCAGAAAATATGATAAAAACTGACTCCCATACATAAGAAGGTAAATTGTTTTCTATGATCCAAAGAATTGAAATCCATATCAGCTGTAATAAGATTCAACTGTAATAGCAAAAACAATTGGAAACAATTTAAGTATCCATCAATATAGGGAAATGGTGAAGCAAGTTATAATACACTCATGCAAAAGAATACCTTCAGCCATTAAAAAGAATAAAGTGCATCTATATGAGCTGGCATAGAAAAATTTCTTATTCATACTGCTTTATGGAAAAGTCAGTTGTGGGGCAGTATGTACAGTATGATTACAGAAGTAATCTCAGTTACCTGGTGTGTATCCTTCCAAATAGTTATTGTATGTACATATATGTGCATACATATTTGTTTTTACATAAATGGGATTAAAATAGTTATGCAATTTTTCATTTAAATAACTGAAAGATGTGAAGGCAATGTAAAGATGCATCTAGAATGACATCATATCTGAGAACTTCCGTGTATTCATTTGAGCCAAAACTCAAGGAGTGAAGAGGGTGTGAGCATTGCAGGCAGTAGGAACAGCCAATGCAGAGGCTACAAGGGAAGACAGAGCCCCGTGTTTTGGAAGAACAGATAGGCTGGGGTGGCTAATGTGTAATGAGTAAGAGGTTCTCAGTTACACAGGGCCTTGTATATATGACGTAGTGTTGAGCTTTCATTGTAACTTAAATGGATAGCCATTAGAGTTTTTCAACCACAACAACAACAAAGCCATACAGTCTGATGTGTGTTTTTATTTTATTTTCCTAAGTTTATTATTTATGTTAGTAATCTCTACACCCAATGTGGGGCTCAGATTCACAACCCCAAGATGAAGAGCCGCATGCTTTTCCAACTGAGCCAGCCAGGCGCCCTTGATGCATGTCTTCAAAGATCACTTGGAATCTTGATCTATCAGCCATCTCACCCAGTCCTCCCAGTCATGAGAGGATCCTGTGACAAAGAAGCAAATGTGCTGGCTGACATGCCCGGGAGAGATGGAGCAGGAAAGGGGACGTCAGGCCTGAGAACCACACCAGGCCTGCATTATATACCTTCCAGGGCAGCACTGCCTAGCAGAAATAGAATGTGAGGCATGGATATAATTTAAATTTTTCTAGCAGCCACATTTTAAAGAAACAATCTTAATAACATTTCATTTAACCCAGTGTTTCAAATTTTTATCACTTTAGCACATAATCAATCAAAAAATTATTAAGACTGTTTAGGGTTGTGTTTTTTTTTTTTTAATTTGATACTAAGTCTTCAAAATCTGGAGTGTATTTTATACTTAAAACACATGTCAGTTCAAACTAGCCACATTTCCAGAGCTCAGTAGCCATGTGGTCGAGTGGCTACTGCAGTGGCTATTACAAGTCTAGGGCTTTACCTTTCTTCTTGAGGAATTTAGCCTGAACTCATATCCCCATCTGATTTCAACACATCTCATAAAAGATCCCACTTTGCTCAGGCTGGCTGTGTTTTCATTTAAGGGTAAATATAAAATGCGTATAATAAATCCTAATTTCCTCTCCTTTTTTTTGAAGATAAAAAGGTGTGGGGCTCGCTGACTATGGAGGAGGGCAAGAGGGAGACCAGTTATGGTAGAACCAATGAGAGTGGCTCTTCATCTGAACTAGGCAGAAATGGAGAGATGCAACTTGACTTGATCTGCTTGCTGGAGGAAGACACAATGATGGACTGAATGAGAGAAGGGAAGGGAGGAAGGGAGAGAAGGGAAGGGAGAGTGACTTCTAGGTTTTTAGCCAGAGCAAATGGATGGTGCCATTTATTGAAATGGAAAAGACTCGAGGGAGGAGCAGTTATGGAAAGTGTGTGGAGGTAGGAATTGAGAATGTATTTTGAGTGTAGGCGACACAACTGGACTTCAAGACTTACTGTAAAGCTATAGTAAAGAGGACTGTGTGGTACTGGTGAAAGAATAGACCGATCAATGAAACAGAATAGAAAGCCCAGAAATAGACCCACCTACATACAGTCCACTGATCTTTGACAAAGGAACAAAGACAATACAATGGAGCAAAGGTAATCTCTTTAACAAATGGTGCTGGAACAAGTGGACATCCACATGCAAAAAAAAAAAAAAAAAAGAAGAAGAAGAAGTAGACCTAGACCTTACACCTTTCACAAAAAAGTAACTTGAAATGGATCACAAACCTGAATGTAAAATACAAAACTAAAAACTAAACCTCCTAGGAAATAACATAGGAGGAAATCTAGATGACCTTGGGTATGGTGATAACTTTTTTAATTCCAAAGACACAATCCATGAAAGAAAGGATTGATGAGCTGTACTGCATTAAAATTAAAAATGTCTGCAAGACACTGTAAAGAGAATGAGAAGACAAGCAACAGACTGGGAGAAAATATTTGCAAAAGACCTATCTGATAAAGAATTTAACCAAAATAGGGATGCCTGGCTGGCTCAATTGGCTGCAGCATGCAATTTGTAATCTCAGGGTTGTGAGTTCAAGTCCCATGTTGGGTGTGGAGCCTACTTAAAAAAATTTTTTTAACCAAAATATACAAAGTATTCTTAAGACTCAATAAGAAAACAAACCAATTTAAAAATGTTTTAAATGTAGGCTCAAGATGACCTTTAATTAAACACGTGGTAGATATCCTGTTGGCCACTAGCTACATGTGTCTGAAGTTCAGAAGAAAGTTTCAGGCAGCAGATACATAAATTTAGAATCATTACTCTGTGGGTGGTATTCAAAACCTGAGAAGTGAAGTAGATCACTTGACCTGGAACAAAGGTCAAGGAAAGGAGTGGAGATCAGCCAAACAGACTGAAAGAAGCAGCTAACGATGTCAGAACAAACCAAGGAGAGTATGGTCAGAGGAGCCAGGGGAAGGCAGAGTTTCAAAAAGAAAGCAAATGCTGCTGAGCGGTTGAAACAAGATATGTGTAAAGGTGTGCTGGTTGATGAGTTCTGTTTCACCTGAAAGTAAGTTTGGATGACTCTTGTGAAAAGTTTTGCCATAATTGGGACAAGAGAAATGGGACCGAAGGTAGAGGGAGATGTTCAGGCAAAAGGGGTGGTTGGGGGTTGGCGGATTGGTTGGTTGGTTGGTGGGTTCGTTGGTTGGTTCGTTGGATTTTTTTAGCAGTGGGAAGGAGGAGGGTTTGAGGCTGGAGGCAAAGAAGGAAAGGAAGGGACAGAAGTGTGGTCCTTGAGAGGTGGTGGGGTGATGGGGTTCGATCTGGCGCATGGGTGGAGGACCCGGCCTTTGGTAGGTGCAGGAATGCTTCTGGGATAGAAGAAAAGACAGGGAAGACATGAGGCCTCTGTACCTTATTTCTCAGTGAAAAGCCACAGCAGAGGGGCTGTGGAGGGGGCAGTTTGAAGGGAAAGTGGAAGCTTTCACACAGCTCTCTTCAACTTGCCCTTTGCTTTTGTGGGGTTTTTTTTCCTTTTTTTTTTTTAAACCAGGTTTCGCGGGCTAGCACAGAATCCTAGAAGCGCCACTGATTAAACCTTTACTTAGGCTGTGGGGACGTGGTTTGTGGGGAGGTCGAGGAGCACTTGGGGTGCAGGCCAGCAGCCATCAGGTACTTCAGAAGCGTCCTAGTATGTTGTCAGTGTGGACACTGCACGGCCTGCCCGCTGAGTGTCAGTCCCTGGGGAACCTGCGCCTTCTGGCCCCTTGGCTCCTGCTTCTTGCCTTGTTCCAGCGCTTCAGGTAATCTCTCATGAGGCTTGGCATTTTGTCTATTTTTGTGGTAAGATTCCTTGGTTCTTGCCCTCGTGAGGCCTGCCAAACCTCCTGTTTAGGGCAACCACCCTTCTTGAGAAAAGTTTCAGTCTCAGTGGAGAATAGCAGGTGTGGCTGCTGCTATCAGTGCTATAAACGGGGGGAGGACAGGTATAGCCCATAGCCTTTCATTTCAATCCTTTGAAATCCCATGAAAGTGCAGATGAGAAAGCACATCTTGAACTTTTGAGGTTCTTGCCTGAATGGATTAACTAACCCTGTTTACTAATATCTCTCTGCTGGCTTAGAGGACAATGGTCTGTAGAATTCAGTGCTCTCTTTGCTTTGAACAAAGCCTCCAGCTTGCCACTCTTCTGATCCCAGCGTGAGAGCAAGCTTGTTTGGTCAAATTTGGTGTGTAAGTGATTTCAGCCATTTGGCTTATCTTATTTGTGTCATTTGGGGTGAAATTCCAGCAACCTTGGGCATCATTTCTTTTTTTTTTTTTTTTAAGTTTATTTATTTTGAGAGAGAGAGAGAAAGAGACAGAGAGAGAGAGAGAGAGAGCGCACATGAGTAGGGGAGGGGCAGAGAGAGGGGGAGAGAGAGAATCCCCATCAGGCTCTGCACTGTTAGCGTGGAGCCTGATGCAGGGCTCAGAGCCCGATGTGGGGCTCCATTCCACAAACCGGGAGATGATGACCTGAACCAAAATCAGGAGTCAGACGCTTAATTAACTGAGCCACCCAGGCACCCCATATCATTTCTTTTTTACTTGAAAATAGATTTAATGAAGGGCCATATTAGGTTTGGTCAAGTTTTCTAAGTAAGGAGCTTATCCCATGGCTTAACTGAAATGATGCCACATATGATACCTGGTTTTACTGAGGTCCTTACCCAACTTAAACCATATAATAAATGAAAGATATATTTCCTTTAAAAATTTTTTTTTCTTAATGTTTTTTATTTTTGAGAGATCACAAGCAGGGGAGGGGCAGAGAGAGAGGGGGACAGAGGATCTGAAGCATGCTCTGTGCTGATAGCAATGAGCCCGATGTCGGGCCTGAACTCGTGAACCGAGGTCATGACCTGAGCCGAAGTTGGACGCTCAATGGACTAAGCCAGCCAGGTGCCCCTAAATTTCGTTTTTTTATGCATCCTTTGAATAGGAATGACCAGCTCAGCTATAGGGGACTGATGCCCCACCTTCCACCTGCTAAAGCCTCCAAATATCACAAACACTGCTGATTGCTTTTTGCTTGCTAACAAAATCTCAATTTTGCTCCATAGTAAGTGTGCCCATCTCTAGGAGATGAATCATTATTAGCCCAAATTCATCCTGTAATCTCTCTTCTACTGTGCAGGTGACCCAGCTCTGGCCTCCGAAATGTAAAGAAGTCTGAGGACAGGGCTTGACACAGCTGGAAGAAGAGTGGATTTTTCCTCCCCTAAAAGAGGGAGAACAGAAGAGATTACCCCACTCTTTTCCCTCCTGTTATGAGGACTGGAGATGAATTCCAGGGCTCTCTGGATAGCATTCCTTTTAGATTTGAAAATAATAGATTTAGTAAAGAACTGTATTCGGAGTAGTGGAAAAGGAAGGTCAAAAAGATGGGCATGGGCGCCTCGGTGGCTCAGTCAGTTAACATCCTACTTCGGCTCAGGACATGATCTCACTGTTCGTGGGCTGGAGCCCTGCATTGGGCTCTGGGCTGAGAATGCAAAGCCTGCCTAAGGTTCTTTCTCTCTCTTCCTGTCTCTCTGTGCCCCCCCCCCCACCAACACTCATCCTTTCTCTCTCTCTCTCAAAATAAATAAACCTAAAAAAAAATAAAAGTGGACCAAGAAACATCACTAACCGGTGCTGGTCCAAACCTGGATCAGCCTGCCTACAGACTTCGTGTTTTGTGCAAGAATGAAATGCTCTCATTGTTTAAGACACTTTGGTTTGAGTATTCTGTTACTTGCAGCTAAAAGCCTCCAGATACACATGACTTCACAAAATTTGCCATGCTCAAGAGCATTTATAACTAACACTCTTTACCCTGACTCAACAAAAGCAATTCCCCACCTTACACTTGGCTGGTAAACCATGGTTCCTTTATAGCTTGTTAACTTTAGCTAAAGCTCCAAGGGTATTATAAAACCAAAGTGTTTTTAATTTTTCTGGTTTTCCAGCATAATTTGGCTAAGTGTAATAGTATAACTAAAATGATTTTTCATTAACTAATCTCTCGAAAAATGTCAGTATTCCCAAAGAGCCATTTTAGAGTTGTCTTCAAAATGTTTTTCAACCTTTCTGGTTCAGAATTTGAGTTCTTAATTGGGGTCCGCCTTTGGGAATTATTAGAAACTGACTATAAACAGGCTCTACTATTGCCTGAGGCAATCACATTATTTTTTTACAATTGCTATAAAAGCTCACCTACATTATTAAAACTCCAAATATTCTTCATTCTTTATGGCTTGGCATTTCATAATCTTATTTGTCCAGAACTTCAGTGCTTTATCCATTTTTATTGCTCAAGGCTTAAATTTGTTCTTTATTTAATATTATTGAGGTTTTTCTCCTTTCTAACCCACTCCCATCTTTACACCTTATGTCCCTAAAAATGCATGAATATGACCAAACCTCATTTCAGGGACCACTGGGTCAAACACTGTCACGTATAGAATTAACTATCAAATGTACACCTTCAGTTTACCAGAATTTCTGTTTTTCATATCTTTGTCTGAGAGTTCATACACAGGTGTTTTGGTTAAAGCCAGCTCCAAGAAATCCCTGACATTTTATAACAAGCAAAAACACTCATAAGCTAAATTTGCTCAGAGCCTAAGTTAAGTCATGCAACCAGCCTAAATGGAATAAGTACAATTTTCTCTTCATTCTGAGTTTCAGTTTTTAAGTTGACCAAGGACGTTTTAGTTCTTAGCAATAGATAGATATAAGTGTATTTGCTAACTAAATGAATTGGGGTTAGCGGAGTAGAAAGAGTAACAAAACAACACTGACCAAGTAGGACATCAGTATTCCAGTAAATTCACTCAGTGCAGAATTTGAAAGCTGATACGTATTTCTGCAAGTGGTTTATGGAACTTCTCAAATTCCATGTATGGCCCTGGTCACATCAAGCAAGATGAATAGTTTATCGGCTGTATCACTGTAGGAAAAACTAGTAGTATAAACTTACTCGTTAAATTCAACAAGCATGTGGGGCGCCTGGGTGACTCACTCATTTGAGCATCTGACTCTTGGTTTTGGCTCAGGTTGTGCTCTCTCGGTCGTGGGATCAATCCCCATGTCAGGTTCTGTGCTGGGTGTGGAGCCTGCTTGAGATTCTCTTTCTTTCTCCTGCCGCCTCCCCCAACCCCCCCCTCCTCATTTTCTCTAAAATAAAATAAAATAAAATAAAATAAAAGAGAAAATAAAATAAAATAAATTAAAAAAAATTCAACAAGCGTATATGAGCCCAGGCCTGTGCCAATCAGTAAGGATTATTACCCTCTTAAAACCTAGGCCTTTTGGAGGAAGGTCTCAGAGTTGCCTCGGTTGTACCCACAGGCTTTTAATTTTGGAGATGACACAACGAGGCTAATGCCACTGAAGGAAGAGTGTTATTACTTACATTTCCCGAGAGAAGGGAGCACATTGTGCCACAAAGGCCACGTGGGGTAGCACCAGTTTTGGTCAGGAGGCAGAAGCAGTGAGGGGAAAGCATGGGCCAGAGCCTTTATTGTTTCCCACAGGAAGGCAAGGCAAGGCAGAGAAAACGGGTTAATATTGGCTAGTTTGAGTCAGCAGGCTCTGGGCTATAGAGGCGGTCTCTTGTTATATGCTACCTGGCCCTGGGTTATTAGGGCAGAGGAATATTGGCTTGGTATGTGAGTGCAATAAAAGAGGTGGCTGGGAGTACGGACTCATGACCGATTGGAGGATTTGTAATATTATCAGGTGCCCACAAAAGCTGGCTCACAGAGGTAGATGTAAACAGCTCTGGCCATTAGTGTGACCCTGTCTGTAACCAATGGATGCCAAGTAGACAAATATAGAATCTAAGAAAACGCAGAACAAGAATCCACGTGACCAGGGAGTCTCAGCGCAAACCAGTCCTCTTACATAAAAACACAGCTTGGAAATTATACTGTGTACCAATAAGCATTTGGAACACCAACCGTATAGCTATTCCAGGTTTTTATTACAAAAATCTGTAATAAAGAATTTGGCCTTGCCCAAAAACACGTCTGGCCTTCACCCTCAGCTTCTTGAATTAATCTGTGTCATCCCCGATACGACTGTCTTTGTTTACGGATAGGATGGCCACCCTGGATCTTAGAGTAAGGACCGGCCCCTCCAGAAAGATCAGTTATAATTTAGTGTGTGGCTTTGGATCCTGTAGTATCAATCTGTAAACTTCAACCATGGGGGCAATTAACGAAACCCCGTTAAGATCTCTGGATACTGATGCTCGTGTGAGCTTCCACGGTTGGCAGTTCTCCGTGTGCATTGTCACACATCAGTGCCAGGAGGGTAATGCATCTTTAAGCCACAGGAGAGGACAACGAAAGTCTCATGTCTGGAACCCTCCCAGATTCTGTCCTATGTGTCTCTTCCTTTGGCTGGCTTTCATCTGCCTCCTTTCCCGTATAAGAAACCAAAACCATGAATAGAATAGCCGCAATGGGTTCTGTGAGCCCTTACAGTGGATTATCGAAACTGAGTGCTCCATAGCAGTTGGTGTCAGAAGTGAAGGCAGTCTTGAAAACTGTGACCTCCACCTACGCAGTTTGTCTAACTCCAGGCGAAATCTCTACACATGTGTACTAGGCAAGTAAGTAAGTAAATAAGTAAATAAATACATACATACATACACAAAGTTGAAAAATAAAGAAGATATTAAATAAAAAATGGACACTTCTCCTGAGGATCCCACAGTAAACTCTTTCTGGATTATCTTTCTAGATATTTCCTGCATAAATGTAAGCGTATATACACACTTTATTATTTCTTTATCGTAAATGAGATTGTGCTCGACAACCTCTTCTAAAATTGCCTGTTATCCCTTCTATTGCATAAGTGGCCTTTGTGTCAGCACAGGTGGACCTCCCCCTGAGATCTGGATGGCAGGATGGTGTTCGTATGGCATGGTTGTACCATGATAGGAAGAGAATGGAGTCTCAGGGGTCTTATGAGATCACGTGACTGCACATAGTAGCACTCTTAGAACAGTGCTGATCCCAAAACAAGCAAGCACTCCCTGCCTTTGTTATCACTTGTGATTTAGCCACTCTCGATTGTGCACATTGCTATTTCCATTTTTTTAATGATTTCCAACAAGGCTGCAATGGATATCCTCCAATTGTACTTATACCCAGGGATGGAATTACTGTGTCAAAGGGTATGCGCATTTAACATCTTGCTAGATGTTGTCAAATTGCCCTCTGAAATTGTGCCAATTTGCATTCCCATCCCTATCCTGTGATTTGACTTACTCCCCTTTCCTCTCATTTACTGAGTATTATCAAACTTTTTCATCTTTGCCAACCTGATAGGGTTTTAGAAATTGCATCTCCTTGTAGCTTGTCTTTCTTTAATTATTGTGAGGCTGAGTACTTTTTTTTACATATTTGTTTATTTACTTTATAGTACTTTTTCTTCCAGCTCGTTAACTCGTGTGCTTTAATTTTCTATTTGATTTAAGCAAACTCCCTATGTCATTTGAAGCTAGTATCTTGAAGGAGAATTAGGCAAAAGAAAAAGATACCAGGATGCTTTTCCAGCCAGTGTTTCCGTATCATCATGACTTCCACGATGGCTCTCAACGTCCTTTTAAGAAAGAAAACAAGAACAAAAAGCAAAGCAAAATGGAAAACAATAGACTGGAAAGAGGTACTAATTTTCTCTGGTTGATTGAAGGGCTTTTGTTTGTTTGTTTATTCCTTTCGACTAAATAGAAATCATTCCCTTTATTTCAGCTTATATCCATTTTTCCAGGATGGAAACCAACCCACCAAGAACTGGATCTTTTTATTCTGCAATTTAAACCAACTAATAAATAAATGTTCTGTTATGTCTCACACAATGTAAGTGGTAGGAGACAACAAACTGGTAACAACTTGTGTGTGTCTTGGTAAGTTTTTTTTTTGTACTTTTTATAAGGTGCAAAACACAATTTTATGAGTTACTTTACTAAAAACAGGTTGACTCATATTGTCCTAAAGTCTTGATTTTCAGGGGCACCTGGGTAGCTCAGTCAGTTAAGTGTCTGACTTCGGCTCAGGTTATGATCTCACAGTTCGTGAGTTCGAGCCCCGTGTCGGGCTCTGTGCTGACCGCTCAGAGCCTGGAGCCTGCTTTGGATTCTGTGTCTCCTTCTCTCTCTGCCCCTCCCCCACTTGCGCACGCTCTCTCTCTCAAAACTGAATAAATGTTAAAAAAAAAATAAGAAAAAAAGAGATAGTCTTGATTTTCAAGTGACATTCACATTTTGCAAAGAATGCTTGTGTAAACTTTTCAGAAACTGATTTCTCCAAAAAGGAGAGATGCCTCCCCCACCGACCTGGCCACCAAAATGTGGCCCTGCCTTTCTTCAAATCTCCTTTTCTTCCAAAACCGACCTCTTGAAAGCTTCCCAGATGGGCTCCTTGTTTTTCAACTGCATAACCTCTTCCCTCCCCTCTCCCGTTTCTCATACCAGGTAATAGTCAGTATCTGATTATACATATACTGGCTGACTCCACGAATTTGTGTATGTCCACATGCATCTTTCCTCCCCTGGTAAAAGTTGTAGAGCTCCTCTTGATTAGGTGTTCTACTAGTTATAAATATCTGCATCACACAATACATCCAAGCTCAGCAGCATAAAAGCAACAATAAGCACTCATTATCTCGCACAGCTTCTGTGGGTCAGAGACCCAGGAGCTGCTCAGCTGGGCTGCAGGCATCCAGATAAAGGCTTACTGGACCCAGAGGATCTGCTTCCAGGATAGAGCACTCCCACGGCTGGCAAACTGTGGCCAGATAGTGTCTAATCACGTGGACTCGTTTGCAGAGCTGCTAGAAAGTCTTCATGCTGCTCGCTCTCCCCCAGAGCCAGCAACCCAAGGGGCAAGGCAAAAACCACAGTGTCTTTTGTGATCTAGCCTCTGAAGAAGTCCCACACTCATTTCCCAGATTTCCTATTTGTTACTGTAGGGGTGGAAAATGTTTCCCTTCTTCCCTTCTAGGTTCTTGGGCTGGTCTGATAATTGATATAAGATGGATTAACAGAAGAAAAACAAATTTCAAACAAACGGGAGTCCCATAAAAATATGAGACCCAAAAGGTCAGCCAGGTGTTTGGAGCTTATAGAACATCCAGAGCTAAGTAAGGGAAGGGGTCGGAGTCTGGAGATACCAAGCGGAGGACGGCCATTCACAGGAAGGCACAGGAGAAGTTTGGAAAACAAAGCTGTCCTTTTATGTAGATAAGTTTCTTGGGTAAGAAGGTGTCTCTCGTAACAGCTGTCTCCCTGAAACAGGCCCCCTTTCCAGTATAAATTTAGGCAGTTGAAGCGGGGGGGGAGGTAAAGAGGTTTTCCTGAATCTGCTGAGTTTTGGTTGCCTTTAGCTCAAAATAATCCTTTTGCCAAAGACACATATTTTAGGATGGCAAAATTTGCTCCCCTTCATTACATAGATCAACCCTCCCCAAGGGCATGAATACGAGGGCGCAGGAATCATTTGTGGCCATCCTGGAGGCTGGCTACCATTGGGATCCAGCCTTTTATTCATTCTTTATGTTATGCCTGCTACATCACAGATCTTGGCAGAGATATAATCACTTAAAAGAACTCAATGCTGTAGGAATACCATAATGAACAGGAAACTGGTTCCTTTAATTAAAACTGATGACACATGCGTAAAAGGACAAGTCTTAGATCAGCCAACCTGGGAAACATCTCCAAGGCAGAGATGTGCCCGTAGGAGGTTGACTGTGGACAGCCCTCTGGACCAAGATCTGTGGAGAGTGGAGGCTGACTGGGGTCAGGGAGCATCAAGGACCTCAGCAAAATATCCCAGGCAGCTCTACGGCTGGGATGGCCCCTCAGAGTATTTACACCACGGAAATTGGCATATGCTATGAGTCAGGGCTTTTAATCCCTGATTTGATCCTTCAGCTGGTCATTGATCATTTACCAGCACACAAGTGACCTATTGCATCCCATTCTCTGAGATCCAGAATGTATTATTTTTAGCATTTTAAGATCTCTAAGAAGTCCAACAATAAGGAAATGTGTTTAATTTTGTGAATAAGCATCCCCCAAAGATATGATGTGGATATAAATCTTAGTCCACAGACTCAAGTGTATCAGAAGCTATGTAATTTCCGGAAATTGCCTCACCAGCCTCCCACCCCCCGGGGTTGTGCCCCAGCTCCAGGGGCCAGGAGGGTGCTGACTCACTGATCCATCCAGGCACCACTCAGATGCCCCAAATCCCAGCCCGGGTCCAAGGTCTGGGCTGGCCCTCCTGTGATACTCAGGGTATGGGAAGCCTTGTCCTTGGGAGGGACACACTCTCTCACAGCTCCCCTGTCCACAGAACTTCCTGTTGCCTCTCAGTCCTGTTGCACCCATTGTGCCCGGTTCTGGAAAGCTTCTGAGTGCAAACTCTGGTCTAGGTGACTTTGCTGACCTTTGCTACCTCCCTGGGCTCTGCCCAGCCACCTCCCTGAACTCTGCTGAACACACACGGACACGAGCCCCCTCCTTTCCCTCCCCTACTCTTCCAGATTCCCCCTTCCCGTGATGCCTCCTCCTCCTTTCCCCTCCTACTCCTCACCCCTCCTCACCGTCCTCTTTTCCTTCCCCCTCCTCTCTCTCCTGCTCTCCTCCCTCCGGCTCAAGAACTTTCCAGGCTGGGGTAAATCCCACTCTATTCATCCAGACTTTGCCGGAGAATCAGCTGAATTCTCCTCAGGATTTAGGTTTTGAATAACAAAAGCCAGAAAGCCCCGGTTGTTTTGTTTTCGATTCTAACAGAAGCCTCCCCTAGGGCAGCGAGCACCGGACCCCCTTTCAGCTTAGATGGGGAAGGAGAGTATGTAACTGGAAGAGACGGAGTAGAGGAGCTCGTATCTAAAACTACCTTTCCCTCCGTCACACCTGTTGTCACTTCGGAAGAGTTTTGTGGGGCACAGTGCAGGGAAACTCTGCAGGTGCCATCCCACGTGGCCTACAGAGAACACGCCGGGGGCTGAGGAGGTGCCGCAGCAAGGCTCGGGGCCCCCAGTGCGCGACTGACAGCGGGGGAGCGCTTTCCTCCGCACAGCGGCCGCCCTTCTGGAGTGGGCGCAGAAGGGGAGGGCGGAACGGACGGAATCCCGGTTGACCCCAAGTTACCGGAGTCCCAGGGACAGCTGAGGGCGAGCGGGGTGGGGGTGGGGGTGGGGGCCGGGGTGGGGAGGCTGCTGTTCTTTGCGGCTTCTTGAAAACCTCGGAAGAGTGTATCTTCACGGTTGCCCTTGTGTTTCCACAGGCACTGATTTCTGGCACGTTTGAAAAGGATCCTGACTCCCACTGTGATAGTATAGGGTTCTGAAAGCATCTTAAAATCCTTGGGAAAATTAATATATTGATCGAGAAATGACAAAATGTGAAAACTCCACCAGACTAAAAGAAATTCAAACCCGGTTAAATGGGCATGATTTAATAGCAGGCTATTTCTAAATTGTTTATTTCACACAGCGTTTATATTGGTGGCAACTATGATAACAAATCCCAGGGCCTTGATAAGATCAACAAATTACCAAGTGCTAATTGTTTCTGGCAGGTGTAAGTGAGGAGATAAATAGCATATAAATTAAACTGCTGTGTGTGAGGGTGCCATTCCGGGACTCACGACTTTTCTGCACTCTGCAGCTAAGTAATTCCTCTTATCCCATAATTAGACACTTGTACCTTTAAAAACTGCACTCATTAATGCATATATTACCCTTCCACTGCCAGAGTTAGAAGAAAACAGATAAGGGGCAGTAGTCTAAGAAATTGAATATCAATGACTTTGCATCCCTTTGTCACCTTTGAAATGCAGGCCATCTGTCTTGGGTCACGTTTGGTCATCTACATAGTTGTTCCATGTGCTCAAGGGTGGCTGTCATCACAGCTGGGCCTGCGTGGCCTGGCCCCTTTCAAGATCTTGCCTCAGATATGCTTTTTTTTTTTTTTTTTAAGTTTATTTGTTTATTTTGAGAGAGAGAGAGAGACAGCACGAGTGGGGGCGGGGCAGAGAGCCAGGGAGAGAGGAAGAATCCCAAGCAGGCTCCGTGCTGTCAGCACAGAGCCTAAGTGGGGCTCAAACCCATGAACCACGAGATCATGACCTGAGCCGAAACCAAGAGTTGGACACTCAACCGACCGAGCCACGCAGGCGCCCCTCTCAGATTCACTTCTCAGTGTTGTTATGCCACCACATTTATTCAATGACAGCCGAAGTGTCTTAACTTTATCATAAATGCCAGTTGTCCCCTTCCCGGCTTCCTATCTCAAGTGAGAATCATAAGGGTCGAATGTTACTACCACACTATTTTACTAGAAATGCAGACATACAGCGCAATGCAATGTGACAGGTTGTTTTCTTTCCTTTTTTCTTCAGCCTCTGTACATCTGCTTAAGAGTGTTATCTGGATAATGTTATTTTTCATTCTGCTTTAGTCATGGTATGTCAAATGCGTTTGAAATTCTAAGGACAAAAATGCAGCCATTCGTTGTTAATTTCATCCATGTATCCGTCCATCTGCTCATCCATTTATCCATCCATACGTTTACTTCATCATTTTTTCTTTGCATTTCTTTACAAAACTCTTTTGGTTCAGATCCTGTGCAGGGTGCTAAATAAAAGACACATTTTTTTCTGCTGAGCTCAGAGGGAGAGGCCAGAGTTGTAAATACTGATTACAGCATAAAGCTGTGGGGAGGCCCCACCCAGCGTGGGCTTGGGCAGGAAGATTCCAGTGAGGAGATGAGAAAGCCAAGAGGAACAGCAAAGAGCAACAGCTTGTAGGCCCTTGGGTTGGGCTATCCTCAGAAGGACATAAGTGCCCTGTGTCTGGGGTACCCAGTGTCCAGAAGTAGCCTGTGAAATGAGGCACAGCACCTGGCCAAGCTTATCCCATTTTTCCCTCCCGGCAGCCCTGAGATGTAAGTACATTTCTAGCTGCTCTATGGTGGGGATCAAGAGGGATGGAGGAAGAAATCCCTGCCGCCCCTGCCTACCGTGACCTTGGGAAAGGAACTTAACTTCTCTGGGTCTCAGTTCTTCGTATGGTAAATGGAGATCAGAACAGTTTCTCTGTCTCAGGCTTGTGAGGATGAAATGAATTTGTAGGTAGCAAATAGCAGCTATCATGACTGATCCCACTGATTAATGTTGGTGAGTGTAATTAAGTGACCAAACCACCCAGCCGAGAGGGGCCGAGTCAGACTGGAGTCAAACTAAGACTGCTTCCTTCCCCGGGGTACTATGTCCCCTGGGACCACACACGATGGCACCAAATCAAGACCGGGTGCAACCAGGAAAGGCTTCCTGCACAAGGTGGCATCTGGGCTGAGTTTGGTAGAAGGGCAGGGAGTTTGCCAGGGAAAGAGGTGGGGAGAGGGGATGGAACAGACCGTGTGAGGACTGGAGGCCTGAGTAAGTCTGGCATGTTGAGGGCACTGAGATAAGGCTGGGGGGTGGTGGGGAGAGTGGGGCCAGAGCACAGATGAAGACCACCTGGGGTGTTTGGACCAGATCTTGAAGGCCTTGCAGATTCTTTGTTTTCTGTTTAGCGCCAGTCGTATGCTTCTGTGAGGAGGTAGGAAAAAGTGAAAGAGGAACTTAAAAGTACAGGTCACCTGTACTTACAACTTACTTACTGTTTCTCTTGAAATGACTTGCTCTTTTTACATAAATTTGTTTTCAAAAGAAACTTTATATCGTAACCGTAAATGGTAAGCCCACGATAAGCCCCCGGTGCCAGATGTGTTCCAGAATTCACATTTTTTTTTTTTTCTGATTTCAAAAGGTGATACAGTGCATATATGCAACATCACTTAACATCCCCAGAGGGCCAAAGAATGAATGAATATTTCTGCAGAGAAATGTATGAATATTTACACCAAGCAGCATAAAGACTATTTATAGATTGCCTCAAATCAGCTTTGGCTCCAAACTTGCAAAAAAAACCTTTCATTTTCTTCAGAGCTTTTTGGAATTCAGAATGTGGGTGAGTAGTATCACTTGCTGGACATAAAAGGTAACAGAAAATATATTCATTGCAAACGAAGCAATGTGATTAGCGTCCAGCTCACCCTCCCTGCTGTGGCTGCAGAAGGGCTCTTGTTGAAAGGGAGAGTCACAGGGAGGTGTTGACAGCCTCCCCTGGCAACGTTAACCGTGGGAGAACTGGGAGCAGGGAGTCCAGGAGCTCCGTGTGATATTCTTGCAGCTTCTCTGGAAATCGAAAACGATTCTAAGTTAAAAGTTTATAAAATGAGCGAACAAACAAGGTGACTAACACCAAACCGGACTTTTTCCTTGACACTGAGAAATGAGGGTAAAAAGCAAACTCACTGTTCTCACGTAGGCACCCCATCTTCGAATGCCTCCCTGTCATCCTGCCTGAAGTCATCCCAGGGCCGCTCTGGGCCTTGGGAAATCTTGGCTGGGTCTGGGCTGGGTCAGGCCAAGGGCCTTGGGCTTTTTCTGTAGACGATGAGGTTTGATTAGAGGTGTGTAAGTGGGTTTGGGGGTGCCTTCATCCTGGTGTAGAGGTGAGCAGTTTGGCAGGAGTAGAAGAAGTCGGGCAGGGGGGAGGAAATGTTGGTGGTCATGAAGGGACAGATGTAGGACAGATATGGGAGGGTGGGAGGGCTCAAAGTCCCCACTGGAGATGCTGGGGCAGGGCCGGGGTATGTAGGAGGTGTGTTAGAGGTCTGGATGGGGCAGGATGCTGACTTTGAGGGGGCCTAAGTCACCTTACGGGAAATGTCCTTCATGGGGCCGGAAGCCAGAGCTCAGAGCCAGAGACACAGATCATAAAGGGGCTGGAAGATCTCTCCAGGAGAGAGAAAAGAACCCTCTGTTGCCCCAGCCCCTCAGGTCCCCACCCCCACCGGCTCGGTGATTTAAACTGTGGAGGAGAGGGAGGAGACCAGGCTTCCTACAAATCGGGAAACAGGCAGGGAGCCCCTCATTCTGGGTGGAAAAGGAAGCTTCGTTCCTGGTTGTTAACCGTGAGGCCAACGGCGGCGTTGAAATCTAATTCACAAAGGACGGAGACCCTCCCCTACAGGGCCTGATTCCCGATTCCCAGGGCTGCCTAAAGGGGAGCTGTTGTATCAAAGGCAAAGGAACCAGTACCAAAAAAGAAAAAAGAAAAAGAAAGATGCACATGGAGACGTCCCAGAGAAAGCAAAGAAACGGCGTGGGCTTCTCCAGAGTCTGCAGGCCTGTTTGCACGCAGACGACAATCATCCTGCCCACGTGCCTGATTTTGCCCCCCAAACCCTCTCCTGTCTACCAGCCTCTTGCCTGATTCAACACTGGAGACCAAGCCAGGGCTATTCTGGCACTTAACCCGGCTGCTGGAAGCAGGAGAGAAACTGGCTACCTGGGGCAGGTTGCCGACCCTGGATACTGGCCCGCAGAGGCCATTTTGGCCCTGGACTGCCGGTGGGCCCTGGCCGCCTGGTGCGGTCCCCTGCCCACCCCCCCCACCCCCCCCCCGCGGCTGGGAGGAGTGGCAGCCGGCTGCGGGCCTGCCCGGGGAAGCCGGTCAGCCTGACATCCCCAGCAGATGTCAGTCTGGGAACAGGAAGCAGCTTGTTTGGGGCTTCTAAAAATAAATAAATAAATAATAACTCTAACCACAAGAATCGTCTTTTATTCCAAAGTAAAAAAATGCTTTAATGACTAGAGCATTTAGCACATCGGGGGTTTTCATTGTTTTCAATTATGTGCAATTCTGAAAGGAGAGCACAAATTCGGAGCCTGAATGGAGAATTGTGGGGCTGCGGATTTGTGCTGTTTTAAACATTTGCTTTACTACTTTAAGAAGAGAACTGTAAAATGGAAATAATGATATATTATTACAAGTAAATTACACTGTGGAGTAGCATTAATATTGCAGTTGAAACCTAGAATTTGAAATAAAGATGGAAATATTCATTTGTACATAGTTTTTGTTCTTAGAAAAATGATTTGGAATTAGGCGAGAAGCTTCCTTCTGCGTCTGCGTACCCAGCCAGGCTCAGCGCTCCCGCCCAGCCGCCTCGGCCACCCCTTCAGCCCAGCAGCGGGGCCCTGGGGGGCCCGCTGGGGCAGGGACCCCGGAGTTCTCAGTGCCTGGTGTGCTGGCACAGGGTGGGGGGCCTCCGTGCCTCCCCAGCAAGGGGAAAAAAATTAATGCATTCCAGAAATACGTGATTTGGAAAGCAGAGATGGGGTGGTGGGTGGACCTCATAGTTTTATGTGCGTGGGGACAGAAACTGGATGAGGAGATGGTGACAGCAGGTGATAGATGAGCCTTACTTACTCTTTGGTAGTCCCTCTCTCCCTTCACAGAAGCAGGCCCTATTGCCAGACCTCGTCCCCCATCCGTGCCTCCCTCCTCCCCTTCAGGGAGGAGGGCAACAGGGGAAAGCTTAGGGTCTGTTACTTCCTTCTATTTGTTTATTAATTCGAGTGTTTTTTTATTAAATTTTTTTTTCCTTTTTATTGGAGAGCTCTCCTCCCTCCAGTGTTTTAAAACCAACCTCAGATAGCTGAGCCCTGGCATGTTTTCTGAACCAAACATCGCGGCCTACTGCGCCCCATTACTTCTGAGACCAGGGCCCACACTGCTCCCGTGGCCTCCCCAACCAGTGTCCTGACCTGGCCCTGTCCACTCTGCCAGACTCTCTTCCAGTCTTCTCTGCCTTTGTCCCTGGGGCCTCTCAGTGCGGCTCCCTCTCCTCCCTCATCCCCCACTCAGGCCACCAGGCCCACCTCCGGGGCAGCCCCTCCCCCTCCAGACGCCAGTGTTTCTGTCACAGCCTTAGCACTTTTAGAATTTACCAGTGTATTCCACCCCCCCCCCCCGTTTGATCACGAGTTCCCTGGAGTAACTGAATTCACATGTATACCCCTTGCCCTTGCAGGGAGTAACAATGCATGGTTGTTGAATGAATGATTTGGCAGTTTGGGAGGTGGGATTGGGAAGTATTATTTATTGAGCACATCACAAAAGATGGGAGGCACCCGGCTGGCTCAGTCAGAAGAGCATACGGCTCTTGATCTCGGGGCCCTGATCTCTCTTTTTACAAATGAGGTCAGAGGCATTTAGTAACTTGCCTCAAGACACACAGCCAGGAAGAGACAGAGCAAGGATTACATTTCAGGGTTGACTCCCCCCCCCCCCCCCACCATCATCTTTGGACCCTGCACGATGGAGTGAGGGCTGACTCACAGAATCCCCAGCATGTACACTGAGCACCACAAAGAGACCTTTATGGCCCTGATGGGTTCCTTGGAATCTCCAGGATGGCCTGGCAAATACCAAGGGTCCTGGTAACCAACCCGTGCCTCCCACCTTTGTAAACTTTTATGTGCAAGACTTCAAACCTGGAGGAAAGTTGAAAGAGTAGGAGAAGGAACATGAGTGTATCTTTCATATGGCAAATACTCATGTGCCCTTATACAGGTATTTCTGTTAGGGGGTTGGGGTTTTTCGGTTTTTGGCTTTTTTGCTAAACTGCTTACCTTGCAGATATTTATGGCACTTGACTTCTAAATATGTCAGCATGTTTCTGTTAGATTTGCCTCCATAACTACAGCACCAGGATCACACCTACGAATTTCACATATACTTGATCATTAAAGTATAGTCTTTATCCAAATCCCCTAATTAGTTCAGAAACAGCATTTTATAGCTGTTTTTGATTTCATCAGGATCTGTTGAAGGATCACAGATTTCATTGAGTTATCTTTTCTCCTTAGTCTCCTGTAACCTCAGTTTGACGTTTTCTTCTTTTTCATGATCCTGATATTTTTGAATTTAGACTAATTTTCTTAAAATTAAAAAAAAATTGGGGCGCCTGGGTGGCTCAGTCAGTTAAGCATCCGACTCAGGTCGCGATCTCATGGTTTGTGAGTTCAGGCCCCACATCGGACTCTGTGCTGACAGCTCAGAGCCTGGAACCTGCTTCAGATTCTGTGTCTCCCTCTCTCTCTGCCCCTCCCCTGCTCATGCTCTGTCTCTGTCTCCCAATAATAAACGTTAAAGAAAAAAAAAGATAAAATTGTTTTTTCATGTAAGCTCTACATGCAATATGGGGCTTGAACTCTTGACCCTCAGATCAAGAGTGGTATGCCTTGCCAATTGAACCAGCCAGGTGCCCCCGGACTAATTTTCTTATAGAGTGTCCCACGTTCTGGATTTCTCTGTTCCCTTACTTTTCTTCCCAGGAATGCTACATAGGTGACCTTGTGTATTTACCACTCCGTTATTTCGGGAGGCATGTAATGTCAGTCTGTCCCATTATAGGTGATGTCATTATGTTTGATTACTTGGTAGGCAGCCTCCAGGATGGCCCCAATTGTCCCCAGCTCCGGGAATTCATATCCTGTTTGTCTCCCTCCCCTTGAGTGCAGGCTAGACTTAGTGACTCACTTCTAAAGACTGGAACATGGCGGGAGATATAGAATGTCACCCCCGAAATTAGGTTATAAAAAGATGGTGGTTTTCATTTCGGGAGCTCTCTGTTTGCCTCACTTGTCCTGAGGGAAGCCGGCTGCTGTGCTGTGAGGCAGCTGCGTGGAGAGGCCCACAGGAGTGATCTTGGATGTGAATCTGCTGAGGCTGCCAACAGCCACCTGAGTGAAATAATCGACTATAATAGCTTCTTTCTGATAGACTAATTATCCCAAATTTGGTCAGTAGAAGTTCCTTCAAGCTGAGCTCCTTCCCATACATTCGCATCAGTCTTTGTGCACTTTCTTACTTTCTGGCTCACTCTGTACTTTCCCTGCCCCAGACCTGGAATCAGCCGTCTCTCCAAGGTTTCTTTTAGTGGAGAATGGCATTCAGAAACAAGTTTTGGCCACTAGAATAGTGCAACTGGAATATCATTGCTAATAGACCCCTTTAGTGGACAAAGCTAAAAACTGTATTTAAAGATTTTTTAATTAAAAAATTTTTTTAATGTTTGCTTATTTTTGAGAGAGACAGAGACAGAACACGAGTGGGGGAGGGGCAGAGAGAGAGGGAGACACAGAATCAGAAGGAGGCTCCAGGCTCTGAGCTGTCAGCACAGAGCCCGACTCGGGGCACTAACTCACAAACCATGAGATCATGACCTGAACAGAAGTCGGAGACTTAACCAACTGAGCCATCCAGGCACCCCTAAAAAAAGTTTTTAAAGAAATTTATTTCAATTCAAATCCAGCTCCATAGAGTTCTTCCTTCCATTCCCATTCCATGTCTGTATCTCTCTTCCTCCACAGTGAGAACCTGATTCCCAATCGCATCAATGTATTTCATTTGCTCTATCCTACAATGTACTCAAAATAGTTTCAGAATTACTACTCCAATACCATTTCAAAGAAGCCTTCTAAGAAAAAAATTCAAGACTTCTTTGCAGTTCTGTCTGTTCTTAGAATGATCCCACTAAAGGTATACACGGACAGTATTTACAAAGCATTGAAATGAACTCTGTGTGTGTGTGTGTGTGTGTGTGTGGTTCCATTATCAATTTGATATACAGTCAGATTTCTTTGTTTCTATTTGCATTTAGTTTTAGGGTTTGCTTTCTTCAAATCTTCGAAAACAATTTATTTTTTAAAGATTTTATTTTTTTAAGTAATCTCTACACTCAACATGGGGCTCGAACCCCCACCCCAAGATCAAGAGTCCCATGCTCCACCAGCTAAGCCGGCCAGGTGCCCCTGAATGTACAGGGTTAACTTACAGGGTTAAAGTTACAAAAGTTTCATAAGGTTTAAAAGTCAAAACTATATATAAAAATGTACATTCAGAAGTCTTATCCCCATCCTTAAGTTCCTTCCACTCCATTCCCACCCATCCACGATAGGCAATGTTTTTATTAGTTTCTGGTTTATTCTTCCTGTGTTTTTTTTCTTATGCAAAATGTAACATGATAGGGGTGCCTGGCTGGCTCCGTTGGTAGAGCATGCCAGTCTTGATCTCAGGATCATGAGTTTGAGCCCCACAATTGGTGTAGGGATTACTTAAAAAAAAAAAAAAAAGGAAGATGCCATATCACAGTATTGAACACCTTTATCTTTTCTCTTAATATATCTTAGAAATCACCACATATTAATTCATAGAAATATTCCTCAATCCTTTTTTGGCTTTATATTTACTCCATTGTGTGAATTCCTCATAGTTTATTCAGTTAGTATCCTGATGGGTCAGCATTTATGTTGTTTCTAATATTTTGTTATTATAAATAATGTCTCGCAGTGAAGAACCTTATAAAAATACTGTTTTAGGTTTGTGGCACTGCACTTTCAGGGTGAATCCCTGGAATTCGAATTGCTGGATCAAAGGGTAAATGCATAGGTAGTCTTGCTAGGCCTTCCAGATTCTCTCCCTAGAGGTCGTACCATTCTGCTCTCCCACCAATGATTATGAGGATCCCCCTACTTTTAAGCAGGCTCCATGCCTGATGCGGGGCTTGAACTCACAAGAGATCAAGAGTCACATGCCCTACTGCCTGAGTCAGCCAGGCACGCGGAGAATGTCCTTTTCCTTACAGCCTTGCCAACAGAGTATATTACCAAACTTCTGAATTTTTGATAATTTGATAAACACTAATATGTCAATGTAGCTCTAATATGCTTTATATCATTATGAGTGAAGCTGAATATCTTTTTTTAATGTTTATTTATTTACTTTTGAGAGAGAGAGAGAGTGAGAGAGGGGCAGAGAGAGAAGGATACAGAACATGCAAAGCAGGCTCTGTCAGCACAGAGCCCAACGTAGGGCTCGAACTCACAAACCATGAGATCGTGATTTGAGCTGAAGTTGGATGTTTAACTAACTGAGCTACCCAGGTGCCCCAGAAGCTGAATATATTTTCATATTTTTATTAAAAATTTTTTTAAGTATACATCTCTTTTTTTTAATTTTTTTATTTTTTAAGTCATCTCTACACCAAATGTGGAGCTCAAACTCATGACCCCAAGATCAAGAGTCACATGCTCACTGGGCTGATGGCTCAGAGCCTGGAGCCTGCTTCTGATTCTGTGTCTCCCTCTCTCTCTGCCCCTCCCCCGTTCATGCTCTGTCTCTCTCTGTCTCAAAAATAAATAAACGTTAAAAAAAATTAAAAAAAAAAAAGAGTCACATGCTCTTCTGACTGAGCCAGTCAGGTGCCTCCCATCTTTTCATATTTTTAAGACTCATCTACATCCCCCCCACCTTCCCTCTAGTAACCATCAGTTCGTTCTCTATAGTTATGAGTCTGTTTTTTGGTTTGTCTCTTTTTTTCTCTGTTTCTTAGGTTCCACAGATAAGTGAAATCATGTGGTATTTGTCTTTCTCTGACTTATTTCACTTAGAATTATGCCCTCTAGATCCATCCATGTTGTTGCAAATGGCAAGATTTCATCCTTTTTTATGGCTGACTAATATTCCATTGTGAATATATGTACCACATTTTCTTCATTCATCTATTGATGGACACTGGGCTGCTTTTGTAATTTGACTATTGCAAATAATGCTGTAATAGTAACAATGTAAACATAGGGCTGCATGTATCCCTTCAAATTAGTGTTTTTTAAATATTCTTTGTTTAAATACCTAGAATTAGTGGATCATATGGTAATTCTATTTTTAATTTATTGAGAAACCTCCGTACTGTTTTCCTTAGAAACTGCGCCTGTTTGCATTCCCACCAACAGTGGTTCCTTTTTCTCCACATCCTTACCAAGACTTGCTGTTTCTTGTGTGTGTGTGTTTTTTAAATTTTTTTAAGTTTATTCATTTTTCAGAGACAGTGAGACAAAGCGTGAGTGGAGGGAGAGGGAGACACAGAATCCGAGACAGGCTTCAGGCTCCAAGCTGTCAGCACAGAGCCTGACGCAGGGCTTGAACTCAAAACCGTGAGATCACGACCTGAGCCGAAGTCGGCCGCTCAACCAACTAAGCCACCCAGGTGCCCCTGTTTCTTGTGTTTTTGATGTTAGCTATTCTGACAGGTGTGAG
This sequence comes from Herpailurus yagouaroundi, assembly GCF_014898765.1. NCBI lineage: Eukaryota > Metazoa > Chordata > Mammalia > Carnivora > Felidae > Herpailurus > Herpailurus yagouaroundi. Next base: position 54,899,718 of record NW_024412395.1, on the reverse strand, counting down.
GTGGCATCTCATGGTGGTTTTGATTTTCATTTCCCTGATGAAGAGTGATGTTGAGCACCTTTTCCTGTGTCTGTTGGCTATTTCTCTTTGGAGAAATGTCTGTTCATGTCTTCTATTTTTTTATTGGATTATTTGTTTTCTTGGTGTTGAGTTGTGTAAGTTCTTTATATATTTTTGATATAACTCTTTTTCAGATATGTCATTTGGAAATATCTTCTTCCATTCAGCAGGTTCTTTTTTTTTTTTTAAGAGAGATTTTATTTCTAAGTAATCTCTATACCCAATGGGACAGGGTGGCTCAAACCTACAACCCTCAAATCAAGAGTTGTATGCTCCACTAACTGAGCCAGCCAGGTATTGTCCCTGTCTTTTTGTTTTCTTGATTGTTTTCTTTGCTGTGCAGAAGCTTTTTATTTTGATGTAGTCCCAATAGTTTATTTTTGCTTTTGTTTCCCTTACCTCAGGAGACATATCTAGAAAAATATTGCTATGGCTGATGTCAGAGAAGTTCTTCTGCTCCCGAGGATATTTATGGTTTCATGTTTCATATTTCATATTTAACTCCATAATCCATTTTGAGGTTTTGTTGTGTGTGTGTGTGTCTGTGTGTGTGTGTGTAGGGTGTGAGAAAATGGTTAGTTTCATTCTTTTGCATGTGGCTGTCCAGTTGTCCCAGAACCACTTGTTTAAGAGACTGTCTTTTTCCCATTGCATATTTTTGCCTCCTTTGTCGAAGACTAATTAACCATATAATTGTGGGTTTATTTCTGGGCTCTCTGCTCTGTTCCATTGATCTATGTGTCTATTTTTTTAAGTTTATTTGAGAGAGAGAAAGAGAGAGCACATGCGCACAGGGGACGGATTGGGAGACAGGGTGAGAGAGGATCCCAAGCAGGCACTGTGCTATCAGTGTGGAGCCCGATGCGGGGCTCAATCCCACTAATTGTGAGATCATGACCTGAGCTGAAACCAAGAGCTGGACACTTAACTGAACCATCCACGTGCCTCTATGTGTCTATTTTTGTGCCAGTACCATACTGTTTTGATTACTATAGCTTTGTAGTATATCTTGATATCTGGGCTTGATTCTTCAAGATTGCTTTGTCTATTCAATGGTCTTTTGTGGTTCCATACAAATTTTAGGATTATTTGTTCTAGTTCTGTGAAAAATTCTGTTAGTATTAGGTAGGGATTGCATTAAGTCTGTAAATTGCTTTGGGTAGTATGGACATTTTAACAATATTTGTTCTTCCAATCCATGAGTGTGGGATATCTTTCCATTTGTTTGTGTCCTCTTCAGTTTCTTTCATCAGTGTTTTATAGTTTTCAGAATATAGGCCTTTCACCTCCTTGGTTAAGTTAATTCCTAAGTGTTTTATTATTTTTGGTGCAATTATAAATGGGATTGTTTTCTGAATTTCTCTTTCTGCAATTTCACTGTAAGTGTACGGAAATGCAACAGATTTCTGTATATTGATTTTGTATCTTGCAACAGTACTGAATTTATTTATCAGTTCTTGTAGTCTTTTGGTGGAGTCTATAGGGTTGTCTATATACAGTATCATGTCATTTGCAAATAGTGAAAGTTTTACTTCTTCCATAACCATTTTGGGTGCATTTTATTTCTTTTTCTTACCTGATTGCTGTGGCTAGGACTTCTAGTACTACATTGAATAAAAGTGGTAAGAGTGGATATCCTTGTCTTGTTCTTGCTCTTAGGGGAAAAGCTCTATTTTTTAGCATTGAGTATAATGTTAGCTGCAGGTTTTTCATAGATGGCCTTTATTTTGGCCTCTTTTTCTTAATATTTTAATGCTCTTTATATTCCTAATATTACAGATTAGCCTGTATCTGTGATAAATGCTGCAAAGTTTTTCTTTCACCATGCTATTTTTTTTTTTTTTTTTGCCATAGAGCAGGAGTTTGTTTCTTTGTTTGTTTGTTTGTTTGTTTTCCAAATTTTAGTTTAAATTCTAGTTAGTTAACATATAGTGTAATATTGGTTTCAGGAGTAGAATTTGGTGATTCATCACTTACATATAATACCCAGTGCTCATCATAATAAGTGCCCTCCTTAATTCCCATCACCCATTTAGCCCATCCCCCACCGACCTCCCTGCATCAACCCTCAGCTTGTTCTCTATCATTAAGAGCCTCTTATGGTTTGCTTCCCTTTCTCTTTTTCCCCCTTCCTCTATGTTCATCTACTTCGTTTCCTAAATTCCACTTATGAGTGAAATCATATGGTATTTGTTTTACTCTGACTTATTTCACTTAGCATAATACACTCTATCTCCATCCGTGTCATTGCAATGGCAAGATTTCATTCTTTCTGATGGCTGAGTAATATTCCATTGTATATATACACCATACCTTCTTTATCCATTCATAAGTCAATGGACACTTGGGCTCTTACCATAGTTTGGCTATTGTCGATAATGCTGCTATAAACATCAGGGTGCATGTCCTCCTTCAAATTTGTGTTTTTGTATCCTTTGGCTAAATAAATCCTAGTGCAATTGCTGGATCCTAGGGTAGTTCTATTTTTAACTTTTTGGGGATCCTCCATATTGTTTTCCATGGTGGCTATACCAGTTTGCATTCCCACCAACAGTGTAAGAGGATTCCCCTTTCTCTGCATCCTCGCTAACATCTGTTATTGCCTGAGTTATTAATTTTAGCCATTCTGACAAGTGTGAGGTGATATCTCATTGTGGTTTTGACTTGCTGGGTTTGGGGTTCTTTTTATTAAAATAATTTTTTTAAAGATTGATTTTCAAGTAATCACACCCAACATGAGGCTCATCTCACAACCCCAAGATCAAGAGTCACACACCCTACCAATTGAACCAGCCAGGTGCCCCAAGGAGGGTTTTAAAAACTGCTGCTGAATTTACTAATATTTTCTTTTACTGCATCTGGATATTTTATTTTTCATTAGAAAGCATTATTTGGGAGGTGGGCTGCATTTGGACTGGGTTTCCATTTATCCTGATATCCTAATTCTCTCTGTTCTGTGAGGCACAGTAGTGAGACTTCTTTTCCCTTCTGCCAAGGAGGTGATGAAGGCCGGAGCTGAACCAGGCTGATGGGTTTTCACCTGTTTCTCTTTCAGGAGGTCCACATTGCCTCCTTTTGACCCAAGGAATCCTGGTTGGAGAGAGTTACAGATACTTAGACACTGTTCTAAACACCAGGTGGTTAACCTGGTGGATAGTAAGAGGCATGGGTCCAATTTTCTGATCAGCAAGGTGGCCCCATGGAGTGGGGGTGGGATGGTGAGGGGAAAATAATCGGTGATCCTTAGAGTCCGGGCCACTAGGTGGCACTCCTTTAGATTCATTTCTGTGGGACTGTAGGAGGAAATGCTGTAAGTCTTCAGAAGAAAAAGGAAATGACTCGCTAAGTTTAACTGGCCAAAAGGAAGCCCCAGTGGGAAGTTCCCCTCCATCCACACAATTTTGACTTCTATAATCAGACTCGGTGCCTCTTTGCCTGTGTTAGAAAATATCACTTCTTCCATATCACTATGGAAGAATCATATCCATATGATTCCTCACCAGGAGGGCAATGTGGGCCGAGTTGTATGTGTAAAGATTGTCTTTGCTGTGAGTGTCTCCAGGCCCTGGGGTAAGGGCATGGGGAGAGAAGTCAAAGAGAAGTCAAGATGGTCACTGCATGACCTGTTCTTGGAGAGCCTGGACCTTGGAGTGACAAGACCTTGGTTCTTGTCCCAAAGCTACAGCCAACTGGCCCTATTATTGCACACATGCTGCTTAGCCTTCTATTACTGTGTCCTCATCTGCAAAATGGGACAACAAATGCCTTTCCTACCTATGTGTCAAGGATGTCAATGGGACAAAAGGATGTTAAGTGGAAATTTGCACAGTAAAAAACACTGTGCAAATGTATTTTTATTATCATTATGGTTACATTTTGTCATATATGGATATATCTCTATGGAAGATACAATGGTCATAAGACTTGTATTCATAGGCTAATCTGCTGTTTATAAGGTAATTTTTTCATATACTTGTATTTTTTCACAGCTTGTATCAGGTGACTAAAGGGGTTCATAGTTCAAAAGTGGTTAAGAATTATGGACCTGAAAAAAGGAGCCAGGCTGGCCCCAGGACTTCCTCCCCATTTGGTTTCTACAAAGACTCAACTGGTTCTAGTCCCTCCGCAACTCCCAGATGGGATTGATAGCTACTGGTCTCACTTCTTACTGCAGCTGGTCTGGAGGGAGACAGAAAAGAGATGAGAGAAGGGTCTAGAAGGGGTGTGGAGTGTCTAGAAACCAAAGATGAAACTCTAAGGCAGTGGCCTTGCAGCAAATAGAAAACAAGTTTGTGTTGTAAAACTCTTCGTCATGCCACAGTGGTCTTCTTTCTGTTCCTCAAATGTGCCATGTGTTCCTATTTAGGGCCTTTTGCAGAGGCAATTTTGATTATCTAGAATGTTCTTGACCTGGCTCTTCTCCCTGACTGGCTCCTTCATATCAATTCCAATATCACTTCCTCAGAAAAGTCCTCTCTGATCACACAACCCCCCCCCCCCCACCGCCCCCAAGCACAAATTATCTTTCAAGACCACTTATCACCACAGGAAATCATCCTTTTCTCCCCCTGCTTATTTGTTTGTTGTCTACACAGCCCACCCACCGTCTAGCAGAGTGAAAGCACCTTTGGGGCAGGAATTCCATGTCATTCCCAGAGTCTACAACTATCTGACACAAGGCAAGAACTCAACACGTGCTCATTGGGTGGATGTGTGTCTTAGAAAAGGAACTGCGTTCTTGTTAGAAAATGCTGCATCTGCATCTGGGACTTTTCTTTTTCCCTTGGTGCCAATGTCAAAGTCCTCAGGTCCTGCCCGTGTGTTCTACTTCTGAGAAATGTCTCACACCCCTGTCCCCTCCTGCTCGCCACCTCCCACCCCTCACAGCTGCTGCTCCCTTGCCTGGGCACTATCAGCCCTGTCCCTCGCCCCCCGCTGCCAAGACTTTCCTGAAACACAGGTGTCTGTCCCCTCCTCCCTTGCTCTCATTCACCCCCACTCCTGGGACAACCAACCCCCTTCTGTGTCTTCCTTGCCTTCTTTGCCTTCCTTGGGGCTGAATCAAAGTGTGCTCCCCGTAGTAACCCCAAGCTTTGCTTTTCCGGCCAACATCTTGCCTGTCTCATTAGTGGAGCCCAAGCATGGCACTGTCAGCAGCTCCTCGGGAATCCCTGGAGAAGACAGAAGTGTCTGTCCCCTAAGTGCATGGAGCTTCTGAACCCGGCAGGTTGGGTGTGCCAGAGAGAGCTTACTGAGGATGTCTCAGGAGAGGGCCAAAAAGGGCCCCCCAAGGGCAGACCAGGGCCCTTACACAGCTCTTGGGGAGCCTGTGGGCAAAGATGTGGGGCTGGCCTGCCACAAATTGGTCAAGCCATTGGAAGGGCTGGAATGGAGCTGCACTCAGGCAGCTGTCGCTGTCCCCGCTTGTTTTGTAGCACAGATAGTGGTACACGGGTAGCAGGGGGTTGTCTCATAACTTAAGCGGAGAGAATGCAAACCCACTGAGACAGGACGTCTTGGCTTTGGTGGGGGAACAAATGCTGACTGCAGTTGACGGTGTGGCCCTTCTCTTTCCATCAACAGCTGTTGCCAGGTGGGGCCGACCCGGGGGCGAGCAAGCTGCTGCTTAGAACCGGTTAGAACCGGTTAGAACCGAAGGGGAAAACTTTCCGTAGGCTGTTCAGGTAATGATGTTTAGTGACCTTTCTTACGAAAGACATTATATATCTTGTGAGTTATTACCATTAAAGATATTTATTTTTTATACCAAATGTCTAAATTCATCTACTCCGTAGAGATCATTTCATCTCCTACTGTATGCGATCTCAGCAGAAACAATGCTTTCCCCAAATGTGTCAGTTCTATTTTTAAAAAGGTCCAGTGACCTATTTCTGTAACTCTCACACACACTGAAAGAACAGCGGAGTCTATTTAGGCTCAGCTCTGTCACTGAAAAGTTACCCCTGCCAGGTGTTCCCTACAGAGGTGCCACCTTGCCTCGCAGGAAAGAAGCATGATGAAGTAAGAGTATGGTCAGAGTGAGCTCCTGGGAGCATACACACACACACACACACACACACACACACGCACACACACTTCCCCAGTTTTGAACAGTGTCCAGATGACTACAGTCCAACTTTAGCCAAACTTGACATTAGGAGATTGCTTAATAATCAACTATTTCCTGGACAAAGAACTTGAAAAGATAATTTATAAAAGAGGAACTCAATTCATCAACTAATACGTGGAAAAAGGGTTAGCTCCTCTAGTAACCACAAAAATGAAAATTGTTAACAGTGCCACTGTCCAAAACTAACCTAGGGTATGAGAAGTCAGGGTAGTGATTACCCTTGGGTGGGGGGCAAGGGGTCAAAGGGGGCATGACAGGTGCTTCTGGGGTTCTGGTAACGTTTAGTTTCTTGATCTGGGTGCTGGTTACTTAGAAGTCTTCACTTTGTAAAAATTCACTTATGATTTGTGTACTTCTCTGAATGTATGATAAGCCTCGCCAAAAATTTTACATAAGAAGACAATTCCACTTTCTACCTCTTAGGTTATATTATAATAATATATCATATTATATTTTACTTTACATATTACATATACATATATTAGTGATAATAGCCAGTGCAGTGGAAAGCCATCTCAAAGCTGGAATTTTCACATATTGCTAGTGACAGTGCACATTAATACAGCCCTCTTTGGGGAGCGATCTGGCAATATGAATTTAAAAATCTTAGAAGCATTTGTATTTGCTAGCTGCATAATTCCACTTCTGAGACTCTATCTTTAGAAATAATCCTAAATGTCAAAAAAGAGTTACGTGGGTGTGCCTGGGTGGCTCAATAGGTTAAGCGACCAACTCTTGGTTTCGGCTCAGGTCATGATCTCAGGGTTCGTGAGATCAAGCCCCGCGTTGGGCTCTGTGCTGACAGCATAGAGCCTGCTTGGGATTCTCTCTTTCTCTCTCCTTCTCTCTCTGCCCTTCCCCTGCTTGTGTGTGCATGTACTCCCTCTCTCTCGAAATAAATAAATAAACATTAAACAAAGGGTTACGTGCACACATGCATTGCAATGTCATTTAGAATAACAAAAAATTTATAATAGTAAGGCATTGAAAGCAATATAAATGTTCAACTATAGGGCAATAGGTCAGTAAACTCTGATAAATACATGTGATGACATTTTGTGCACTTATTATATAGTACACTAAAGTGAGCAATGACAGAAGGAAACACAATGTAGTAAGAAAAGCAGGATATGAAATTATAGGCACAACTATAACTATGTTTAAAAAAAAAAAAAAGAACACACCTATGCAGAAAAAATCACGAGAAGATAAAAAAGTGATCAGTGTTCATGTCTGGGTAACAGGCCTATGGGCAGTATATTTACTTTCCTGTGTTTTCCAAATTTTATTCAATGAGTCTGTATTACTTTGGTCAAGGAAGTCATGTTTGAAGAGTAAGCCATGTGCCTTTTACTCAGTCTCAGGGGGTGCTGCCCTTTGCTTCTCCCAAATCCCCTACACTCCTGCCAGTCTGGGTTTTGGTGCCTCATGTACCATTGCAGGCTGTGGGGGGATGGAAGCATTGAAAACGGTCACCTCTGGGCGGGGAGCATATTGAAGCCCACTACACTCTCCGTTCTGGCTGATGTAGGTTTGGTTCTGATGACCCAGGAAGAACCCCTAAGCTTATCACTAGGGCTACAAGTGTGCCAAGGTCCTACCAAAACACTTGAAATCTGAGGGGGTGTGGGGGGGGGGGACTGTTGGCTCAAAAATAAGTGAAGTGCAAAATTAAAATTTACAATTTTTTATTGCAATGACTACAAAATGTAAATTAGATCAGCTCCTTTAATTGTTAACATTTGATTTCATAAAAATTTCATTAAATTGGAGAGCAATTTATAGGTTTAATTTTTTATTATATTCAAGATTTTCTGACCCTTTATGGCCTTTGAGAGAAATAATGGTTGATATATATTAAATTCTTTTCTGGTAACCATATAATTTAAAAAAAACCTACAAAATTATGAGAGATCTCTCAAAAAGGGCAATATAATTGTGTCTCCTGTGGTATTATGCCTGACTCCAAGTAAGGTGGGGTCTCCACAAGTGAGAGTCCCCTGGGCCAAGCAATCTTTATTTCTCCCCTCAGGTAATAGCGAATCTTAAGAGGCCTCCCATCCCACCTTTGCCCTGCTCCAAAATGAAAATGTATTTAGGTCTGTTCCTGGGAAACATCTTACACTGGCTCCCCAAGCTCTCCTAAGGGAAGTCGGAGCTGACCCCCCAGGCCAGGTAGGCTTCTCTCCTGCCCTCTTACCTAAGTACCGTGCTTCCTTTAGTCAAACCACTTTCCTCTTGAGATTGTCCTTATCTGCCTCCGTTTATTGCCCTGAGAGTTTTCGGAAAGCAGGGGCCACTTTGTAAAGAACTTTCTTAACAGCGGGAATACTCCTGGAGGTGAGGAGGCAAAGCAGGAAGGGGGAGGGGTGGGAAGACAGACCCACCTCTGGAGATGGAGGGATGGGGGTAGAGCCTAGGGCTGGTGGGGCAGATTTGAACCTCTGGGTAGGCAGAGGCACCCAGTTCGAGGATACACCAGTCTGGAGTGCAGGAGAGGAGCTCGGATAGAGAAAGCGAGTGGTGGCGACCAATATAAATGGGGTGGGGTGGGGTCGAAGTCACTGCTGTGGCTGTGGCTGTGCCTGTGGCTGTGGCTGTGAGGAGCCCACTTCGGAAGTGTGGGCAGAGAGAGAGCGCTGTGAGAAACCTCACCACTTGTGGGCTGGGCAGAAGACAGCGTGGATGAAAGATAGCAGGGCCTATGAAGTTCTCGGGGTTCCCGCAGAAAGAGGAAGAAAGCTCTAACAGGAGGCAGGAGGCAGGAGGCATAGCCACCCCTCCCTCACCCGAGGCCAGAGGTGCAACGGTGAGCAGTCATCTGCGGATCAGCTCTAGGCCAGGCCCTATACCCAATGCTTTGCAAGAATTATCTCAAGTGAGCTGCAGAACCCTGTGAAGATAGACCCCATTTTACAGACGAACACAGGTTGGCTGAGGAACTCGCGCAAAGACTCATGGGAAGGAAGTGCAAGCGTGTAGACCCGGCTCCAGATTCCATCCCAGAGCTAGGTTGTCTCCAAGTATGACTGCGGCTGGAAGAGCGTCCCCCGGGGGCCGGTTATTAGAAAGCCTCCAGGGAAGTGTCTGTGATGAGGGTCAAAGCCAAGCAGCAGGAGAATCGCTGAGTCAGGGAAAGGGGAAGAAAGGCAGGGAGGGACTTTTTCATGAAGCAAAGGGGTATTTGCAATTTATTGTGTATTTATTATTTTTTCCATATCAAGAAGCAATCGCCAGTTAATGCTTTTATAATTTTAATGTCTAAAAAATTACCTTAGCTGCTTCCAGGTGGCATGTGGGGCCTGAGGCTGAGAGCTGCCCCTGCCACCACCAACACGGACACTTTGTACTAATAAGTCTTGTTCTTGTGCTGGATGGTCCCAACCTGAAGCTGAAGAAGTCGCCCTGGGTGCAGGACCACGATGGTGTAAGCCCTGCTGGTGGCCTCTGACATCCTCGTCGTGGGAGGAACAATTGATGGTGTTGTTGCAGAACCTCCTAGCGTTGGCTCTGTCTCTGATGTACATGGGTGTCAGAGGCCAGCAGCTTTCTTGGCCTACGGAGTAAATGGCCAATATACTGTGGAAGGACCTGCATCCAGCTTCCTGTTCACAATGGATAGTGGGGAAGTTTCTGTTTCATAATGCTGGACCAATCCAATGCATCCAACATCCCACAACTCAGGAGATTTCTTCTACTCATTGGGCTCTTCTGTGTCCTGTTGGTTTGTTTGGTGGCTGGAACAGTCACGGGTTGGAAAGCCTTTTGGGAAGAAATCAGAGGCTATGAATTTGCTCTTGTTCAGGAAGTTTTAAAGGTTGTACTGATCCCCTAATATGAAACGTGGAAAAGGATGGAAAGCACCAGAAAAAGCAGCATCTCTGAAAAGGAAGAAAGCATACCATCGCTTGGACTAGATGTCTTGCTATTGAAGAGCCAGGCTTGTTAATGTTTCTTCCTGCTGACCTATACTGACAAACCAATAACAGTTGAGAAAAAAGTTTCTCGTTCCTTAAAGAAAATATATTCCATTTCTAAAACTGTAATACTGAATAAAGTGATTTTTCTTTTACAATGCCCTGTTTTCTCCTTTTTGGAGAAAACACTTCTAAGTTTCAGGATTTCATGTAAAATCAGGAAGCAAGATCCCATAAGCTGAGAAGTCTGGACCGCTGATGGTGTTTCCCTATGCTGCTTTGCCTTTAAACAGATTGGGAACAGTACATTATTGCAGATACGTCTGTAAGATGGTTTCCTGAACAGTAAGATGTAGGGAAGGAGTAAAAGTAAATCATTTTTCTAATTAAAAAAAAATTACTTTTGAACATAGCAATAAAAACCTAAGCATTTCTCCATTCCTTGCCTAACTTCTTCCTTAATGTCACCTGAACTGGTTGTACCAAACATTGGAGGCCTTTCTTTCTTTTTTAAAAAATGTTTATCTTTGAGAGAGAGAGCACGAGCTCAGGGGCACAAGTGGGGGAGGGGTAGAGAGAGAGGGGGGACAGAGGATCCAAAGCAGGCTCTGTGCTGACAGCAGAGAGCCCCATGCAGGGCTTGAACTCACAGGAGATCATGACCTGAGCCGAAGTCAGTCACTCAACCAGCTGAGCCACCCAGGTGCCCCTGGAGGCCTTTCCGTTTGTTATTCGACATTATGGATTTTCTTCTAGTTTCTTGGTCCACACATCCCTCTATGAGACCTACCCTGGTCATCCTGTAATACTGTAGCCAGCCCCTGGCCTCAAACAGTGGGAGCTCCTGATCTCCTTTACCCTGCTCCGTTTTCTTCTTCTTCTTCTCTCCATAGTAACTGTTACCATTAAGTAATATTTTTGAGTTGTCTTTTAAGTTTACCGCACGATCCTCCTGATGACTACGGCGCATGCTCCTTGAAGGCAGGTGTCTTCGTCTTGTTCTGTGACCTAATCCAGGTGTCTAGAGCAGTTCTGGGCACTTAGTAGAAGCTCCATTCAGATTTTTGGAATAAAAAGAGGTATTGTCTCAAGTGGGCTGTGACTCCCTCATAAAAAGGAAAGGGCTGTAGCCAATGTTTGGAAGATGGGCGCCATCTTGCCATAGGTGAGAGAAACAGAAAAGGCACTCCACACAGGGGAGTGACAAGCAAATGCTGCAAGATAAAAGCTAAGTCATTTGAGAGGCAGTAAGTAGGCCAATTTGCCAGTGCCAGGATGTGTGGCATTGAATGCTGGAACAAAAGGTATGGATTTCCTTTATTCTTGTGGCATAAAGGCAATGGGAGGGAAGGGAAGGGTATTTATGGAAGGGTTCTGACTTGACGAGAGTCTTTTTTTTTTTTCTAAGTTTATTTGTTTAAATAGTATTTATACCCAATGTGTGGCTCGAACTCACAGCTGCAGGATCGAGAGTTGCATGCTCCCCTGAGCCAGCCAGGAGCTCCACAAGTGATATTTTAGAAAAATTGATCTGGAGGCGGGGTGAGGTGCCTTTTGGATGGGAATGGTTCCTTCTGGGATGTCTCCTTCAATCCCCACCCCCTGCCTTCATGAGCACTCTGGGGATTTACTGTGCCCCCGTTTTCACTGTGCTCTCACTACTCCAGTTTAAGCCAGAATCTGAGTCTTAAGGTGTGGAGCACATCTTCGATTTGAAGGGAGGAGGATTTGGCTCTGCTCTCCTTTCTCTAGGTGAAGTCAGGGGAGGCAATGGCCATGGCCTCTGGCTAGAAATGGCATGTGGCACTTGGAATGCTTCCTCCCGCTTCTCCCTCCTCAAATTTGTGTTACTGTCCCCCAAAGGGATGAATGAATGCTTGAGATTTCCCTAAGCAACAGTGAAATTCCAAAGAAGTAAAAGGCAGGGAGAACTTTGCCCCATATCAAGAACATGGACAAATTTAGAGCTGGAGGCTTATGTTACAATTGCAAGTCAAACTCCAAGTGGGGTAACCAGCCCATTAGCGCAGGCACGTGAAAACTGACTTTTCTGCCATCCCTACGCACACACACGCGCACACACACACACACACATACATGTGTGCACACTCTCACATACACACATTCATTGGGCCCTGGAAAGATCAAGGCCAACTGCAAAGTACCCATTCCCCAAGACTCCTAATTTATATTGGGAACTAGCTATAAAGCTCCCCCTGGTCCCCCAATCTTCCCTTGCAATGATAAAGAGCATGTCACATCACACTAAATGTGACACTTAATCAAAACCCATCTTCTTTAACAAACCCTTAACCTCCAGCACATGAGAGTCACCAAGGCCAAGGGACGAGACAGGGAGCCGACTCAGGTGGCACATGCTTTGATTAAGATGATACAGATTTCCTTTTATTTCACTTTCATCAGAGTTGTAAAATTCGAATCTATCCCCTTTTTGATTTGACAACAGCACATTTCAGTAGAGGTTGACACCAAAAAAAGATCAGGACTTGTTCTCTCTTCAACCGGGAGTAGACGATAATTTCTCTGAATCCTCTTCAGTAATGATCGTCAGAGCTTCTGATCTTCCCATAAGCAAGTTTTGCAGAGAACACGGTTAAACCGAAGCACAAACCTGGCTGGCATCTGGTTCCTTTCTTAAGTGGTATCTAAATAGCCTTAATCTCTAGGCCCTGGAAAAGACCTCCCCTTCTCTGCCTCCTTTCTTGGGTCTTTTTTTTTCTCAGACTTAAATCCTCAAGTGAATTCTTTTGCCAGATTTCTGGGGCAGGAAATCTACTTCCCTGCCACACAGTACTTGAGAAACTTCTGGGGGCTTCAGCAATTGTCCATTTCTGTAGCATGAGCTATGGTTTTTCTCATGACCAGTGAGGGATTTTGTTTTTAAACTGTTTAATCACTAGCTAGCTCCCAACAATACAAAGGTACTTCTACCTGGTCAATGTGCATTTATTGAATCTCAGTTATGGACGATGTAGATGTCGCAAGAGAAAAAAGGCTTCCTTCTGCTTCCAAGACACTGTCAATCTTGAAGTTAAATGTGATACCGGTATATACAGTACAATGTGACAAGTGGCTGCAAGAATTCCAAAGCACGGGCAGTTCATGAATCCAGAAAGCATGAAGCATCTACTGTGTGCAGGACCCTGTTCTAGGCACGGGATACCGCTGTGTACAAAATGGACAACATTCCTGTCTGCAAGACACTTACGTTCTAGTTGGAGCTGGGCAACATTTTCAACTTTTGTACATTCGGCTTTTGAACCACCCACACTTTCGAACGGTATCCACTGATCTTCTCCATTCGCCCTTTGCAGACTGAGTTTGGACTTCCACGGACCCGCTGACGAGTGAAATGTCATAGCTACCACCTGACGTCACAACCATTGGGGCTCCAGTTCAGTCTTTGCAGGGTCAGTGCCCTTATTAGTCACTAAAAATGAAGAGACATTTAAAAAATAAAAGTGTATGTTATTGGTAAGACTTGTAATTCTCATTAACTTATGATTGAGACAAAGATGGAAACCATTAGGAAGGAAAAAAGCAAAATTAGAGAACCTTTTTAAAATGTAGAAATATCAAATATTGAGTCTAACAAAGTATAAATAGGATTTTTAAAATTTATTTTTTGTTTCTGTGAGAGCAGTCTTATGAAATATGTTGGCAATAACTTGGGCAGGTCTTTAGCAAGAGCACTTGCCCTATATGTGAGACCTTTCTTTCCACTCCAAAGGACTGGGTGCTCTGGTCAGGACTAAGAAAGGACAGGTATGACCACCAACAAAAACTAAGAGACAACCTCCTGAATGGGGGAAGATATTTGAAAATGACATATCCGATAAAAGGTTAGCATCCAAAATATATAAAGAACTTACACAACTTAACGCCCCAAAGAAACCAAATAACCCAGTTAAAAATGGGCAGAGGATGTGAACAGACATTTCCCCAAAGACATACAGATGGCCAACAGACACATGAAAAGATGCTCAACATCACCCATCGTCAGGGAAATGCAAATCAAAACCACAATGAGATATCACTTCACACCTGTCAGGATGGCTAAAATCAACACCACAAGGAACAACAGGTATTGGTGAGGATACGGAGTAAAAGGAATCTTTGTGCACTGTTGAGAATGCAAACTGGTGCAGCCATTCTGGAAGACAGTATGGAGGTTCCTCAACAAATTAAAAATAGAATTACCATGTGATCCAGTAACCAAACTACTGTATTTCCCCCCCCCCCAATATATAAAAACACTAATTTGAAGGGATACATGCACCTGATGTTTATTGCATCATTATTTGCAATAGCCAAATTATGCAAGTGTCCATCGACAGATAAATGGATAAAAAAGATGCAGTATATACATACACTGGAACATTATTCAGCCACAAAAAAATGAAATCTTGCCATTTGCAATAGCATGGATGGATCTAGAGACCAAATTAAGCTAGTTAGAGAAAGACAAATACCAGATGATTTTACGCATATGTGGAATTAAAGAAAGAAAACGCATGAACAAATTAACAAAGGGGGGAGAAAAGAGACAAACCAAAAAACAGACTGTCAACTCCGGAGAACAAATTGATGGTTACCAGAATGAAATAGGTGATGGGGATTAAGAGCACACTTATTGAGCACTAATATAGGGAATCACTGAATCACTCTATTGTACTCCTGAAGCAAATAAACGCTGTATATTAACTATGGTGGAATAAAAATGAAAAGAAAAGAAAAAAAAGGAATGAAAGAACAGGCATGGCCCAGCACCAGTAAAGGGCACTTACTTTTTACTCAAGGACATAAGGAAAAACAGAATGCCCAGCATATTTCAAAGCAGAAGGGGGAAAATTGGTTTTCTTGTTTTTCCAGAAAGAGGAGATAAGTAATATGGCAAAGAATCTTCTCCTTCCCAAGACCAGGTTAAGGCTAAAGAGTATGGACTAACCTAGAATGAGAACACAGAAGTTGATGCCTAGGGCCAGAGCAGGGAAAGAGTAAGTGTCAGGCCTGCGTTGACTTTTCGAACTGGAGGCCTTTTCCATTGCCCTTCAAAGACCGTCATTATCCCACCCATGCCCCGCAAGGGGACTGGCATAGGATTACCCTGACGCGTGTCTGTGAATGAGTCAGTGCAGGATGGGACAGTGTAGAATGCGGGGGGTAGTGGGGGCGAAGGCAGCGGGAATGATCTCGAGCTGTAATACCAAGAACTTTACCCTAATCCTTAGTGGCCTGTGTCCTCCTCCACCACCCACACACAGGCCCCTGAACTGCTCATGAAGCAATGCAGCACACACAGGAGGAAACCACAGCCCCCAAAGCCAGCACCAGCAGGAGCAAAGGCGGCTGCATTTGCTCTGGGAGAGGAGCTCCTTCCCGCTTCTTGCCAGGCGGAGGGGCTGAGGGTGTTGCTGCACCCCCAGTCAAAGCTCGTATGGATCATCTTGGACTGGGCCCTGTCACTTCCCCATTGTATGCAAGAGCTAACCCCTCCTGACCATGAGGAGGATGAAGAGCCTCATTACAGGATTCAGTCACCACTGAGTGGGTAAACATGTGTGTTTGTTGTCCTCTGTGAGCTTTTGTGATAAAATTGTCTATACTTAAAAATTTTTATTAGAATTGTTTTTCAACATATATAGAAGTAGAGAGGGTAGTATATAGAATCCCATACACCCATCATCTAGATCTAACCATTAACATCTTACCATATCCTATAGGCTGAATGTTAATGTCCCCATGAAAATTGGTATGTTGAAACCTAACCCTGAATGTGATATTGGGAGGTGGGGCCTTTGGGAGGTGATTAAACCACGAGGGTGGGGCCCTCATAAATGAATTAGTGCCCTTATGAAAGAGACCCTAGAGAGCTCACTCACCCCTTCTGCCACATTAGGTTACAATGAGAAGGCACCATCTATGAACCAGGACGTGGGCTCTCATTAGACAGAATTTGCTGGCACCTCCATCTTGGATTTCCAGCCTCCAGAACTGTGAAAAATAATTTTTGTTGTTTATACCCAGTTTATAGAATTCTGTTACAGGAGCCCAAATGGACTAAGATGCTATCTTTGTTTCATCATGTGTTTTTCTGTTCAGTAGGCTCCATGCCCAACCTGGGGCTTGAAATCACGAACCTGAGCTCAAGACCTGAGATCAAGAGTCAGACACTCAACCAACTGAGGCACCTAGCTGTACCCATCATGATGTTTTTTTCTTAAGTATTTTAAAATAAATCCCAGATGTCATATTTCACTTCCAAATACTTAGGGGTATACTTTTTAAAAGATAAGGGCATTGTCTTATATAACCACAACACCATTATCACACATATAAAAATTTGTTTACATATTTATTTTTTATGTTTTTTTCCACACTTACTTATCAAAATTAACAATAAGTTCTTAAATGTTTTCTGATACCCAGTCCAAATTCAAATTTTCTTGAAATATCCCAAGATGTCTCCTTACGGTTGGTACATTTGAATCAGGATCCAAACAAGGTGCACACATTGCATATGGTTGTTAGAGCTCTAGTTGCTTTAATCTAGGGATCACTTTGAAGTATTAACCAGGGGGGTGCTCTCACCCACCCACCCCCCTGGGCTTCAGTGAATCTCACCGAGTGGACTCCGAGGGCCCTCCCAGCAGTGCAGGCGATCAGACCAGAGTGACCAGGGTCTGGAGGAAGCAGCCTTGGCCTGCAACTAGAAACACGGAGTTTCGACTTTTCAGATATGAGGCATGAGATTTGGAAAACTGTACAATGAAATTTCTGTTCCTTGACTCCAGACAAGATACAGCCTCTTCCTGGAGGACAGAGAGAGAAGATGGACCCCAGGAAAGAAGCAGACCCGAGAAAGAGTGCACTCCACCCACCATGGGCCTAGGCAAAGGGGCTCCGTTTGCAGCTTGTGCTGAGGAGCTGGGCAGTCAGCCTCCTCAGGGTCCTCTGGTGAGCCCTGCTCCTGATCGGCTCCTTTTGTTTGTTCAATGGGCGGGGTGCTCATCTCTTCCAGGAGGACTTTGCAGCCAAGGGTCCACAGCACAGGGAAGCTCCCTCACAGGAAGTGGGGCCCTGGCTACCCAGAGGGTTGGTGGTGCTTGGAAGGAAGCCCCTCCTACCCCCCACTCTCTCCCCATCTGGCCGGCACCGTGTTGAGGTCATCCCCGCCGCTGGGCCGAGTGACACATACCCTCTTCTGCATCTCTGTAGGGCTGCCTGGTCAACGGCATACTCTCGTGCTCCCTCTGAGAGTTGAGCCATATGCTAGGTTGATTTCTTCCAAATTTGAAACTTTGATCAAAGAATAGCATTTCTTATGTGGGAGGAGAGTGCCTGAGGCCTCAGCTTTGCCCCCCGGCACTGTATTCCAGCTTAAACTGTGCCCTGAACCTCCTGGACCAGAACTAACCATGTTGGTGAACCCCTAGAGAAGCGGCCCCCGAGACCCTGGAGACAGAGTGGAGAGGGTGTGAGCCAACACCCAGATGACAGCTGTGCTCTTGGCCTTCCGGAGTACTGGCTGCCTTCTGTTTGTGCCTGTGTGAAAACTTGTTCCTCGGGAGCACATGGGGGGGTGGGGTGGGGGGGACATTCATTTTCTTTGATGACCTAGTCGGTGCTCTTTGGGCTCTCGTCCTGTATTGGCTTTGGTGGCAGTGGCTCTGGGAAGGCTGTGCCCTGCGGGAGGCTTCCTGCAGGACCCCAGAGGTCCTGACTGTACCAGGATGGTGAGGTCTTGGAGAAGGTGCTGCTTTGCTGGCCTCCACGTGTAGCTCCGAGATCTTGGCGGCTGGCAATCTGGTCTGCATCTGATCGATTTTATCTGCAAAGTATTCAGAAAATTTCTCCCCCAAAGAACATGCTGACCCCCTGAAGGAGGGAATGCAGTGTGGGTCGCTTGTTTGAAGACGTTCTCAGTTTTGATGAGGCTTGTGCAGAGACCCAAGATAAGCCTCAGAACACGAGCCAAGCGGGTGGGGGAAAGGCTCCTCTGGTGACACTCCGCATCTTCCCCTGCCTTCCATTTTACGTGTTTACCAATTGTGAAAGCAAATCCAGCTGTTGGGAGGAATTGCTTCCAGATGACATTATGGGAAAGGAAAACACACTTTATAAAAAAGCTGCAGAATAAAAAGCAGAACATGTATGCTTTGTGGGCCAGGATTTCATATGGACTATTTCCTGATATTGTGCAATAAGCCAGCTCCTGGGGTAATAATAAGAACAGTGCAAATGTTCCCTGCACCAGAGTCAGGAGACCAGAGCTGGGACTGGACTTGGCAGAACGTGGGGAAAATCACTTGACCTCCCTAGGCCACCATATTTTTCTCCCTCGCAGGAACCGCTCCCCACCTCACTGGAGATCCCTGTGAAAGCCTCAGAAAACATCTTCTGCATGTCGAGTGATGTGCAAGAACCAGAAGAAAGCAAGGACATTTTGCTTTTGGAAATGGGATGCGTTTCTCAGCCCCCCAGCACAGAAATTTGCTGTGTTGGCTTTCTCAAAGATTTTAGAAGCTCTCTAATGAGCTGGAATTAAAGTGTCCCTTTACTAATTTGGTTTTACAGGTCACTGGATAAAACCTACTTAGAGTGGTTTGGAAGAGGATTAGGACATTTGCGTCTCTTCCAAGTTGACTTTCCAGGCAGGGTCAGTCAGCAGCTGGAGACTCCCTTGGCTAGGGGCCAGAGCTCTTTTGTAAGCTGCAAGTTTGTAAGGGCCTGGTGAGCACACTGTAACTCTATTATCCAAGAAATGGACAGTTTGCAGGGAAATGAAAATGTAAATGTATAAAAACAAGGCACATATTCCTGAGTCGGGCTGCCTACAAGAAGGCCAGCACTGCAGTTCGCCAGGGCGAAGCAAACATTTGAGACCGCCGAGCCACCCTCCAGACTCCTCCTGGGGCAGTGCGGACATCAGTAGCTCCAGAATTGCCTTATGCTCGGGAAATTTCCATAGACTAGGACTGTGGCTATGGAAATTAAAGTTAAATACGATTTAAAATGGTTTCTCAGTCCTACCAGCCACATTTCGAGTGCTCAATAGCCACATGCGATGAGTGATTACCGTGTGAGACAGTACGGATAAAATGAACATCCACTCATTTATCCAACAGATATTTATTTACAGAGTGTCATGGCAGCGAAGGGAGTACTTAACATTTCTGCCCTCATAGAGTTTATGTTCTAAAGGGGAAGATAAACAATGGACAATAAATATAGTAACTTTTTCCATCAGTTGTGATCCCAGCAGGAAACAGATGACTTAGTCAATTGAGTAATCGAGACAAGTTTCATGAGAGGAATTACCAAGACGTGGGCGGACTTCAGGGTTTGAGACTTTGAGAGTTTCTCTTTGAGAAAGAGAAAACGGAGTTGCACCTGAGAACTACCCACTGTGGGGGAATCAGTGCCCACGCATGAGTCTAACAGGGCAAGAGAAGGGGCAGTCACCAGAACCCAGTGAGAACTCTGGGTGGGGGCTGTGGCCTCTGCTAGAGGGACCTGGCCAGGCCAGGCACCCCAGGTGGGGTGGGAGCCTCAGGACTGGACCCCATTCTCCTTTATTCTCGGGGCTCCTGCCTGTGCCCCCCCACTGGCTGGCCCCCAGGGAAGCCGCAGGCGGGGAGTCCCCTGGGGCACAGAGCAGAGTGGAAAAGAGTGGAGAGGAATCTGGACAAACAGCATTAGCACAATCATGCAGTATATTAAAAGGCGATAGGCACAGGAGGAAGAGAGGCAGCTAAGAGGCACCGGAACTGATGGGGCAGGGTAGCCAAGTAAAACAAACGGCCTGAAGTGCAGACTCCCCTTCCTTTGCTCTCCCACCACCCCTCTCTTTCCTGTCACCCTCCTCGGAGTCCTGCTATCGTCTCTGTGCTGCTTCCCTGCCACTTGTCACATCCCTTCCCTCTGGGCATCCTCACAAGGTCTCTGGAGCCAAAGCAGGGCAGTTCTGGCTAATTTTCAGTGAGTCTCTGTGCTCGGTTTACTTCGAAAGCACAGGTGGGGCAATTTTTTAATTTTTATTTTTTTCCTCACTCATATCTTTTTTCTGTTCTTGGAATTCAGTCCAGAATATCACGTTGTATTTACTTGTCATGTCTCCTTAGTGTTCTCCAGTCTGTGACAGTTTCTCAGGCTTCCCTTGTCTTTCATGACCTTGACACTTTTGAAGAGCATCGGTCAGGTACTTTGTAAAATGTGCCTCAATTTGGGTTTGTCTGCTGTTTTCTCATGACTGGACTGCGGTGTGAGTTGTTGGGAAGAAGACCGCACAGGGGAAGTGTCTTTCTCAAGACATTGAATCAGGGGTTCATGATATGAGTATAACGCTACAGCTGATGTTAACCTTGACCACTTGGTTAAGGTGGTACCTATCAGGTTTTGCAACAGTAAGGTTACTACTTTTCTTAAAGATTTTTTTAATGTTTATTTTTGAGAAAGAGAGAGAAAGAGCATGCAGCATGTGCAGGGGAAGGGCAGAGAGAGAGGGAGACAGAGGATCCTAAGCGGGCTCTGCACTGACAGCACAGAGACCGATGCAGGACTTGAACCCACGAACCGTGAGATCATGCCCGGAGCTGGAGCTGGACGCTTAACTGACTGAGCCACCAGATGCTCCATGTTACTAACTTTCTTTGTTACCAGTAAGTCACTAAATCCAGCCCACACTCCGGGGAAAAGGAATGAAACTCCTATTCTAGAGGAAGGAGTATCAACGAATTTGTGGATATATGTGAAAACCACCACAGTAATTAATTATTATTTTTGGGTAGATAATCTGGGGCGATACAAAGATCCCGTTTCTCCTTAAAGCCTCACCCACCAACTTTCACATTCCTCAGAGGATCTTGCCTGCCACCATTATTACCACAGGGCTCTACGGCGATTTTGTACTTTCCTCATTCCTTCTACATTTACAATTTGGAATCCTTCTTTAAGGACAGTTTTTCTCTTCTACTCATCTATTTATTCGGTCATTTATTTTTTATCAGTATGGACTCATGGGTGTTTGTTTTTTCTTTGACTTATAATCTAATACTACTGGTATGTATTCAGTGCTCAAAATGTTCCGGGTTTGGACACTGGGAACTTCTTCCGGTTTGCCCCTGTGTCCTCCTGACACGCCTTCATCCTTTTTGTGATTTGCTTTGTTCTGAGCACGACTTTACTTTCTGTCAGTGTAAAATGCCCCAAGCTCACCCCGTGTTTTCAGCCCCAGCCGTAGAATCTGCCATTTCTCCAGAGGGCCTCCCAGGGCATTTTTAATTTCTTTGCTGATATGCTGATGGCTTTATTAAGGGCATGATGTGCTGCCAGACTCAGAATCCTATCCTTACAGGCAACTGTCACAGTGGGAAAGAATCTGACAGATCCATTGTTCCCGACCTGGCACCGAATAGTTTTGTGACCTTGGGCACATAACTATGTAAGCCTCGGTATTCTCTTCTGTAAAATGGGGAATAATAATTGTACTTCCTTATGGGGTGAGAGCATTAAATGCGAGAATGCACGTGAGACAGTTCACATGCCTGTCCTAACTATCCAATGAATGTTTTTTGGTGATAATGAAGATGCTGCTGTTCCTGGTACAGGTGACCGGTTTTAAGGGAAGACTGCCTGGCTATGTAACTCTAATAAAACTCTCTGCCTCAGTTTCTCATCAGTAAAATGGGGATAATAACAATAACGATCTCATAGAGCTTTTGTTGGATTAAATGAGTCCAAACACACAAAGTCAATACACACTCAGAACAGAGCCTAGTAAGCCCGTGTTAACTATTAGCTGTTGTTTTTTTTTTTTATTTTTTTAATGTTTATTTATTTTTGAGAGAGACAGAGCATGAGCGGGGGAGGGGCAGAGAGAGAGGGAGACACAGAATCTGAAGCAGGCTCCAGGCTCCTGGCTTGTCAGCACAGAGCCTGACGTGGGGCTCAAACCCACAAACTGTGAGATCATGACCTGAGCCGAAGTTGGACGCTTAACTGTCTGAGCCACCCAGACGCCCCCTGTTTTTTTAATTATTACTATTGTAGACTAAATGTCTAGTTCCTTTGGTGTTATCCTCCCGATGGTTGGTAGGCCAAGAATTATGGCAGAAAAATTAAACGATATAGTTAAAAAAAACCCAACTATGAAATGTAAAGATAAAAGATGGTTAACATCATGCGGTTATCATCCTTAAAAGGAGAACAGCCAAATTCAAATTCATAACTAGTTTGATCACCGTCATGTGCTGCTGACATTTCTTCCTCTGAGGTGTTGACAAATGGCTGAGAAAGAATTACTCAATTCACATTTGCCTCACACTGATGCATGAGGCCCAAATGGCCCACGGCTTTGGGGAAACTCTTTGTAAATCCATCAAATTTGGCCATTAAAAAATGATAACTATGATCAGCCGATGCTGAGGGACCCATTTTGTGGAAAAAAGAAATGAAACCAACACAGTTAGTGACACAATAATTAGGACGCAGGGGAGACTGCTGACAATTTGGAGATGTTTTCTTGGAGAAAATATCAAATGACTTTCAGTTTGCAGGACATTAATAGATAATTAAATTGACAATTTATTGTCGCAGAGTGACAGTTGTTCCCTTCTCCTCTGTGCACATGAGTCGAGCATCTAAAGGCAATTCTTGCCCTATCTTAATTGTGGGATAGAGTGCCTTGAAAAGTCCTTCCCTCCCGCTGAAAACCCCAATACATTTCCTTGTTAAGAACGTTAGGATTTTCTCACTATTGGCCTCAAAGTGTGGCCAAAACTACACCAGGATGGGTTATTATTAATTCAATTTTTTTTTTGTTTTAATAAACTTATGTTTGAAAACCGTGAGTGCCCAAGTTAGCCTTATCCTCACCAACAGTATCATGGGGCCGTGGACTCTGATGATGATGATGATGAGAAATGTCAGCTGACCTCAGCCAACAGCTAGGTGGGGTCTCTCCTCCCTACAAAGAAAAACCCACTTGTGACCTGGCTGGGAACAGAAGCGGAATGGACAAGGGCCTGTAGGAGAAAACCAGGCTCTCCTCGTTGAGGCCATTTTCTCCAAAATAAGACAAGGACACTGGCAGCAACCTTAAGGGATACACGTGTGTTCATTGTTGACAGACATTAGCATTCCTGAGGTCCAAGGATGAGAGACAAGGTGGCTGAGAGAAGTGACAGTGAAGATGTTCAGTGGGTCCACAAGGTAGAGGCAGGCAGTGGGACCTGTAAAGCCATCTCAAGCACACTGTGGTGGGGGCTCACTGGATCAGGAGGGGTCCTCTAGAGCCTGTTCTGGTGATGTGGCAGGCTGCACTACTCTCTGCTTTGGTCACTGCCCAATGCAAGGAAAATGGGTCTGAGTAAAGCCTTAAGGCTGACAAAGATGCTGAGTTGCAAACATCTGGATTCCATCAACGTGAGCACAATACTAACAGTTTTTACTGGAGCATAGCATGCAAGGAGTAAAGCAGGGACAAGTGAGGCTAGAGAGGGGTCGGTTGTGGAGGGCCCTGTGGGCAAGGTGAGGTATTTCCAACTTTATCCTAATAAAGTCCAGATAAAAGATGAACTAAACTAAGGTCGTTTGGTGAGAGGGTGGAGAAGAGATAACAAGCTGCTAAGTTCAAACTTGATGGCTGACCTGATGTAGGGGCTGTAGGAAGAGGAGGAGCTTATGATAACCCCTGGGTATCTAGCATGGGTAACAGATATCATAGCCAACGACAGGAATAGAGGAGGAAGAGTGGGATTTGGGGTAAAGGTGATGTATTCTGTTATTTTTTTTTTAAAGATTTTATTTTTAAGTGATCTCTGCTCCCAACGTGGGGCTCGAACTCACAACCCCAAGATCAAGAGTCACATGTGCTACCGACTGAGCCAGCCAGGTGCCCCATATTCTGTTATCACATGATGAGTTGGAGGCATCTGTGGGATCCTTTTTGGAGACATCTGGTCTTTGGACACACTGACCTAGAGTTCAGGACACAGGGATGGGCCTGAGCAACAGATTTGAGAGTCCCAGTGTCCTTATGATAACATAAGCTGTGGGCACAAATAACCTCTTCAGGGAGAAGAGAAGGAAAGGAAAGGTTAACTTAGTAACACAAGGAAGGAGAGAGCGGATCCCATGAAGGAGAGTGAGAAATAGCAGTCAGAAAACTAGTGGAGACCAATGTAATCAATTGTTAATTTGTTTCTCCTTGGGGTAATCTCAGCCAAACTAGCCGGACAGTATTTGGGTCCCTCTGTGGTAACCCTTCAGCAACTTGGTTCAGAACTCCATCCCTTAAAAAGCCAACGAAAAAACTACAGTTGGGTGAGATGTTTGGCAAAAACAGATGCAAACTGTATTGGGTAGCAGTTTTGAAACAATTGGTAATTATATAAATATAATTACGTTTATAGGGGTGCCTGGGTGGCCTAGTTGGTTAAGCATCCGACTCTTGGTTTGGGCTCAGGTCATGATCTGACGGTGCAGGAGTTGGAACCCCACGTCGGGCTCTGTGCTGCCAGGCACATTGCCTGCCCTCTCTCCTCTCTGCCCCTCCCCCACTCACTCTGTCTCTCTCAGAATAAATAAAAAACATTAAAAAAATAAATATAGTATATGTGTACCAGAATTCCTCCCCAAACTCAAGTATTTTGAGAACCTAGAGGGAGTGGGATTATAAAACATTTCGAATTCAGCAAACGTGCATGTTCCCCTCATCATTTCTATTCTATTTGCTTTACTTCGGAAAATGTAGTGTTTTGCTACCAAGGTAAAGCCAAGATTCTGTTATTGTTTTTTTGATGGGTAAACCAAGGTACTGGATCCTGATGACTTATTCACATAGGTTATTAAAATCAAAACAGTAATAAGATCATCACATATCATGCCCATTATCAATATTTTTCTATGTTATGAAGACTGACTATCACTTACCTGGCACTCATACTTCCTTTATTGATAGTAGTTACAAAACAATGTCTCTCAAGCTTCTTGTGTTCTTACCACACTATGGAATAATTTTTGGTGACATGGCAGCCTAGAAGTTACGAACTGGCAGCCCGCGGGGTGAGTTTTGATGGTCCTGCAAGTGTGTTTTAAAAGCCTGCCCTAGCTGACAACATTCGGAAGTCAGGGGATTTCACATAACAGTTCAGATGTCTGGCTTCTCTTGAAGGACTGGGTCAACAATCAGCGTCTGCTTCACGGTGGCTCTGCCTGCAGACCACGCCTGTCTTCTCCCATTCTGCACTCCCAGACTCTCACCTTTCTATTCCCCATCTCTTCCCTGTAGGCATCTGCGTGGGAGACCAGATCCCTCCGCTCTAGGCCAACCGACAGCTGCTCAAGGTGAATGGCCAACACCGGTCGTCGCTTCATTATTTGTGTGCGTCTCCTCCTGCCATTGGAACTCCTTAAGGGCTGAAGTTTTTACTTCCTGTGCTTGTGTGCCGACCGTGCTGTGCTAGGCCTGGCACACAGGCCCTCAATAAAAGTTGGGTTAATGAATCTATGAGGTTTTAATTCTTTGCAAGCAGTTGGCTACAGATGAAGAAGGGGAAATTGCAATGAGTTGCCTGAGGTCCCAAAGCTTAGAAATCCCGGGTATGAGATTAGTCCAATCGGCCTGTGATGAAGCTGTGAATAAAGAACAGGCTTGGTGTTCGGGTGCATTTCTTGACAGATCCATCAGGCCTCACGTGCGGATTCCTGGGAATCTCTTCTGAGTCACAATGTGCATTCAAAGGCTCTGAGGGATTCTGTAGTAAAACACACAACTTGCTTTATTTGGTTCAGCTGAATGATTTCCTAGTCTTCATCTACTTTTTCACTATTTTTATACTCAGTCTTTGATTCATAACATCCCCTCTTCTCAGATGTACTAAATGGCAAGCAATTTTTTTTTTTTTTAATGAAGGTAAAATACAAGTATCCTGGTTAAGACGATTTTGCAAGAATTTTGTGACAGTCCCACAGCTCCCTGGGATCTTCTTCAAAGTATGGCTAAAACCATGTTGGGAAATGTGGCTTTCACTGTGGTGTTCTTAGAAGTCAAGGTTAAGCTGTCTTGTTTCTTTTTCTCCTTGGACTGGGCGGTAAATCTCTGAAGATACAATACCTTAAATTTGTATGGCAATTTATAGTTTACATTGTCACATGCATCAATCTGCTTTTCCTTACAATAACATTGAGGGTAGGGCTTATTATTATTCCATTTTATAGGCAAATGGTCTCAAAGAGCTTCCCTGACTTGTTCAAGGCCTAAAACTAGCTAGAGGTAATGCCGAGATAAGCCAATCTTTTTATTCTCCGTCTGACCATCTTTTTGTAGTTCCATTCGACTCTCTTCCTCGAGCACATCCTTTTGCTTTTTGGTCAAGTCAGAATGTTGGCTCTAAATTCCTAAGATTTGGGGTTGTGATCCCCTCACCTAAACCTAAAATACTGGCTCCGCTGTTCTCAGTGAAGTCTTGAGGGCCACCAAGGAAAGGCGCTAAAGATGCTAAAGAAGGTTCTAGCACCTCGAAGGCCTGGAGGGCACACGCAGGGAAGTCAAGCGGGCTCCCCTTGAAGAGGCCCAGGACGCAGGAGAGGCAGGTCTGGCCCCGGACTTTTGCTCTTTCACCCAAAATCTTGCCCACTCTCCACCGCGCCTCAGGGCCACAAGCCCCTTCTGCGTCCGAACATTTCCTCTCGGGAGCTGCAACCTTGCCTTACTTCCCCCGGCGCTAAGGAAGGAGCCACCGTGTGAAAAGCTTAATTTGCTGAAAGAGCCTCGTGGAAACCCCCTTGCGCGCCTTTAACCTGCTGGGCGGGAGTCGCAGGCTCAGCGCCGGGTGTTTGCCGAGTCTGGGTCCAGAAGTGCTGGGACGCAGGCGGGCTGGCGGCCGGGGCTTCAACTTCCACAGCTTCCAGCAACCGGGGGAGGGAAGGGGTCCGTTCCTCGGGGGGGGGGGGCCCTCCCGGCCGAGCGCGGGGGAGGAGGCAGGGGCAGCGCTCGGGTGAGAGAGGGGAAGGAGAACCGAGTAGGGAGAGGGTGGCAGGGGACGGGGT
>NW_024412395.1:54811362-54867538 GCF_014898765.1 Herpailurus yagouaroundi | reverse complement strand
TCAGCGGAAGTCGGGGCAGAGACCTGGAAGGAGGGGCGGCGGGTGGAGGCCCCTCCGGCCCGCCGGGGCCAATTCGGATTTGCTCTTGCCGCTCGGTTAAGCGTGGATTTAAGGGTGGAGCGCAGGCACTCTGTGCTCTCGGGGGAAGGCGGCGGCCAAGAGTGCATCGCGCTGCGGGTGCTCAGATCTGAAGGGCGGGAGCTCGGTGGTCGGGGTTCCAGTGCGACTCCTGCGGGAGTCCTCAACCGAGCCGGGGCTCCCGGTGCTGAACCAGAGGTCTTCGTTTCTGTGGGCCCCACGTTGGAAACTTGAAGTCGTGAGGGGCTCTCTGTTCCAGGCAGAAGGTGTGTGTGAATGCGAGCGTGTACCGAGGTACGTGAGCAGCAGTGAGTGTCCGTGGAGAATGAGGATCTTTATTCCAAGAACCCCAGCTCGCCAGACCTTTAGGGAGGGGTGGGGTGAAGGGTTAGGGCTACCTGAAGGTGAGGCAGCTTGTCCGACTTCAGGATGGCAGGAAATCCCCAGGGAAGTCCTGTCTTCCAATGTGACCGGAGGGCTGAGCATCTTAATGGCAGACCACGGCCTCCAGCCTCCATTCCGGTCCTGCCCGAGGAGGAGATCTCCTGGGAAGCTTATCATCACGGAATGACAAATCTCCATTTGTTTACCTCTTCTCCTCTGCTCCCTACCACAGACTGCAAGCTCATACTTTGCTTTCTGCTAACACTTGATTGGATGTTTCCCCCTCTTCTTGGACTCTCCAGTCTCTCTGAAGCCTTTGGACATCGAATGGAAGGCAGTGTTAAGAGCCCAGCTTTGGAGACAGACTGAGATACTAGCTCTATGATCTGAGGCAAATTACGTGCCTCCTCACACTGCAGTGTCCACTGCTGTAAAAGGCAGAGAATAGTAGTACTCACCTCCCAAAGTTCACCGGAGGATTAAATGAAATGATTCATGTAGAATGTATCTAGTCTTATTTGTTGAAGCCAGGAGCACCCACTTACTCTTAAGCTACCTTTGGTATCCCCCCTTCTGTACCCCTTTTCTTTGCCACCTAATTAAACAGGGGGTCTCTTGACATGTTTTGTGTACAGATGCTTTGTTTCTTCAATCTGCTTTTTAATTTCTTTAAACATAGTCACTTTTATTTCTATCTGTACTCAGTGTCATCAGTTTGATACATTGCACAGAGCTTGTGTTCAATAAACATTTTTTGATTGATGAATAGAATCTCACTGATATTATTTTCTAGAGAGCGGTCTTTCTAGAAAGTTTGAAGTTATGGGAAAGGAAAACTCTTCATGGGGCAGGGTAAATAGAAGAAAACTTGATAGGTGAACTTATCTTGTTAGATTAGGGCCGTAAAAATGCATCATGTATAGTAATCTCAGCTATATAAAGAAGACTGCAAAAAAGACAATTGGAAGCAAATACACCAAATGTTAGAGTTGATACCATGGTGAAGTAGGATTATGAGAGAGAGTGTGTGTGTGTGTGTGTGTGTGTGTGTGTGTGTTTTCTCTTGCTTTATACTTTTTAGACCTTTGCAACTTTTCTACAGTCAGTATGTATTACACCATTACTCAGGAAAATTACTTTAATTATGTAATTTAAGTAATAAAAGTGATCATATTTTGGACATTTACAGGTGGAGGGACATACCTGAGAGCAAAACAATGGTTTTCCTCCATTTTTTTCCCCAGACCAGATCAGTCTTTACTGATTTATGTGAGAAAATCAACTTACCAGTTTGAGAGGTGGAAACATTTTCTTTTTCAGTGACCAGAATACTTGTCTTGACTATTTAGGAGGACTTCCTTTGAAGTGTCAAGATCTCAAACAGGGAGCCAAAATTATAGAAAGGTTCATATTAAATCCAGAGTCAAGGCCAAGTGAATAGAATGGTTGTAACAGCCTACTGAACTTTGACCTTGCCAGTGATTTTCTTTTTGAGCTTAAAAATGTAACAGTGCCATCCTGCTTGTATTACTATAACCCTTTTTCCTTTAAAGTTTATTTATTTTTGAGAAAGAGAGCATGCACGCGCACACACGCGCGCACACGCGCGCGCGCACACACACACACACACACACACACACACACACACAAGCACATGGGGGAGGGGCGCAGGGACAGAGAGAGAATCTCAAGCAGGTTCCATGAGGAGCCCAACTTGGGTCAGATCTCCTTACACTGGGATCATGACCTGAACCCAAATCAAGAGTCAGATGCTTAACCAACTGAGCCACCCAGGTGCCCTTATAACCTTTCTTTTTTTTAATGCCAGATTTACAATTTACTTCAAACTAAGTTGCCTTCCATTTTTATTGAAAATTAGGGCAACACCTTGACTTCTATGTGCACAGTCATTCATTTAACAAAATTTACTAAGTACCTACCAAGTGCCAGGCCCCAGGCTGATGCTGAGAATACCAGGCAACACCTGGTTCTTATCTTCCAGGAGCTTGGCATCTAGATAATGGACATGCATATTTATAAGCGATGATGTATAGGGAATTATTACGGAGGCTCTGGTAGGTCCCTGAATAGACAAACTTACAGCAGCAAGTGGCACATGAAGGAGTAACCAGTTCTCGTGGGGCAAGAGGACAACGAGAAGGAGGAGGCAGGAAAGCATCATAGAAAACTAGTTATCTGGCTGATGATGAGTCTTTAGCTTACAAGTGGTTAGTCCTTCCTGATGTGAGACAATTATTTCTTTCTGTACTTTGCTCTGATCATGTTGTTTTATACTCTAGCCATCTGATTACATTCTCCGATACATTAATGGTATGCTTTGTCATTCCTTCCTTTGTTGATAGGTGCAGTGAGTTTATAACATTCAAATTCTATTCCATCATATTCTACGGACTGGCCAAAATTTAAAAATATGTAAGTCCTTTTTTCATGTATGATTTAGACTTCTAAGACAACTTAAACCTTAAACTTTTTATTTGTACTTAAAACATATAATTGTACCTTCATTTCCCAGTTTTTAGGTGTGGGGCTCACTGTGTGGGTTTGCTGATTGGAAATGCTCCTTGTTTTTCTTGCAAAAGCCCCATTCTTGATACCTTGGGTTTAGGATTGCCAACCTTTGTTTTTCTATAGCGGGAGAGAGAGTTTAAAGACACTTGTAAACAATATTAGTGTGGAGTTTTAGGCTTTATAATTTCTTTCCTCATTTTTTAGTTTTCTAGCTTGCAACTAATTTGACATCAGTTTTTGTTATTTATTTTTTAGCGACCTGCCTTTATAGTCTTTTCAAAGTGTTCAACTTCATTTTTACATTAATTTTCATGTCTGGCTTTAAAATTTACTTGTTTGGGGTTTTCTTTTTTTGCACTCATGTTTCACTTTTGATGCCATAAATATAAACACATTTTAGAATAAATAACTGATTTTAAGCATACAATATAACTGTTCTATACTGTTTCATTTTAAAGATGCCAGTCATGACTCAGTGAATTTATGTCAACCCAGTAAATTGATATGAAGACTTACACTTTGAAAAATACTGTGATAAAGAGTAGCCTGCTAACATTCAGTGCACCTGGCATCATTGGGGGTTAAAGAGAGTTAGAGAGCGAAGGTAATCCAGTAAGTTGGTTAAGTAATGTTCCATTAAGAGAGCTTCTCCTGTATTCAGATTTTGTTGTATTAAATTTCTGGGTCAACCACTAGGGTTTGCAAATTTCATTGCATTCAAGTTTTGGCTCCTCTGTTTTGAGTTTTAAAGCTGGAGTAGATCTAAAACTCTCAAACTTAGAGTTGGTGCTAATGGCCCACAGGGTTCATGTAATATATTTAGCCACCATAACTGAACTATTTGATGATATCCTTTTCCATGGATAGAACAAGGAGATTAATTGATAAAATGGCTAAGCTAATATAAAAAAGCATTTTTTCAAGTTTATGATAATGTCTGAGGCCTCTAAGAACCTCCACTTAAGCCTTAGCCTTGTGTTCTCTCCAGGGAGAGAAAGATATTTGATGGAATCAGAAAAGGATATGCAAGCAAGAATATTTGTTTAAGTTGAAATCAAGACCTTTCTTCTCCTCCATGAATGCTCCAAGTTACGAAAGATATTGGGGGCTATCCTGCCACAGAGCATAGGAAAGACAGGTGGATATTTTCCTGGGTTGATAGCTCTAGCTACCTTGTTGTGCAAACTAGCTTTCAGAAGTTAACTCCTTTTCAAAATGCCTGTTGTTCAAGAAAGATGGGGCCAGTGAAAGAATGGACTAACTGTGGTAAAATATCTGGGAATCTCCACCTGTGCCTTAGGTACCTCAATTCCGTTTTTAATGAGGGCATGCTGTATAACATACTTCGTATCTGCGGATGTCAGGCCCGGAACCTTAGAAGTAGGTGTGGAGATTGCCGAGAAACAGGACTGGCGGAGGATGTTCACTAGGCACATCTCCTGACATTATTAGCTGTTTTTTGAACCTTCCAAAATGGATAGAGTTAGAGAGATTGCAGTTATAGAGAGGATACATTAATGTCAGAGAGAGAAGTCAACCAATTCTGCAAACTGGGCCTAATGACTGCTCGTCACTATTCCCCAAATTCACATTGGAATTTGAGTTCCCCAAATTCACATTGTCAATATAACCAGAGTGACCAGGCTCTCAGGGACCGAGTCATGCTAGCCAGACTCACTGAAGACTTGAAAGAATGGAACATCAGTTCACAATGGAGATATTCATCTCTACTGACCAAGAGAGGATCCTCTTGGATATATGTTCTCCAGGATCCTCTGCTAAATCCTGGGTACCTGGGGAACCATCCTAGTAACCAGAAAGTTGTTTAGGGATCTTAAAATCACAAAGAGAAAGGGATGGTGTTATGGATTCAATTGTGTCCCCAACAAATTCATATGTTGAAGTCCTAACTCCCAGTACCTTGGAATGTGACTTTATTAGGAAATAGAGTCATTGCAGAAATAATTAGTTAAGGTTAAGAGTAGAATGGCACCTAATCCAATATGATTAGCATCCTTATAAAAAGGATGGGATCAAATTAGTTATTATCAACTTAAATTTTTTTAGTGTTTATTTTTTGAGAGAGAGAGAGAAAGAGTGTGCATGGAGGAGGGGCAGAGAGAGAGAGAGAGAGAGAGAGAGACAGAATACCAAGCAGGCTCCAGGCTCTAAGCTGTCAGCACAGAGCCCAACATGGGGCTCGAAACCATATACCATGAGATCATGACCCGAACCAAAGTCAGACGCCCAGCTCGCTGAGCCAGCCAGGTGCCCCAGCATTATCAACTTAAAATAGACTGTTATAGATATAAGTTGTCACAGATAAACCTAATGTAATCACAGAGTAAAAACTGTAGTAAATACACAAAAGATAAACAGAAAGGAATGTAAGCATACCACTAAAGAAAGTCATCACACCGCAAAGGAAGAGAGCAGCAGAGGAAGAAAGAAACAGAGAGTAACTGTAAAAACAGCCAGAAAACAATTAATAAACTGGCAACCAACACATACCTATCAACAATTATTTTAAATATAGGTGGGCTAAATTCTCCAATCAAAAGACAGAGTGGCTGAATGGATAAAAAAAAAAAACCAAGACCCCCCTGTGTTCTATCTGCAGGAGACTCACTTTCGATGTAAGGACACACCCTTACATCTGAAAGTGAAGGGACGGAAGAAGATATTCCGTGCAAATGGAAACCAAAGGAAAGCTGGAATAGCTAGACTTCTGTCAGACAAGATAGACTTTCGGACAGAAGACTGTAAGAGACAAGGCAAGTTGTTACATGATAAAGGGGTCAACCCGACGAGAAGATACAACATTTGTAAATACGTACCCAATAGAGAAACATCCAAATATATAAAGCAAATATTAATAGATCTAAAGGAAAAATAGCAATACAAGACTACTAGAGGACATTAATACCCAACTTACATCAATGGATAGATAATCCAGACAGAAAATCAATAAGGAAACATTGGTCTTTTTTTTTTTTTCAACGTTTATTTATTTTTGGGACAGAGAGAGACAGAGCATGAACAGGGGAGGGGCAGAGAGAGAGGGAGACACAGAATCAGAAACAGGCTCCAGGCTCTGAGCCATCAGCCCAGAGCCCGACACGGGGCTCGAACTCACGGACCGCGAGATCGTGACCTGGCTGAAGTCGGACGCTTAACCGACTGCGCCACCCAGGCACCCCTGGAAACATTGGTCTTAAATGATGTGTTAGACCAGAGAGACTTAATAGATATATACAAATATTCCATCCAAAAGCAGCAGAATATACATTCTTCTCAAGTACACATGGAACATTTTCCAAGATAGACCATATGCCACAAAACAAGTATTAATACATTAAAGAAGATTGAATCATATCAAACAACTGTTCTGACCACAGTGGTATGAAACTAGAAATTAATTACATGAAGAAAACTGGAAAATTCACAAGCGTGGAAATTAAACAACATGCTATTGTATAACGAGTGGTTCAACAATGAAAAGAGAAATAAAATAATACTTTGACACAAATGAAAATGGAAATGTAACATGCTAAAATTTATAGGATGTGGCAAAAGCAGGTGCTTTTTTTCCTTTCTTTCAAAGTTTTTATTTAAATTCCAGTTAGTTAATGTACAGTGTAACATTAGTTTCAGGTATGAATTTAGTGATTCATCACTTACATATGATACCCAGTGCTTACCACAATAAGTGTCCTCCTTAATACCTATAACCTATCTAACCCTTACCCCCTGCGTACTCCCCTTCAGTTACCATCAGTTTGTTCTCTATTGTTAAGAGCAAAAGCAGTTCTAAGAAGGAAGTTTATAGTGATAAATTCCTACCTCAAGAAACAAGAAAAACCTCAAATAAACAACCTAACTCTACACCTGAAGAAACTAGAAAAAGAACGAATGGAGCCCAAAGTTAGTAGAAGGGTAAACAAAGACTAGAGCAGAAATAAATGAAATGCAAACTAAAAAGATAATAGAAAAGATTAATGAAATTAAGAGCTGTTCTTCGAAAGGATAAACAAAATTGACAAGTGTTTAGCTAGACTCCCCAAGAAAAAAAGAGGACTCAAAATCAGAAATGAAAGAGATGTTACAGCTGATACCATAGAAATACAAATGATTAATAGAGACTACTATAAATAATTTACACTAACAAATTGGACAAACTAGAAAAAATGGATAAATTCCTAGAATACACAACCTACCAAGATTGAATCATGATGAAATAGAAAATCTGAATAGACTAATTTCTAATAAGGAGATTGAATCAGTAATCAAAAACTTCCCAACAAACAAAGTCCAGGACCAGATGACTTTACTAGTGAATTCTACCAAACATTCAAAGAAGAATGAATACAAATCCTTCTCAAACTTTTCTCAAAAATAGAAGAGCAGGGAACTCTTTTTAAAGTTAAAAAAAAATATTTGTTTTTGAGAGAGAGAGAGAGGGAGAGTGTGAGTGGGGAAGGGGCAGAGACAGGGAGACACAGAATCTGAAGCAGGCTCCAGGCTCTGAGCTGTCAGCACAGAGCCTGATGTGGGCCTTGAACCACAAACTGTGAGATCATGACCTGAGCCAAAGTTGAACACTTAACCGACTGAGCCACCCAGGTGGCTTTTTTTTTTTTTTTTTAGGGAACCTTTTAAATGAATTTTACAAGGTCAGCATTATCCTGTTACCAAAAGCAAAAATTCTTTAAATAATTTAAATAAGTTGGATAAAAACAATGATAATTTTATTGTTGAACAAAAAGTAGCACTTCACTAAAAACTGTCCTTCAGATTCAGAGATTGATTAAATATGATTATGAAAATGTCAAAAGCAAAATCTAGTCCTATAAACTGGCATGAAATTTAACAAAATGTTAATCTAATCCTATTTAAGTGACAAAAATACCATTGTTTTTTGAATATTGATTATTTGTATGGAAAAATCAAGAAACAAAGATTTATGCAAACAAAAGGAAATAATTATCTAAAGAGAACTCCAGCTCCCAAAGTTCATTAACAGTTTCGACTTCGAAGTATTCTTCTGTGGGTGCCTGGATGGCTCAGTCGGTTAAGGATCTGCTCTTGATTTTGATTCAGGTCATGATCTCATGGTTCATGAGATCAAGCCCTATTTCGGTCTCTGCAGTGACAGTGCAGAGCCTCCTTGGAATTCTCTCTCCCCCTCTCTCTCAAAATAAACAACCAAAAAAATATTCTTGGGGCACCTGGGTGGCTCAGTCAGTTAAGCATCCCACTTCAACTCAGGTCATGATCTCATGGTTTGTGAGTTTGAGCCCCCGCCTCGGGCTGTCAGCACAGAGACCCTTTTGGATTCTCTATCTCTCTCTCTGCCTCTCTCCTGCTCATTCTCTCTCTCTCTCTCTCTCTCTCTCTCTCTCAAAAATAAGTAAACATTTAAAAATACTGTTTATTATATCTCAGTTGTCTTTGTCATACTTGTTATGTCTCACAGTACACCTGTGCTGCTCCTGCCACGTATGGATACACACTCCCCAAACTATTCTCAGTTTTAATGAACAGAAGAATCACCTGGAGCTGCTGATTTAAAAAGACGAAGATGAAGAAGAGGGTGAAGATGAAGACAAAGAAGAAGATGGAGAAGAAGGAGAAACGAGAAAGAAAGAAATAACAAAAGAAGATGGAGATTTTTATAATCCCTGTCCCTTGAAATTTTGATTTGTAAGTTTGTGGTTGGACCCAAGAACCATCATTTTACATAAGCACCATAGGTGTTGTTAACCCCACCGATTGTCTGTTGATTCCTATCATTTTCTTTCTTAGAACATAATCAAAATTCCAATCAGAATTCTCTGGAGACATCCAGCGTAGTCCAACTTTCGTAGGTCCTACTCCTAACTTTATGGTCTTAGGCATTTTCCCATAAGAGTTCAGAAGTAGGGGCACTCGGGTGGCTCAGTCAGTTGAGCATCTGACTTCGGCTCAGGTCATGATCTCGTGGTTCATGAGTTCGAGCCCTGCATCAGGCCCTGTACTGACAGCTTGGAGCCCGGAGCCTGTTTCGAATTCTATGTCTCCCTCTCTCTCTCTGCCCCTCCCCCCTCTCACGTTCTGTCTCTCTCTCAAAAAATAAACATTGGAAAAAAAAAAGAGTTCAGAAGTAGGTGAGGTGTCAGAGCCAGGCTGATTCATTCATTCATTCAGCAAACCTTTTTGAGCACCTGCATCAGGGAAACAAATAGACATAAATCTCTTACATTCTTGCTGGGAGGAGTCAATAAATCAATAAGTACACTAGGTGAGCAGTACTAGAGAAAAAAGTAAGCAGGGTAGGGAGATTGTGAGTGCAGAGGGTCTTGCAGACATTGTGGTTCTCAATGGGGTGACCTGGTTAGGTCTCACTGACAAAGTGACTTGGAAGTGAGCCGCGTGGCTCTCCAGAAGATGAGTGTCCTGGGCAAAGAGGACAGCCAGTATAATGTCCCTGATCAGAAGCTGAGCACACCTGGTGTGAGAAAGGGAGGGGGTGTGGCAGGGGCTGAGGTCCCAAAAGGGTGCCGGGAGCCAGATCATGCACTTACAGGGCATTGCAAACTCGCTGGCTCATTCGCAAGTGCGATGGGGAGCCATTGGAAGATTCTGAGCAGTGACATGATCTGACTTACATTTTTAAAGTATCATGCAGGCTGCTTTAGGGGGAATAGGAGCAGAAGCAGGGAGACCAGTTAGGAGGTGACTCCAGTAATCCAGGTGAAATATGGCAATAGGGTGGTGGCAGCAGACATGGTGACAGGTGGTTGGATGCCATATATATTTTGAAGGTAGAATCCATCGTTTTCTGATTGATTCGATGTGAATGTTGGAGAAGAGAGATCTCAAGGACTCTAATCAGGGTGAAATCTTGGAATTGTTGCTTGGAATGCTAAATAAAAGCATCCCCAAAGGAGGAAGCGCATGGTCTACGTGTTGCTGGCAGCCATCCATCCTGTGTTCGTGAGGAGAGCCAGCCTGAGGTTGGAGCCAATGCTGTGTTTGGCAGGGCAGAGTGGCAGGAAGAAATTGTCCTGAGGGCGGTGCTGAGCCACTGAGTCTACACCCGAAGTCGGATCGACCTCTGCACTGCCAGTTACGAGAACAAATGAGTCCCCTTGGTGACTTTGTTATTTGCATCCAAAACATGAATACTGCTACTCTGACCCAGACTCAGAGACGTCTTTCAGATGCATGATTTGCCTAAGGAAATTTTTCATAGTCCTACCTGAGTTAGCCTGCAGACCTCAGGTGTGACTTTCTCCAAATGTTCTTTCTCATGCCTCTTTCATCTCATTGGTCTTTGGCACATCGTAATCTCCTTAAGATAAGAGTACTGAGTCAGGAGCAGGGCCAGACAGACCTGGCATGGCAGAAAGTCTGGAATTATTAGCCCCATATCCCTATTAATAGTAGTGGAGGTAGCTTCACCTGCATTTTACAAAGTTGAGAGCAGAGATCAAAAGGTCTTCTATTTCAGATCTAAGATTAGTTTTTCTGATGGCCAATCACAATCTATGTGTCACATACAAGAGAGTAGAGCTTTTCAGGAGGAGGTCATTTAACTGGTTGCTTCACTGACTGGCAGTATATTGGTACAGATACCACAGATCTGATCTTTAGCTCTACAGATGCAATAACTATTGGGTCCCTTCATTCAGGGTGATTAAGCTGGGAGGGATTAATTCATCATAGCCAAACTTACAAGAGACTGATATATAAACCAGCCTGTCATGTTATTTATAGTTAAGAAATGTTTCTCAGACTTGAAAACGTGTGGACCTTTGAATATATCCCCATTTGAGAACTATTGCTTTCACACTTACATTATGAGACTTTAGATGGTCACTTGACCAAAATAGTCATCAATGCAAATCCAGTCTGGGCATTGATATTACAGAGCGTTACTCTGTAAAAAGATGGTGATCCAGGTGATGCTTGTGTTAAAATGTTTATGCGATCTTTCAAATGAAAACACAACACTTAAAAGTTATTCTAAAGAATTCATGGACCTCTGAGGATTTGATTAAAGTCTCCAATATGGAAAACAATGCAATAGGAGAAAGGCTTTGTTTGAAAATTGGAGCTGGTTATATACACAGGATGCTCTAAAGCAAGTCTACTCAGGAAACTGGATTGTAGATGTAAAGGCAGATTGTGGGGTGTAGAATAAGAACAGAAGGAACTGGCTGTTCGCAGGGAGCACAGCCTTTAGACCAGGGGAGCTGGTTTTCCTCTCTGTACTTGTTCTACAAATACTTCTGTTTAAGACTACCAGTCAGGGAGAACAGAGTTCCATCGTTCTTGCATCATGGTAGAGAAGCACTGACAACTTCTTATTTACTAACTTCCTTTTTCCTAGACCTCATCTTGAATCCGTGAACCCTCCCTGCCAGTGCATCATTTCTAGGTAAATAGGAAGTGTGTTCTCTTCCTGACAAGGAAGGAGCTGGGGCCAGATTGGTGGAACTCCAAAGCCCATGCTCTTTCCAATTAGCAAGTTGCTGGTTTCCATCATCGAACTAAAATAATGAGGGACCCGTATATTCTATAGGAGATGGTAAAAGCAACTTTGAAAAAAATCTCTTCCGGTTTAGTCTAGAGCAAACTCTGAGAGTCGATCATTCTTCTTAAATGACTTCACACAGTGTTCTCTGCCTACTCCTATTTTAGATCTACTTTTAACAAACCCTCCCCTCTCCCACCTCCAGCCCCAACTGAGGAACGAGGGAGCACTCACGGCCCATTGTCACATACTCCCACTTCTGGCTTTGGAACCAGGCTGGAGTAGAGCCAGACTCAGTGCTGGGCTGCCTCCAAGCAGGCTGGAGAATGCATCCTGTTCCCAGGCAGTGATTCCAAGGGCAGCGTTCAATCGCCAGTTCTTCCCTGGCCCATCGGAGCCTGGCAAGGGCATGTAATCCCTTGGTCCATTTAGCCAATGCCTGCCTGTTCTCTAGTAGAGTCAGAAATTGGGGGAGGGGTGCCTGACCACTTTAGAAATGAGAGGGCTCCCAGGGAGCATGCCCTGAAGCCCAGGAAGCAGTGCTCTGGAGTATTCATTCAGTCGTTGCTAACCCCTTCCTTTCCTATGGCCACACTCCTTGGTGCTGATGCCTGTAAACATGCCACCAGTGACGGCCAGCCAGCTAGACTACATCTGTTGTCTTTATACACCCTACCATTTCTTACTTTTGTGTGCACTTCTTCCCAAAGCCTGGAATACTGTCCCTTTTAGCTCCTCCTCCCCAAATCCTCCCCACCCTTTAAGAGCCATGGCTGAAATGAGCCTCCCAGAAGGCCTTCTGTGATGCATAACCACAAACGATGCCTCCTTTTGTCAACAGCCATACCCATCTTCCTGGACCTATCTTAAAACAATTTTCTGGTTTCTGTTGTAACTATTGACAGACATTTCTTGTCTCTTCCTTCGAGAAACAAGGTAGGACGGGAGGGTGTGTCTGACTGCTTTTCTTTTTCCCACAAGGAAAAACATATTGTAGGTGCTTAATATTTGTTGAATGAATAACAAATTGGAAGCATTGTACATGTGGTGCGCAGATTACAGAAGACTGGATCCTTTACACCTCTCTCTTGAGAAACTGCCCCTAGGGGTCCCTCTGATCTCCCCATACACCTGCAGCTAACAGGGCCTATTGAGGGGGGAGGGGAGCCTCCAGGTCCTTGATTCAGCATTAAGCCAATATCCTTTCTGAATGGTCAAGTGCTTAGACCATAGCAGTGGTTAAATATTCTGTACATCAGCCCTGCTTTTAAGACAGGTGGCACTCAACCAAATGACGTAGAAGAAACACGGGTTCAAATGCACGTTTTGGCAGTCAGACATTCTGGTTGAGTGCAGGGCACAGGTGAGGTGCGTTGAGGCAGATACTAGAAGGTGGGGAAGTTGGGTGTTGCCAGAAGTTGGAAGGCAGGGAATGAGAGCACCTTTCATTAAGTATCTG
Organism: Herpailurus yagouaroundi; assembly: GCF_014898765.1. Classification (NCBI taxonomy): domain Eukaryota; kingdom Metazoa; phylum Chordata; class Mammalia; order Carnivora; family Felidae; genus Herpailurus; species Herpailurus yagouaroundi. The sequence goes on along the minus strand of NW_024412395.1, from coordinate 54,854,570 downwards.
TGTAACCTTGGGCAAAAGAGCACCCGAGTGCTAGTTCTGGTGACTGGATCTTGAGCAAGTCACTTCATCTTGTCACAGTTCATTCATCTACACAATAGCAGGATGGTTGAGGTGATAGTGAGATACAGGGGTGCTTGGTGCTTGTGGAAAGTCACGGGTGCAGCCTCAGGAGTGGATATAGGTCAAAGAGACAGTGGTTATTTACATGCTGAGCCTTCCTGTGGAAGACAGCATCTATTTTGTTCCTGTGCTTTGATAGGATATATTTTGTGGTTCGAGACCAACCCATGAAATCGAGCATCTGGCAAAATATGGGAAAGCTAAACCGGTGTATTCAACATCAACCTGATAATTTGCCCAAGAGGCTCACGCATTTTTGTTCAAAGCAGGACGTGTCCCTTGTCAAGTCAAGTCACAATTAAACCATGCTTCTTTTCTCTTGGTAAAAGCAATTTTTCCTGTCCTTGAAGTCCTTTGTCATTTCTCCTCTGAAGGGGCTCACATCGCGTAGCCCTATGTGACATGGCCACGTGAGCGTGGAGTAGGTTATGTAAATGTCTGGCATGGTTTAGCTTATTATCACTGCTTTCAGTACTTGGTAAACAAAAGAAGAGCCATTGGTTGGTTATGTTTTTTCTGTGCAAATAGAATTGCTCAATAGAAGAGAAGGAAATAGAGCAACTGTTACTAAATGACACAAAAGCAGAAGTTGACGGAGTTCCTTTCACATGAGTATTCAAGTATTTCAGCCATGATACTCTGGCAGCTTAGAATTGAGGAAGGCCTGAACTGGGTTGAGCAGAGTCAGAAGTTGAAGATATATGAGCTACCAGAGAAATGCAGGCAGGACGTAGAAATGTGGAGGTGATATTGGGGGTGAAATCTCGGAGCAGAACCACTTAGTATGAAAACCACTCAGAAACCGAGTTATAATCATGTAAAAGAAACACACGCTGCATGCTTTCTAATTTCTCAGAACACGTTGTGTTTCAGGGACTTTGTTGAAACTGGCTCTGTGCAAGACCAAACCCCTGCCTGGCTGAGCAGTAAGATAACTTTCTAGATCTGGGAGCCATTTGGAATCCAAAAGGCTTGAAAATACACGTATTACGATAGCTTAGAATCTGGAACGGAGATTATGGTTTTAACAATATGCACTTAAACATGAATTGTTATCATTGGTTAGACAGATATCAAATTTATCCAACACAGAATTCCTGGCCTCTTTTCTTCCCCCATAAAAGCCATAAATATGGCTTTTTTCCAAGCGAGAAATAAAGGCTGCAGGGTGAGTGGTAAAGCAGCTGATTGTTTCTCTGGTAAAGGGAATTTTCATAACTCATTCACCTGCCACTGCATTAATGCAAAGATTCACTGTTGGCTATTAATTATCCCCTTTAAACATTTGGTATCTGTTTCTAATCTTGATAAAAGAGCAGTTCTTATTGTGGCTTTCAGAGAAAGTATGGTACCTGACAGAAAGGCACTGCCAGGGCCAGAGTTTTAACGGGGGAACTTTGTTACCCAGAAAGGGTTTTGGAGTGCTATTTTAGCACATTCTACCTCAGAAAATTAAGTTTTATCTGGTCGCATTTGTTAAAATGCAAGTATATTGAATATGTGCCTGGTTAGTTTCGCAACAAGAAGGCTAGTCCCCGATTCCGCTTATACCAGATGTTGATGCCTCATTTTTACCTTAAGTTTGATGCTTTAAGAAAGGTTTTAAGTATAATAAGTAAGGAACAACACAGACGATTATCTTCTTCAGGTCTCTGATCAATGTCGCCATCTCAATGAAGCCTACCTTGACCACCTTATTTAAAATTGTGACACTGGCCCCAATCCTCACACTCTTCCTTTGCTGCATAGCACTCCACACTTTCCAACTTACCAGTTACGTTTATTGTTACCTGTCTTCTTTGACTAGATGGTAACCTTCATGAGGGGAGGACTGGCTGTGTTGTTCGCTGATATATTTCTAGTGCCATAAACAGAGCCTGGTACACAGTGGGTACATCGTAAGTATGTTGAATGATTAAATGAACATCTATGTGCCTGCAGTTTCAAATCCTCTTCTGTTCACAGGATACTACCAACATCGAAGAACCCTAAGGCTCATTTCTTAAGGCAAAACCCCCTGTGAATGTATGTGATTAAAGCACAGTCAGAGAACTGATGTTGGGCACAAATGTTTGGAGCCCCAGTAGCTCTTTGAGCATTGCTAGAAGCATCTGAGTGCCGGCTCTGTATGGGACATAAGGAGAAAGCTCTCTCAGTTGCTAGGAAGTCAAGGCCACATGTATTTGCGAGGCACTCATTTCTGTGTACTCCATGCTGAACCCACTGTGAGGTTCCCCCCAAAGGAGAAGGTCCTGCCTTTGTTCTCAACATGTTTGCCAAATAATAATGGTTACCTGTGGTTCATGACTCTTATTAGCAAGAGGATCCACCTAAATTTGACAAAAGAACTGCTCTAATTATTTGAGGGCTTAAAAAAAAGATCTCAGGCCAATGAAGATCATTAAACACACTTGGAACCACTTGCTCAGACAGGTAGTAGCTAATTCCTTTGACCTGATGACCGCAGATTTTTAAAAGTAATTATTTGTGTAGTGAGGCTGAGCTGCTTATTTTCATCGTATCTCCATATCCTAGCTTGTTTGTCATGAAAACAACATGCACGCCTCCTTGCTGTCCTCTGCTTGCCCTAAACAATGCAGTCATGATGGCATGCCCAACTCTCTTGTCTGTTTAAGACACAAACCTGAAAAAAAAAAGACAAGCCTGCGCTCCACTCGTACCTAGGTCACCAATCAGAGCCCCCAATCCTCCCTAGTGTGTTTCTCACTGGGGCTCCACCTCCAGCCACTCCCACACACCAGACCCAGACTCACCTTCTCAATCAAGGCTTCCACCTTATCACGCCCCTTCTTAGGAATTACCTTAACCACGCACAGAACTAAATGCAGACTCATGACTCTAGAATTTTAAGCCTTCCTCAAATAGCTCCACCTGGCTTGGCTGGCCTCCGCTCCTACTCCTTGCTACAGTGAGAACTGCTCCAGTCTGGTCTCTTTGAGCTTCTTTCCTCTTCCACTTTCTCCTTTTCCCTTTCCCCACATCTGCTCTCCATTCTTAGACTGATCTCCCTACCTTTGCTTGTACTGTTTCTCATTTTCTCACCTATTCATTCACTAAATACACATTGAGTTTCTACCATGTAGTAGGCAGTGTGGTGAGCCCTGGGGATACAAACTCAGCAATTTGGATTACACCCTCTCCTCTTCTCCCTCAACCCAAGCCACACACTGCACTCAAGAGCCGATTCAAGCCTCAGCATCCCAAAGGTTTCCTGACTGACTCCTCTGGACAATGAAGCCAGCCCGAGTGTAATGGTTAAGAGCAGAGGCTTGGCAATCAGATAAATCTGGGGTGGAATTTTTGCTCTGCAGCAAACACCTATGACATATTAGGCAAGTTACATAACCTTTCTAAACCTTGTTAGTACCTCGTCTGTCAAATGGGGATCATAGTGGGTTCGTTGTGAGAGTGAAGAGGGGGAACAGTCAGTGGCAGTGTTGCTGTTATTATCTTTTTCTTCTCTCAAGCTTGAGCAGGTAAGTGGTGCCTGGTTACTTAAGAATGAGTGAATATTGCTTGCAGAGCTTTTGTGTGTCTTATGGAACTCCTTCCTTGCTCAGCAGCCTGTAACAAGTGTGTGTGAATGTATGGACAGTAAGAGGACAATGCTTGGTTGCCTCGTTGTCTCTTCTGCTGGCTCCCCAGTTCCTCGGGGACGTTGGCTTCTGGCTGTCCTTTCTATAGAACCTCCCCCATCATGACGGACTCTTTTTTTGTGCACTGAAAGCCATCACGACAGAGATGGAGGTATCTCATTTGATCTGAGGCTAATGGGAGAAGGAAACTTTTACAAACTGGAGGGTGCCTGAGTTTTCCAGCTAGCGTTAAGCGGCCATAACAAAGTATAACCCATGGCTTCAATTTGGTCTGTCAAAGATGGAATTAAAAGTAAATTTGGAGTTTCACAACATAGTTCTCTCTATTACGGGTGCCGCTGTGCATTGAAATCGTCTGTGTGAGGCTCATTGGGATGGGCAGAGATTCAATCACTGCTAATGGCTTAAGGAAATGGGGTGGTGAGAATTAGGGTCATCCATCCCAATTGGGGCAAGAAAGAGAAGCAGGAAATGTGTTTTTCAATCTTGACATCTTGCCAGCTGGAGCTAGAAGGAAATGTTTTTCTGAACTCATTGAACAGCCTACTCACAAATCATAGAGATAGCTGCATTCAATGAGAATAGATATAATTTTTATGTGGTCTAGCTAAAGACTTGCACCACCCACTCGGAGTTGTACAGAGCACTCCTTAGGGACCCTTGAAACTATACCACATCAAGAGGTAGAAGCCCACTTTAGCAAGTGCCGGAACTGGTTTTATGCAACGAGGCTATTTACAGATCTCCCAGTAACAGTAACTTATTAGAAGAAAAATACCATATGCATATTTAACTATCAATAGATAGCTAAGATTTCATCTACTTAGTATAATACTTAGGTGTGGTATCTGGTTTTGCATATCTACTGATGTTAAATAGCCTTAAAGAGAATGAATATTCAGGAGCACTGGGGGGCTCAATGGGTTGAACAGCTGACTGTTGGCTTTGGCTCAGGTCATGACCCCCGGGTTGTGGGCTTGAGCCCCACACCGAGCCCCACATAGAGCCCCCAGCCCATGCTGAGTGTTGAGCCTGCTTGGGATTCTCCCCCTCTCTCCCTCCTCCCCTCTTCCCCCCACTTCCTCTCTCTAAAATAAATTTAAAAAAAAATTAAAAATTAAAAAAAGAAAGGAATGAATATTCTGAACAGCTTACAAACCAACTTTATAGTTTTTGAAAAAAAATTTTTTACATGATCTCATCTGGTTCTTATGGCAACCCTTGGGGCAAGGGCAGGGTAGATAATTGTCATCATTTTACAGGCGAAGAAAGAGGTTAAATGCTCAAGGTCACAAAGCCTCTAAGTAGAAGAGCTGGGATAAGAATCCTAGTGGCCATTATTATTTTTATTATCATCATGATGATTATTATATTGACTCCCTGACACACCTAACCGATTTTTCTGCTCTTCTGTCCTGCATTCAGAGACTTCTGGGATGCATGTGCCCCTGAACTGCTTCTGTCTACCCTGGGCTGGGGAGTATGGGGTCCCTGACTGGGTCCTTGCTTTTCACGGGGCAAGTAGGAGCTGGAAGCCTGGCTTGGCCCTCCTGGTCTGCTTTCTAGTTTTGCCTGGGGCCTGGCCTGAGTGGGATGGTTAGAACTGGAGCCCTTTCGTGTTTTTCTGGTTTCTAAAAATGAAACAAGGCAAGAAACCCCTGCAGCAGGGCGCATCAGTTCCAAGGCAGGGCGTTCCCTGCCAGTCCCCTCCTATAGGAGGGTCTGCCTTTAGGCATTCCTTGTCCCCAGCCTTGGAATGTGATCACTCTGACAAGTTTTAAAGGTATATCATATTCAGTATCCAGATCTAACTATTGGATTCCAATGCAAATAAATACAGTAGGTTACATGGTTTCGTTTCATTAACAAAACAAAACAAAGCAAAGCAAAAAAACTTTCTTAAAGTGGGGAGCTGCACATGTTTGCGAATTTATGCCGAAGCTTTAGGAAGGGATGGGCCCTAGCCCCAGACGAGTCAGGTGGGTTGACGTGGCTCTGGGAAGGAGCAATGGTGACCGGCACAGGCTGACATTTGCTGGTTTGGTGGTGGGGTATGGTTTGGCAGGAGCCAGGACTCTGGCAGTTCATTATCTGAAAGAGAGATCATTCATTCACTCTCTTTCGGTCTTTTTGCTTGAATTTGCTTTGAGGGTGGGGGTGGGGTGGGGAAAGAAACACACCCCAAATTCCAAGTAATGGAGCTTCATTATATTGGAAGCGCCAAGGTGGTGTGAATGGGGGAAGGTTTTAATTTGGCCAAGAAGATGTAAAACCCTTGCTCCCTGGTAGCTGGACCTCATCCGTATTGCACATCTGCATTAATCCTGCTGCCCGTGCTTTTCACGGTTGTTTCTGAGGGCAAGACCCCGAGTTCTGGATGCTCACAATCAGAACCATGCTAGGGGAAACCCAGAAACATTTAGGAACTCTACCCAGCGCGTGCAAAATAGTCACACCCTCCCGTTCAATCCACTTGACACGCTGCCTGGATCCAGTGGATTCCAAAGGTTGCAGGAGAAGGCATGACTTTGAAGGTCTCTTTAACAGGCTGTAAGAATATGCTTTCCCACATAAACTCTGAGACATCTGGGGAGAGAGAGAGAGATTGGAAGAAAGACCTTCTCTGTATAGACTAAGCCAAGAGTGCAACAGCAGCTGTAAATGTGCCAGAGGAAGGCGGGCGAAGAGCCAAGAAGCTCTGAGCAAAAGCTAAGTACAGGGTAGGCCCCTTGCCCAGCAGAGTCATTGGCCTAGAAGAGCTGGATGGTGCCCACCAGTTGCCTTAGCAACTGGGACGTGGGAGGGTTAGAACCCCCTGGAGTTCGTTAGAACTCTAGGCTTCGTGGGAGGGACTCCTTATCCTTTCCTAACTGCTTGGTGAGCAGCTGGAGGGTCTGAAGAGACCATGGTGGTCTGGGGCTTTAGGAACCACTTTCTCCCTGGTCAGTGGAGTCCCCGGCCTTTGTTTGACCGGGAATAGACTGTGTCAAGGCAGCAGCTATGTGTCCATCTCTCTGGCTATAATCTGCATGTAAAATCACACTTGTTATTGTATCCTAACACTTACAGGATAGATGTGACTTAATTTTTAAGTTGTCCTTTTGCTGGCTGGGATGTGCTCTTATCCTGAGTCTGTGCATCACAGTTTGTGAGTCTCCGGTGTCCCCCACAACTTAGTTTTTCCCCTCTCCCAGGCAGGCAAGAAAGCATCATGATGCTTCAAGTGCCTCATCTGCCAAGTTCTAAGAGGATCGGGCCCCAGGGAGAGGAGGGGCCTCATGTACACCAGCTGTGTGCCCCTACATGTAGGGGGCCAGGAGGACCACCAGGACCAGCCTCCTCCATGCCTTGGTGCCACCTTTCTCTTCAACCCTCTTCTTTTCTAAAACTAAACTGCATTCCCTAGACCACCATACTCCATTTCCTGGCTCCCAGAAATCTTTGGTGTGAGAGCAGGCAGAGGAATCTCCTGGGGTGTATTTGGAAGGAAGGGAGTAAGCTCGGGGTTGGATAACTTCCACAAGCGGAATCTAAATCGGTGGTTCTTAATCCTGCTGCACAATAGAATCATCTGGGAGCTGTTAAAAAATTGCAACGCCCAGGCCCAGGCCAGAGGTTCAGTTCAACAGGCCTGGACAAAGGTTTTCGTTTTGTTTTGTTATGTTTGGTTTGGGGTTTTTTTGTTGTTGTTGTTTTTGTTTTTGACAAAGGTATTTTTGGGAACAATTCCCAGGCGCTTCTGAGACGCGAGTAGGGCTGAGAACCACTGATGTAAAGGTCCTTGTGTGCTACATAACAAGTCCAAACCTTATTTGTCTGCAGGAAACCCCCCAGCTTGGGCCAGTCAGGCTGCTTGCTTGGTGGTAGAGACCTCTTTTTTCTTCTCTTAATCTACTAGATACGCCCGCTGCATAGTTCTAAACTTGAGGGAGGTGGCCCTGGGTAAGAAGAACCCAGTTCTGTGGCACCATTAGAATAAGGAAGCTTTTGGAAAGTCAGCAGAGGAGAAATACAACCTCAGAGCACTGGGGATGGGGGGGTGGGGTGGGGTGGGGAGAGGGAGTGGTGGGTTGTTTTTTCTCTTTGCATCTAAAATAGAACCCACAGGAGGGTGGGCGGCAGACAAGAGGAGGGAAGAAACAGAAGTGAAACAGCAGACTGAGTTGTGAACGAAAATAAGAGAATCCAGGAGACAGCACCCCCCCCCAGCCCCGCCCCTCACACCTGTTCTTTGAGAATCTCGGAAGGTGGGGCTTTTGACTCCAACAATAAAAATTGCAAGTGGCCTTCCTTGGACATCTGTCCCAAATCTCTGAATAGCTATGGCTCTGGCAGCTGCTTTGGGACAGTTATTTCAGTGTCCCAGAGGAAAGATATTTTGGGGTTTAGTCCTTGCCAGAAATAAGAAGCCAAGGGAAAAGGAGAAACATTACAGAATTTCCAAAAATATTTTGATAGCAATGCAAAACTTTGTGGAGGCTTAAGGAAAAATTAGAGTACACTCTTATTTTAAAAATGCCTAGTGGACTGGCTTTGTATTTGGCTAGAAGATTATTTCTGTTAGCCCATATTGTCATCTGCAGAAGGGCCTCTGGAAGTTCAATTACAGATGTGGGAGTGTACGTGTATACGTGTGTGTGCCTGTGTGCACTTATTTATATATTTATAGTTGGTGTTATGATTTGTACCTATAGGATAGATAAGGTCTGTTTAAGTTTTTAAATAATTTGGAACTTTTCCTATTTAGGAAAATGAAGAAAATGACATCAGGTCTGAGTCTGGTGGGAAAGTGAAGCACAGAAGTCTTCAGTTAGTTGTTGAAGGTTGGACCATACATCCCAAGAAACCAAATATGACCTTACCTAACTATGGGCATCAGGAAAGTGCTGGTCCCTTACCATAACTCAGGGGCCTTTTGTGGTCCTGCTGGGAACTAATGCACTCTGAATAAAGCTTGTGGTTTTCCTCTTCCAATCCTTCTTCCCTCTCCTGCTCCTCTTGCATGAAAGAAGGAAAAGTCTTAAAGCGTCTAACAGTCTTAGTGGTTAAAGGACTTTGTTCCTCCCCTGTGGCCCAGCAACAAGACTATTTTATGGGTTCTTATTTTTAATTTGCTTAAGCTATTAGTTGTTGTTCTGTAATATTTTATTTGTTATAATGTGATCATTTTCTCTAGAAGCCCCCGAGGGCTGTGTTGCACAGGGTGCAATTTACAAAATAAAGTAAAATAATGTTAATTACGCCCTGGAGGTTGGCACATGTGGACTTAAGAATTATTGCATTAGAAGGGTATCCCTCAGGTCTGTGCATACTCATAAATATCTGGCCATCAGTCAACTTGCCTGAGCATCCAAATCTGTACCGTCAGTTTGTGATCCAAGGGACTGAAAGTGCCAAAGCTTTGGGTCTCCATGCAATTTGGGACCAAGTAAACATTTCCATGGTGGAAAATGGAAGTAGAGGATCTGAAAGAGCAAGATTTTCTTAGCAGCCAAACTTGCGAGCCCTTTGGAAGGATGGGCAGGTACTACTGATTCTCATTTTGCTCTAGCACTCAGCAATTGAGAAAACAGTATCTGCTCCCTAAACTGTATATTAAAACACTTGCCCCAATGGGCTTTTTCCCTCCAACGAAATGGTATTTTTTATTTAAAAAAGAAAGAAAACTGGGGCGCCTGGTGGCTCAGTCAGTTAAGCGTCCTACTTCGGCTCAGGTCATGATCTCATGGCTCGTGAGTTTGAGCCCCGCATCAGGCTCTGTGCTGACAGCTCAGAGCCTGGAACCTGCTTCAGATTCTGTGTCTCCCTCTCTCTCCACCGCTGCTTCGTTAGCGCTCTCTCTCTCAAAAAATAAACATTAAAAAATTTTTTTAAAGAACGAAAACAAATAAATAAAAAAGAAAATGTATTTTTATTCATATGATTATACCTATAGGAATTGGTTTTATTTCTTTGAATTTTAAATTTTTTTTTTCAACGTTTATTTATTTTTGGGACAGAGAGAGACAGAGCATGAATGGGGGAGGGGCAGAGAGAGAGGGAGACACAGAATCGGAAACAGGCTCCAGGCTCTGAGCCATCAGCCCAGAGCCCGACGCGGGGCTCGAACTCACGGACCGCGAGATCGTGACCTGGCTGAAGTTGGACGCTTAACCGACTGCGCCACCCAGGCGCCCCTATTTCTTTGAATTTTAAAATAAGCATGTAAGCCCTCCTCCCAAAGCAGAGTTTTAAGTTCATATAGCTGCTAAATTTAAGATGGAGTTCAATTAGGAAAGTTTTCAGGTTGAATGTTAATTGATAATGATCCTTAAAATTTTACACTTCTTTAGAGTTTCTAAAAAGCCTTCACAGGCTTGCTCACTTAAGTTTCACGATGTAGAGAGGAAGATGAGGCAGGTTTTATTGTCTCTGCTTTATGGATGGGGAAGCCAAGGCACAGAAAAGTGAAGGATCTTGCCTCAAGTCATAAAACTGTACATGAAGAATGTGAGTCTTCTGATACCAGATCCATGCTTTGCTTAACTGCTAATTAATTAGTTGGTAAGGACTTAGAAGCTAAAGGATTATGTACATATGTCTTGGATCCTATGGCTTCTTACTAACTTTTACATTTTGTTAGGGTTCTTGAAGAGAACATGTGAAATGGTAAGCAAGCTCAAGCTTCCCAGGCTTTGGGCTCTCTCTGCCCCATATTCACCAGCCGTATTGGCCGAGGCAGCTGTTGTTCCTAATTCTGATATCGAATGAGATCTAGAGGAATTCTCTTTTCTGTTAGCATAGTCCAGCCCAGCTGTGACAACACTGGACACTTTCAAAATTGGCTCATCCTAGTAAACTGAGAAAACAATGATAAAAACCTATACATGGATTCGCTTATGGAACACAGATTTTTTAAAAAATTCTAATTGAACTACATACAGTCTGACTTAGACATGCAAGGACTCTGCTCCCCCAAAGACTTAGCTGAAAACAAACTTATTTGGGGTCCAGAGATGCAAATAGTAGAGACAGGCAAGATAATGACCTCCAAGAGTGAAGATGGAGAGAAGATGCAAAATTACCACCAGGACTGACAGATAATCCAAGGATTTTCGTTCTGTTTAACGATGGTTCCCACACATAGGCCCCCAATGCATCCTGCTGAAAGATGAATACTCTAAAGTTGTGACAGACTATATACACAATGGAAGATTATCTCATTTATTTAGCTGTATTCAACCTGAAATTACCCCTGTGTCCTGGGGCTGGTATCTGAGTAGTCATGGTTAATTTGGAACCACTAGCTAAGCTCCTATCCACCTAGCCACTAATTGGCCTGGCCTTCCTCCTCCCACTTGCACTTTCCCTAGTTTGACTCTTGCCTGTGGAATATTTATGTGTCATATTTATGACGCTGCCCACCCTCAGCTAGTAAACATCCCCAGAATAATCATACTGTAACAATTCAGTCATTAAGCTAAAATGGTCAGCAGATCACGCAATCTTCTAGAGCCTTCGGTTGTAGGGAATGAAGGGTGTGTTAATGTGTGGGTGGATATGGAAGTTAAGTAAATATTAAACTGAGAAGTAAAGGAGAGAAAGAGAGGCCACCATGTTTCTGTCCGTGCCTCTCTCTGATGATCCATTTAAAAATACCCTGCAGCTAGTGCGCCTGCGTGGCTCGGTGGGTCTGACTTCAGCTCGCGTCATGATCTCCCGCAGCTTGTGAGTTCCAGCCCCACATCGGGCTCTGTGCTGACAGCTCAGAGCCTGGAGCCTCCTTCGGATTCTGTGTCTCCCTTTCTCTCTGCTCCTCCCCCACTCACACTCTGTCTCTCTCTCAAAAATAAATAAACATCAAAAGAAAAAAATTTTAAAAATACCCTGCCAGCGTTCTACTCTGAAAAGAGACTAAAATGATTCATTAACATCATTTTACAGGTAATAATGGCGGTCAGGGTTTTTTGAACACAAGAAAAGCCTGGCACAAACAAGGAACAAACCAAACAGGGTAACGGGCTAGAAAAAAGCTGGCAGCCCTTCCAGAACCTGTGCGGAGCCAACACCAAAGCTGTGAACTGTAGTCCAGCCACACCCCCTCGGAGGCTGGGCCTCTTCGTTGAGCTGTCGTTCACGCAGCTTCAGGCTGCTCTCTCTTTGGTTTACCTCCTCTTTAGAAGTCAGTTCTGTAACCTGACGATTTCGTTCTTTAGCTTTGTTCCTACTAGCAGTTGTGGTTTGTTTTTTGTTTTTTGTTTTCTTTTCTACCCACCTCTGTTCTACCTTGGCCGATGTTTTCTCACGGAAGATTTCCTCGCGAGCCTACCGTCTAGGACGCTGAACACATCGGTTAGCCCCGTGTGTTCCTCCCAAGAGGCTCATAGGTTTACGTAGTGTGCCTTACATGTGATCCTTACCCTTCAGGCGGTTTACAACCAAATGTAACAGGTAAGGCAGGTAATTAATGCACCATGCATAAGGAAGTAAATCAATTGGCTGGCAATATAAATGATAAGGAATGCATTTGAAATGCATAATTTACAAGGAAATAGGGCTAGTCTTTCAGTAAAAGGGAATAAAAAGGCCTGGTGGATGGGATGGATTTGTAATTTGCTCATCCCCTCGTCTGTTGAGAACGAAGTCAATATGCTTATTGACACCATAAGAGGGAGAATAGGGGGAAGGCATGATTCCTACTCTCAAAGGTTATAGTTTGTAGAAGAGACATGATGTGCGCACACAGGTCGAAAATCTAAGGTACAAGTGTTGTTATCCGAGGTACACAAACAAGGCCTGGGCCAAGGGAGCAGTGATTTCTGGCTTCGGGAGTGGGAGGGAGGTGGAGACACTTGAGGTGGGCTTGAAGCAGAGGTGGGATTTCATGTTTTCATGTAGCCAGAGTTTCACCAGGTCATGGATGCCTCAAGGTAAAAATAAGTCACATTAACTGAAAGCACAACAAAACAAAACAAAACAAAACAAAACAAAACAAAACAAAACAAAACACAGTCTTTCTGGCTTTGCCTATATCGGTCATTATGACATTCTTACAATCTTATAACATCTGCTTGCCCAATGTTTTCTTGGCAGTTTCTAGTTCTTGACCTTTTGAGGGTCATCTCCTTTTCTCAAAATCTGAGACACTTAGAGAAACTTTTCCAGAAAAACGTACTCCCAGTAAGTACTTTTCAGAAGTGTATGGGACCCTGGTAGCCTATTCTTGGATTCCCAGGAAGCCAGGATCTCCAGTTTAAGAATTCTTGGTGCAGCGAGTCCCTGAAGTGTGGGAGCCATTGGTGTTCAGAGCTACAGAGCAGGGCCCCACTCCCAGAGCCCAGGGAACTCTCATGTGCAGAGAAGCTACCCTGTGTTCTCTGGAGTACTCAGTGCCCCTGGTGCTGGCTAATACAGAAAATATTTCTACATAAATCTCAGGGCCAATTTTGGTGCCAAAGCAGTGCTTCCTGCTAGTGTGCATCCATTTGTGTACATAGACACACACACATGCACACACACACACACACACACGACCAGGATGAGGGACACATTTGTGCAGGGTGTACATATTTTTAAAAGTTTCCCTGGTGATTCTGATACCTGTGATGTATCCCCCACACCCACTGCCTTAGGATGTTGTTTTCCATGAGTTTCCTCCAACCCTCATGCTGAGAGACTCCTGGCAGGCCCATCAGACATGCCCGGACGAATCTGAATCCTGGCTCTGAGCCCAGGTTGGGCTCAGGCTGGGACATCCCTCCACTTCCCTTCCGTGCTGAATTAATATTGAAGCTGAATGGCAAAATAAGGTCACCAACAAGGAAACTCTAGAAAGCAAGCGGTTTACAAGTGCTAAAGAAAATATTTCTATAACACAGCTTCATTGAGCAGGAGCTGGGCTGGAGCCTTTTAGAATCAGCGATGCGACCTAGGGTTGGTTGCTGGCTGAATGTTGAGTTGTTCTGATGCACAGCTTCGGGATGAAAGCAGCTTCTGGGACCAGTGAGTAGGTTAGCGTCAAAACCATATTCCATTTCCTATTTTTTATACCATTTAATATCAGTGTGGTATTGCCATCAGGACGGATTATCCGATGGGCAGAGTAAGCATGCGCTTAAGTTCCTGCTCCCACCTTGATCAAGGCCATGAGGGCTCTCGTCTCCGTCGGGGCCCCTTTCTCAACTGGAAAGGGCAGGTCAGGCAGAACCATAAGCAGCGCTTTATTTTTGTAGGGCAGTCTGCGTCTCTCAAGACTTGAGGACAAACACCTGGTTCATAGACCCCAGTACTTCCGAGAAGGATCACATTTCTCACAGTTACTCACAAATACCCACTCTATCTGGGTATCGGGTCAAGCACTTGAGAAAGGAACCATTTATGGTGAGTTTGTGGCAGGGAGACATTCTGGGGAATGTGTGAGGAGGAGGTCTTCCCCAGGCCCCTTGATTCACGGCGCAAAAGTGACTACGTTTACTGCATGTGAGCCAGGCCTTCTTCTTACCTTAAGTTTTTCTCTTTTATTTATTTTTTTCTTGGCTTCAGTTTAATGTAAAACGTGAGCCATCCTACATGTTTTAATTTAAAAAAAGAAAAAGAAAAGAGGAAGAAGGCGTTTAAGTCTTTCTGGTTCTTTTTAATAACTTTCAGTCCTGGCATTTGTCCTGAAATTGTCATGACTTGAGATGTCCTAAAATGGAGGCAAGGAGAAGGGGAAATAGAAAGAGAACTCCTGGCCCCCCCGGAGCCTGACTTCAGAGGCCGGACTCTCATCCCCGTTTGGAGGGAGCAAGGAGCCTGGGAAGGACTTGGAGGCAGGGGTACTCGCAAGCGGTGGGCTGGGGGTCCCCAGTCGGTACAGCCCTACAGCTATTAAAACAGACAGTTTTGAGGCATGGGAGCTGAATTGTCTTAAAAGAGTTTTTTTGTTAGGATTCCTAGACTCACACGAGCTGCCCCGAACTAGAACAACCAAGATTCAGGACTGAGCTCACCATAAAAACAAACGAAAACAAACAAAAAAACGAAAACATCCACTAGAGGCAGAAAACAAATGAGAACACTACATACCTCTGAAAATCAAAACATCATTAAAAGGCAAACGAAAAACAGGTAAAGAAATGTATGTATTTGAAACCTCTACGAGAAAAAAAAAAAAAAAAAGAAACCTCTCCGAGAGAAGTTTAATGTCATTAATGTGCACTTTTAAATCAAGAAGAAAGTGATGGATGCCCTGAGGGGAAGTTGGATTTTTATTTTTTAATTTTTAAATTTATTTTAAGTTCATTTTTAAAAGTAATCTCTACACCCAACGTGGGGCTTGAACTCACAATCCCGAGATGGAGAGTCCCACAGTCCACCGGCTCAACCAGTAGGCACCCTGGACATTGGATTTTAAAGTGTGTAAACAAGTGTAGTATAAGAAATACAAGTATAAGTATAAATATATAATAATATATATAAGTACAAATATATAAGTACAAATATAAGTAGTATAAGAAATACAAACGGTACTAACCATATAAAAATGCTCACCCTGTGGGTGGGAGGATGGGCTAAACGGGTGAGGGGCATTAAGGAGGGTACTTGTTGGGATGAGCCCCGGGTGTTATATGTAAGTGGTGAATCACCAAATTCTGTTCCTGAAATCATTATTACGCTGTTAACGACTGTGGATTTAAGTTAAAAAAAACAAAAAACAAAAAGCAAACCTCACCCTAGCAGAGACAGACCTATAAATACAGAGAACAAACTGATGTTTGCCAGAGGGAAGGAGGGGGTGGACAAAATGGTTGAAGGGGAGTGGAGATACAGGCTTCCAGTTATGGGATGATTAAGTCACGGGAATGAAAGGCAGCATAGGGAATATAGTGAATGCTATTGTAATGGTGTTGTATGTTGACAGATGGCAGTTACTCTTGCGGTGAGCATATCATAACTTACAACAGAGACGTGAGATCACTGTGGTATACACCTGAAACTAATGTAACACTGGGTGTCGATGATACTTCAGTAATAATATTAAAAAATGCTCACCTCCACTGTAGTCAAAGAAAATGCAACTTTTTAAAGTGCCATATTTTGGGGGCGCCTGGGTGGCTTGGTCGGTTAAGCGTCCGACTTCAGCTCAGGTCATGATCTCACACTCTGTGAGTTCGAGCCCCGCGTCGGGCTCTAGCCTGGAGCCTGCTTTGGATTCTGTGTCTCCCTCTCTCTCTGCCCCTCCCCCACTCTCACTCTGTCTCTGTCTCTCTGTCTCTCTCAAAAATAAATATTAAAAAAAGAAAAAAAGAAAAGAAAAATAAACCTTCCTACCTTTGTTTAGCCAAACAGTGATGTAGTTTTAGCCTCTGAGGATAGTATCAGTGGAGAAGGCTCTGGGTAATGAGTCCAAGTTATGTGTCATTTTCAAAGTTTAAAGAAGAATTTTTGGAATTTGAAGCAATGTGATTTTGCCCTTTGTAGAATAGTAATGTGAGAACTCTATAATAAAAAAATTTACTCTAACTCTTGGACAAGTGATTTTATCTTTTAAAAATTAAAACGATACTCGGAAGAATTTAAAGTCCACCATGGCTACTGTAGCCAAGAAAATCAGCATGACCTTTGCAGAATTAAAAAATAAATCAGGGTCCCAAAGCTCCTAAGACCAGTCTAAATATGAGAAAAATATCAGACAAATCCGAACTGAGATTCTACGAAATACTTTACAATTATTCC
The DNA here is from genome assembly GCF_014898765.1 of Herpailurus yagouaroundi. Lineage (NCBI taxonomy): Eukaryota > Metazoa > Chordata > Mammalia > Carnivora > Felidae > Herpailurus > Herpailurus yagouaroundi. Next base: position 54,838,137 of record NW_024412395.1, on the reverse strand, counting down.
TCAAAAAAGTCAAGGCCGTAAGAAGTGAGGAAAGAGTGAGAAACTGTCACAGGACGGAGGACATGAAGACATGACAACTAGACACAGGTATCCTGAACCAGATCCTGAAACAGAAAAGAAGGACGTTATTGGAAAAACTGGTGAAATCCAAATAAGGTCTGAAGTTTTGTTGGTAGTAACTCCCCAGTGTTGGTTTCTTAGTTTTGATGCAAAGACCACAGTAATTTAAGATGTTGACGTAGCAGGTGACCAACCATCCCTGTTTGCCTGGGAGAGCGATTTCTTGGAATATGGGACTTTTGGTGCTAACACCAGGGCAGTCACAAGAAAACTGGGATGATTGGTCAGTCCCCATTAGGGGCAACTGGCTTAGAGGTAGATGGGAACTCTGCATTATCTTTATAACTTTTTATAAGTCTGAAAGTATTCACAAATAAAACATTAATCAAAAAACCAACAAAATAAATTAAAAACAAAATATAAACAAACTAGGGACAACTGACTAATAATGGGATAATAGGCTAAAGAAGTTAAATATCCATCTATCGAATAAATGTAGTGAAGTCCTACTCTGTGCTAAGTTTTCTGCTCATCCCTGCTTTTGAGTGGACAAAGCAGATATATCCAGATATATACTGCTCTCTTTTATTATCTTGCTGTGTTCAGAGATATGTGTTTGTGGGGAACCCTGTGGGTTTATTCACTTGCCTTTTTACGCCTTCACTTTGAACATACAAGTTTTAAATAGTTTATACTTCCTTCCATTCCATTGCTTTATTGATGGATTTTACCTGCTTTCAAAATATTCATTGCTTGGCCTTTATTCATATGCTCTCATCTCCTCCTCGAAAAAGTTTCCATGATGAGTTAAACCTCCCCTATGTACAGGTTCCAGTCCCTATGCACTTCTTCTGGCCTTTCACTTTCAGTATTCCTATCAGATTTTTTTAAAGTGAAGATTTTCTCTATTTGATTTTTTTCTCCCATTAAACAAACTGAGATATAATTTACATTCACTGAAACTCACTCTTTTTAGGCATAATTCTATGGAGTTTTGACTACTAGATTTTGACCATTATATTTCAAGTTATTTTTCCCTGATTCTTAATAGATGCTTGAATTCACCAATAAAGGTGACTTAAAACACTTATAGACTGTCTATATCAGTTATAATAAACAAAACCCTCATTAAATTATTGATCATTCCCTAAATATCCCTTTTCTCCTGCATATAAAATTCAGAATTATTTTTTTTTTAATTTTTAAAAAGTGTTTATTTATTTTTTAAGTGATCTTTACATCCAATGTGGGACTTAAACTCACAACCCTGAGATCAAGAGTTGTATGCTCTACCAAGTGAGCCATCCACGTGCCCCTAAAACTTAGAAGTATCAAGTATAATTTCCATGGAGGATAAGACCTTGGTAAACTTTGTAGAAAATCAATGATTGGAAGTATCAGAAAGTTATTATTTAATTCAAAGAGTCAGCATGGATTCACATCTCATCTGCCTCAGTGATGTGAAATATAATGACACATATCAGCTGAGGGAAGCCATGAGCCAATTACTTGGGATAAAGCACCATGAAAAGAATACTATACCAACAACTAATCTAGAAGTTAGAGAAGTATGGTATAGGGATGAACTGCTTAAGTAGATTAAACACTGACTTTGATATCAACATGTGGAAGAGTTTGGAACAGATGGATTACAAAGCTCCAGGGATCAATATTAGGACCAATTTTTTTTTTCATTTTATATCTCATTGACTTAGAAGAAGGAACATGCAGTAAGCTGGTCATACAAAACCAGAGGGAGGGACAGTCAATACAAAGAAGGAATGAAATGACTTGACTAGACTCGTAACATAAGCAGATAAGTGGCTTATTCAGTTCAGTGTGGAGGAAATACGAAGTAGAAAGATTATCTCACGGTAGTATGAAATCAGAATGTTCAAAATAGAGTAAAAAAAAGGAAAAACTCATTAGATGTGTACATGATTGTGCTAGAAATAAATAAAAAGCATTCAAATGCTATGAGTGAGGCAGGAATATTGACTGCAGAATTTAAATATTCATGTAAATGTTAATATTTCAATAAAAATATTAATTATATTTTTAATGTACTAGACTGAGCAAGTAACTCACTGGAATATATATAATTAGAGCAAATATAATGACACTTGCTCTCAAGTATGGTAGAACCCTTAAATTATGAGTGGCCTGTCAATACGAGAAATAAATTAGTTGACTGGGTCACGTAACTTATTATTTATTATGCTTTACAACTTACATATATGCTACACATATTGTATATATTTCAAATGGCATATAACAAAAACATTTAAAGATTTCCTTATGAGTGTCTGATGATTTGTTCAGCTGGTGAATACTAGTTTTGTGGCCGCTTTACAACTCCCAGGTCATTTTATTAGCAGTTTCTCCATTAAAATAAGAAGTCTGAAACTTTAATCCCAATAATCCAAATGTGTGGTTTATTGAAAGCAGTGAATAATTCAACAGATATTTATTGGTTATCTTCGATTTGCTCACCGCCGTAGATCTATTTCTTGAACTCTTTTATTAAACAAGATAGGTGTTTTGATAAAGCATACAAATCTACCATTTTTCTTTAATATTGGAAATTCAAATAAGTTCATGCCATAGCTTTAAGACAAATGTCCCAGGGACACAAATGAAGAGCTATATTGTTTTCAAACCATACCCCTCTCCTTCCTTGATTCAGGGAAGTCAGGGAACTGATACATAATGCTTGTACACAATATGTATATAATTTAAACAGTGGTGACAGCCCTGTCTTGAATTAAGGGTACATATTCAAATGTAATGGAAAGTTAAAGGGGAGGGAATAACCAATTGGAAGCAATGGCTTTACGGCAGAGGTTAAGACTTGAAAGGAAGCTTGAAGGCATGTGAGAATTTGTATGAGAGCAGGAGGGTGGGAAGCACAGTCCTGGTGGGGAGGGTGATTAAACACAGGGCAGTGAGGAGTTGCAAGAGAGACCCTGTGTTTGCTACATCTTGGGAATGACTTAACATTTTTTAAAAACTTTCCTTATGTTGATTTATGAGAGAGAAAGAATCCCAAGCAGGCTCTACACCATCAGCACAGAGTCCCATGCGGGGCTTGAACTCACAAACCTGAGAGCACGACCCAGCCAAAGTCAAGAGTCAGGTGCTTAACCTACTGAGCCACCCAGCCACCCCAGGAACCACTAACATTTAAAAAAAAAAAAAATTTTTTTTTAACGTTTATTTATTTTTGAGACAGAGCATGAACGGGGGAGGGTCAGAGAAAGAGGGAGATACAGAATCCAAAACAGGCTCCAAGCTCTGAGCAGTCAGCACAGAGCCTGACGCGGGGCTTGAACTCACGGACCACAAGATCATGACCTGAGCCGAAGTCAGACGCTTAACCGACTGAGCCACCCAGGCGCCCCTTAAAGCAAGGTAAAGGAAGATTACTTTGGCGGCAGATGCAGAACAGAAAGGATCAGGGAAAGTCTGGAGTACTCTCTAGAGCTACGGAAGGCCAGCCCAGGGCAGAGCATGCTTTGATCTCTTTCAGAAGGAGGTGACCACCCCTCAGTGATTTCTGAATTCAGAGGGCACTGCTTTGGCAACGCATCTAGTGAACTTTAGACTTTGTTATTTCTTCTCTATATTATCTGAATTTCATATATTATTAACATTTTGTCTTTTAATTAGATTATCTGCTTCTTGAGGGTGGAGGTCATGCAGTACCTGGCAGGGTGGGGTTCAGTAAATTTTGTGGGCTCAATGGGCAGATAGCTGAGACGTTCTGCAGGAAGACTTGTTAGCACCTGGTAACAGGCTGCCAATGGGAGAAGAAAGAGATGTGACAGGGGTAATTTCACGTGTGGGCATGTGAGAAAATGCTGAGGACACTGTTGTCAGAGACAGGAATGTCATAAGGGAAAGGGGGGCTGGTTCCGTAGAGTTATGGGTTCAGCTTTGAATATTCTGAGTTTGAGGTAAATGTTGAGACATTAAGAGAATTGTTATTTTATTTCTTATTATTTACTTATTTATTAAGAAAAAATTTTTAATGTTTATTTTTGAGAGAGAGACAGAGACAGAGACAGAGCCTGGGGGGGGGGGGGGCGGGCGGCAGAGAGACACAGAATCTGAGGCAGGCTCCAGGCTCTGAGCTGTCATCACTGAGCCCCACGTAGGGCTTGAACTCACGAACTGTGAGATCATGACCTGAGCCGAAGTCAGATGCTTAACCGACTGAGCCATCCAGGCGCCCCTTTATTTTTTTTAATGTTTATGTATATTTGAGAGAGAGAGAGAGAGAGAGAGACCGTGCACAAGCCAGGGAGGGGCAGAGAAAGACGGAGACAGAATCTAAAGTAGGTTCTCTAAGCTGTCGGCACAGAGCTCGACGCGGGACTCGAACTCATGAACTATGAGATTGTGAATGAGACTGTGTCCTAAGCTGAAGTCTGACACTTAACCAACTGAGTCACTCAGGCACCCGAAGAGATTAAGAGAATTTTTAGTGCTTGAGGAAGTCAAGGTGACAGGAGGCAATTAAAGATAAGATTTGGGGATTAAATTTAGAGACATGGCTGAAGTTCCGAGAATGGTTCAGCTTCCAGAGGATGAGTTTTAAAGAGAAGTTCAGGAAATCAAAAACTGAGTCTGAAGTAATGTTTTTGTATTTAGGACCTAGGAGGAGAAAAAGAAACTTGAAAGCTGCACTGTCCAATATGGTAGTCTCTAGCCACACACAGCCATTTAAATTTAAATTAATGAGTATTAAATACAATGAAAAATTCAGTTCTTTGGTCATACCCGCTGTATTTCAAGTGCTCAATAGCGCCACATGGTAGGTGCGAACAGAGTGCTTCCATCATCACAGATAACATTACTGGACAGCATTGAGAAGTAATGGAGAAATACTCATTTGGGAGAAAACCAGAGAGCAGATGACCTTTGAAGGGAGGAGAGAGTTTTAAGGATTAAGTGTCAAATGCTAAGAAACCTGAAAAAGAATGAAAATCAGCACGGATGGGGAACCCATGGTTTTGCAATGAGGAAGTCCTTGGCAACCTTTCAGACAGCAATTTTGAGTAGCATCGTAGGCACAGAAACTGAGTATAGCACTAAATTAGGGAGGCAGTAGGTAGAAAGTTATTGAGACCTCAGAGAAGGAAGGGAAAGAAAGAAAGAAAGAAGACAATAATTCAAGAAAACTTCAGAGTCACAAGGAGGCTTTTTAAGGATGGGGAGACTGTTCATGTTTGAAGTTAAGTGCACCTATGAAGATGGTAAGGGCTCCATCTAGGAAAAGCTCCCTGGTTTTTCTCTTTATTCTCACATTCACGATGCTCAGAACATTCTCCCTTCTGGTACCAAATGTGCATGTTTATGCCCACACCAACCAACACCAGTTGAGTGCCTTACAGTTCAGTTCAGTTCTGGCACCATCTACCTGGAGTTAGTGTCAGACCTCATGGTTTAAGGGCTCAATCTCGCAAGACTGTCCTGATGTTAGAGACCAGTTCACCAGTTTTTTGGGTCTTTCTTTCTTTCTTTCTTTCTTTTTTTTTGTTTGTTTTGTTTTGTTTTTGGGAGAAAGCGCCAGGGAGCATGTTCCTATGGGGGAGTGGCAGAGGGAGAGAGAAAGAGTCGGAAGTAGGCTCCATGCCCAGCAGGGAGCCTGACATGGAGCTTGATCTCACTACCATGAGATCATGACCTAAGCCCAAATCAAGAGTTAGACGCTTGACAGACTAAGCCACCCAGGTGCCCTGAATTGCAAGTGCTTTGGACCAACAGGCTATAAATCAGGGTTCCCACAACTTCCTCCTAGGATTAGATAATTTGCTAGAATGTCTCACGGAACTCAGGGAAACACTTACCTACCTTTACCAGTTTACCACAAAGGATGTAGATAAACAGATGAAGAGACACATAGGGCAAGACAGGGGAAATGGGGGGCGTAGCTTCCATACTCTCTCTGGGCATGCCACCTTTCTAGCAGCTTCATGAGTTCAGCAACCTGGAAAGCTCTTCAAACTCTGTACTTAGAGGATGTTTATGGAGCCATCATCACATAGGCATGTCCAATTATTAACTCATTTTCCAGTACCTTTCCAGGGGGTGGCGGTGGGACTGAAAGTTCTAAGCCTCTAATCATGGCTTGGTCTTTCTAGTGACCAGCCCCTGTCCAGGAGCCCACCCCAAGTCACCTCATTAGAACAAAAGATGCTCCTATCATCTAGGACATTCCAAGGGATTTAGGTGTTCTGTGTCAAGATCCAGGGTCAAAGATCAAATATTTGAACACAAGATGTACCTAGAGTTAGATGTACCTCCTTATCGCTTAGGAAATCACAAGAGTTTTAGGGGCTCTGTGCCAGGAGCCAGGTGCAGAGGCCAATATATGTTTTTTCTATTATTTCACAGGCTTCCAAATCCATGCCCTACACTTGTTTCTCTTTTTAGCTCTGGGTTCAAATTTACAATAGTCTCTTAGATATCTCATGGATATTCTCCTAGCCCCTCCAACTCAACACATCTAAAATGAAACTCATGATTGTCCAACCCATACCCATTCCCATTTTTTATATTCCTTATTCTAACGCATCTTTCCAGTTACTAAAGCTGGAAAACTTAGTCATATGTGAATCATTCTCTCCCTCCCCTCCACTCCTTCAGTCAATCAGTTGCCTGGGCATGTTTATTTTACTACTCTGCCATAGACTCATTTATTAATTTATTCTCTTTGTTTGAAGTTATGATTATGAAGTATTTCAGGCAAACAGTAGTAATAGAGGACAATACCAGAATAACATACTCAGCATAACTTAAGTAAAACTTGCAAATACAAAGCCTCTTGAGAAATCCATTCAGATCTCATTCTCCTCTCCACACCCAGGGTTGTCACCACTTAAAATTTAGCATTTGTGGGGCGCCTGGGTGGCTCAGTCAGTTAAGCGTCCGACTTCAGCTCAGGTCATGATCTCCCAGTTCATGGGTTTGAGTCCCACGTTGGGCTCTGTGCTGACAGCTCAGAGCCTGGAGCCTGCTTCGGATTCTGTGTCTCCCTCTCTCTGCACCCCCCCTCCCCCCAACTTGTGCTCTCTTTATTTCAAAGATAAACATTAAAAAAATAAAATTTAGCGTCTATCATTCTCATACAAGATGTTATAGTTTTATCCCACATGTAGTGCAGAATATAAGTTGGTATGTTTTTCAACTCCATATATATAAAATTTATACTGTTTATCCGGCTGTAACAAGCTTTTTTCACTTAACGTTACTGAGATTTATCCATAATGAATCATCTTTTTTCATTTATTTTAAATGTTACTTAATGAATACACCATAACTTATTAATCATTTGTGGATTATACTATATATTATAAATATAATATATATAGGTGTATGTGTATGTATAATTGCATTTATTTTGTACTCCACCTCTTGGGCTGAAACGGAATGATGACATGGTGTGACATTTCAACCATTTTAGTGGCAATTGGAAAACTTCTATTCCTTCAGGTAAAAACTGTTTTCAATACTTTATACAGTTCTATCCAGCTTTTTCCCTGCCACCTGATTCTTTTTTTCCCTTTTCTCTTACTTTCTGTAACTAGGCCTTGGGTATGGTTGGCTCTTTTGGGAATACAGTTTGCCCTTGAACAACATGGGGTTAGGGGCGCTGACCCCTTGCACAGTTGAAAATCTGCATATACCCCTACAACCTAACTATTTTAAATCCCCTACAACTTAACTATTAATGGCCTGCTGTTGACTGGAAGCCTTGCCGATAACATAAACAGTCGATTAACTCATATTTGGTATGTTATATATATTATACACTGTATTCTTACAATAAAGTAAGGCGGAGAAATGATATTAAAAAATCATGAGAAAAACACTTACAGTACTGTACTGTAATTCCTGAAAAAAATCTGCATAAAGTGGACTGATGTAGTTCAAACCCGTGTTGTTCAAGGATCCACTGTAGTTGATGGCTATGTCTGGATTACAGGATTAAAGAATAGAAAAAAAAATTTTTTTTTTAATTTTTTTTTTTCAACGTTTATTTATTTTTGGGACAGAGAGAGACAGAGCCTGAACGGGGGAGGGGCAGAGAGAGGGAGACACAGAATCGGAAACAGGCTCCAGGCTCTGAGCCATCAGCCCAGAGCCCGACGCGGGGCTCGAACTCACAGACCGCGAGATCGTGACCTGGCTGAAGTCGGACGCTTAACCGACTGCGCCACCCAGGCGCCCCGAAAAAATTCTATTAAAAGACAGTGAATCATGAAATAAAGTATGAATATAGTTCAGGTTGAAGGTTGTTTCTCATCGTTTAAGGACATCATACCTTAGTGGAACCAGGCTAGTAGTGTCATTTGTTAAGTATGGCTACCTCATCAATTTGCTAATTTACAACCAAGAGACTTTCTAGCATTTTATATTATTCTAAGAAAGGCAATTAAGAAGATGCTATAATTCAAAGACACATTTTTTTTTTAAGTTTATTTTGAGGGGGGCGAGGGGCAGAGAGGGAGAGAATCCCAAGCAGGTGCTGCACTGTCAGTGTGGAGCCTGGTTTGGGGTAACACGGGGCTCAAACTCAGGAACCGTGAGATCATGACCTGAGCCAAAACCAAGAGTTGGATGCTTAGCCGATTGAGCTGCCCAGATGCCCCATTTGAAGACAGATTAACAAGGTAGAAATACATAAACCATCTTTTTTTCAGAAAATTGCAATGACTCAGAAATCTGTCAGCGCACTTAGCTTCCTAGACTGACATTAAGATGGTTTCATAAGTGTTATGGGCAATTAGAAAGTTTAGAATATCTAGGTATGTCAAGAAGTTAGATCAAGAGAATGAGATCCCTTGAATTATGAAAAGATGAGTCCTTTTGTACTAGGATGCTATTAATGAATGAATGAATGAATGAAAATGAGGGTCTAACTTACTTGGGAAAAGTGATTTTGAAAGAGGAGGATTATTATAAGGTTGAACAAATTTTATCATATAGTATTTATTGGTTTAATTCATCATTTGTTTTCCCACAAGATAATTATCTTAACAATCTTTCTGCTTAATTTTAAACATCCACAATGTGTTAGGTATTGGTTAGAGCATTCAAAATATGATGATGACACATGGAGTTCACACCCTAAGACTTGCTTTAAAGATGATCTTCCTCAGGCACCTGGGTAGTTCATTTGGTTAAGCATCTGACTCTTGATTTTGGCTCAGGTTGTGATTCCGGGGCTCTGTGCTCAGCATGGAGCCTCTTTCTCTCCCAGACCCATCTCCCCCCTTGTGTGTTCTTTCTCTAAAATAAAAAAAAATTTAAATGATCTTCCTTATACATATGTACCTATTTTATCTACTTTATTGCATATGTGTATGAGGGGTTTGTTTGTTTGTTTTTGAGTATAAATCTCTACACCGACTGTGGGGCTCAAACTCAGGACCCTGAGGTCAAGAGTCCCATGCTGTACCATCTGAACCAGCCAGGTACCCCTATTGTGTTTTATCTTTTCTTTTTTCCATAATAGGTAGATGAAACTCTTAAACTGGTGATTTAAGAAAACTTGATATGTTGATTGGTGAAACTGACACAAGTGGGTTTAAATCCTGATTCTGCCACCTATTTGAAAAATAACACGGAACAAGTCCCATAATCTTGCTTAACCTCAGTTTCCTCATCTATAAAGTGATAAGTCTATGATACATATCTCCTAAGGCTGTGAGGATTAAAAATGTGAAGGAGTTGGCACATAGGAAAAGCCCCCAAATACTCTCTCTTTTGGTAGATTAAGAAAAAATAAGAAATATGTCTTTGAGGTATATGTTTTTTGTTTTTCTTTTTTGAGGTATATTTTTAATAAGGTAGGGAAGATAGAAAGTATGAAGGGGGTTAAGTATACTAGTCAATGTCAACCAGAATGTTTCTGAAATATGATAGTGATTATGTAAACAGAACTTGAAGATTCTTGAAATCCAGTGTGAACAGGTTAAAGAGATCCAGGGGTAGGTAAGAGGAGGGTCACAATCATAGCAACAAAGGTTATGTCAAAGAGACATTGATTTAGGTATAACTATTAAAAATTGCCATTTAGATGAAAATGGTTGAGTATTGGCAGTTTCATATGGTCCACTTACAGATGCTCAGGAAGGAAGAGAAGCAGTAGAGACTATGAGGGAAAGGGAAGAGTCCTTCAGCTGTGGCGCAGTTCATCGGGGCTGTTGCTGTTTTTAATACAGAATGGCTAGGCTCTTACAGATGTGAATCCAGCATTATTTAGTAGCCTCTTCTCTTTGTAGAGAAAAAGGGGGTTGAAGTTCATGGATTGGGTGTAGAAATCTTTTAGGCCCTTTGACATTTATGTTTCCAAAGGATTTCAGAAAACTTTACACAAAAACATAGAAGATACAAAAATAAGTGAGGAAATTGAGGATAAAGGAAAATATAGTAACACCCAGATCTCCTACTGTGATGTAAAACAGTGGCCAGCACAGAACTTCCTGAAATCATCTTTGCAAAGGAGAAAGTATAAATGATGTCCAGCATGGTGCTTCCCTTCGTAATAAGCAACTGCAGTTCTGGATTCTTATGTAATGTGGCAGTAGATTCTACTGAGAAAACCCTGCTATCTTTTAATTAACATAAGCTGTACTTCAAGATTTGACTACAGTGCTGGAATAGCCAAGAAAAAGGTATTCTGTCCAGAGACTGTCTTCATTTCCAGCCTTAAGATATTGCATGACGATCACTCTTTTAAGTGTGGGCTGAGGGGGTCCTCTGAATCTGATTATGTAGTAGTAATACTTTTGGTATATATAGCTCTTAAAAGCGCTGCATTAAAAGCAGAATAGTTAGCTCTGGTAGGTTATTTTCCCTTTTCAGAAAGATTAAATGAGTGAGGTATTTTTGCATCTTGTCAGAATGGTCTATGAACCAGAGGTTTGAAAAGGATTTCTGCATTCCATTTGTCAGTTGGCACCAATGAGGAAATGAATTCCTGTGGCCAAATACTTTGCTCTCTATAGGTGGCTGGACTAAGACTTTGTAAAAGGGGCACGTAGGTGGTATCTTAGACTCATAAAACACATTGCCACTCTTAGAGAAACAGCTGAAAATCCCTCTTCTAGGGACAGAATGATCCTCTATCCAACATATCCATGCCAGAGAAGTGACAATACTGTGACGTTCCTCCTCTCCTACTCCACTTTTCTCAGGTCTGTTCTCCTCTTCAAGCCTCCCATTCCTCCCCCCATCCCTAGCCAGCTTATTCTGATGCTTTAATTTTCCTTTAAAAAACTTAAGGGTAAAATAGTACAGCATTTATACTACTCGCCTTTTAAAGTTATTCTTCTATTTAAATATGAGACCAAAGGTCTTACTATTAGATGAGATCAACTTGAAATTCTGAATTTCAAGTCTTGTTTTTGCATGTTTGTGGTTTTTAGGTTATTTCCCTAGAAGTTATGTCTTTTGTACATTAAGTGCCAAATATAGTGTTTTTGATCCTATGAGTATAGATTACAAGTGTAAGTGCCTTAGAATCGAGGTGCAAATTTAGTGTCTCACAAACGGGCTAAGAATTGTATTTAGTTAGCACACACAAAATCTAGTTCAATTGCTTGGACTGCACAACTCTATCACACAAAATACAATAATTGAAACATTAATTCTTGTTTGAGTTAGATTTCTAATAAAAAGGGTTATTGTGGACAGCGTTTCCACCTCTTGAATTTAACCTTTCTTGGCAATTAGATCTAAAGGTCATACGCAGAAATGTTAGTTGGCAAAACACACACACACACACACACAAACACAAAGCCTAAGCATTACTCTCCCTCCAGGACAAAAGCAAGATATGAAGGGTGATTAGGGCAAAGTAGTGTTAAACTAATCCAATACGTGAAATGAGATTTTAAAGTAAATAACTAAAATGTTCCAAGAAAAAATACTAAGAATCACTGTTTTTAAGATGTTGGTAATAGTTGGTGGGTTTTTTCGGATGTTGACTTGTTACCAAGACGATCCAAAATCAGGGAATAATATCCGTTTGACCAGCAAAATGATTGAGTGGATTAAAAAAATTATTCTGCCCCGTTGAATATATATACTCGCTACGTACCAAATGAGATACACTTTAAGTGCCTGTTTTGGTGCCACTGGCCAGAATGAAAAAAGTTCTCCCGTTAGTGAGGTGAACTGAGATTTTTGTTTTCAATGCCTGCCTCCAGGGTACGTACAAGTGGGAGACGCGTGGAAAACCTGGGGCTAAGGGGGATGGGAACGAGATGGCTCTGACTGTGAATCTAAGAGCTGAATGTGTGAGAGAGAAAATCCTCCTCCAGCCTCGGAGGGGGTGTCTCCCCCAATACCAACTCCCTCCCCCCGGGCTCGTGGGGCGGGTCTGGTTTGCTCAGTTGCTGCAGCGGCCGTAGCGGCAGCCCCGGGGCTGAGCGGCGGCGGCCTTCTGGCAGCGCAAGGCGGCGGCTCCGAGAGCGTGAGGCCCTGGGGAGAACCGGCGGAGGCTGCTGTCGGGATGGAGGAAGCGTCGAGTGGAACCGGGGCCGCCGGGGACGGATTTCCTCCCCGGCCCAGCTCTCTACAGCTTGGCTGGGCCTGCTCCAAGCACCTGCGAGGTGAAAGAGGCCTGCGTCTGGGGCCTGGCAGCGGCAGCCGGCGAGCAAGGCGGGCACAGCGGGGTAACAGTCGAGCCGTAGCCGCTCTCGGGAACCTACGCCGCCACGGCCGCTTATTGTCTCTCTCTTTCCACCCGGGGGCAAACAGGAAGCGCGCCGGCTGACCGAGCGACTGACGGGCATCCGGGCCAATGAGCACTGCCGACCAAGAGCGTGGCGGCGAATGAGCGCGGAGAAGAGAGGCGGGACTTCCGGGCGGGCTGTCACCCTCTTCCCCCCTTTTGGGCTGGAGGCTCCACCTTTTGTGTTTCCCGCACAGTCAATCAAAATAGGAAAAAAAAATCCCCGGACCGCTCCGGCCGTGTCCGCCGCCGCTTCCCGCATCCTCTCCCGCCGCCGCCGCCTTCGCTCCTCACCATGTGTAAGGCGGCGGGGAGCCCCGCCTGAGGTGCCCTAAACACACTATGACCGGTACGTAAAGCCGAGAGAGAGCAACCCTTGCTGCCGCCGCCGCTGCCGCCGCCGCCGACCACAGCCAGCCCGGGGCCGCCGCCGCCGGCTCCCGGCCCCGTGTGTGCGACCGAGTGTCTGTGAGAGGCAGAAAGCCGCACTCCCTTCCGCCTCCCTCCCCTCCCGGCCAGCCACCGTCCACCCCTTAAGCCCCAGCAACGCCGTGTCCCTGCCAGGCCCTGGGGCGGGCGGCCCGGTCCGCCGGGAGCGCATCCCCCCGTGTGCGGGCGCGGGCGGCGGGCGGGCGTGTGTGAGTGACTGACGGTGCGAGAGGAGCGAGCGCGAGTGAGAGCGAGCGGCGCGAAGGGAAAGGGGAGGAGAGGAGAGGAGAGGGGGCAGGGGCAGCGCGGGGAGGAGGAGGAGGAGGGAAAGAGGAGGAGGAGGAGGGTTACAGGCAGCGGCGGGCGGGGGCAGCAGCAGGAGAGGAGGAGGGATCCGCCGCCGCCGCCGCCGGGGGGCGGGTGGGGGAGGGGAAGGGGACTCGGTCCGGGCTTTCGGAGTAATTTCGCCTCGGCCCGCGGGCCCCCTCCCTCTCCTCCACCCGCCTTCCTCCCCACCCCCACCCCCCCGCGCTGTGCCTGCAGCTCCCGAAAAGCCCGTGAAACAAGAGGAAATGGCTGCCTTGGACGTGGACAGCGGCGGCGGCGGCGGCAGCGGCGGCGGCCACGGCGAGTATCTGCAGCAGCAGCAGCAGCAGCACGGAAACGGCGCGGTGGCGGCGGCGGCGGCCCAGGTGAGGAGCGGCTGAGCCCCGGCCCGGCTCCCCCCTAGCGCCGCTTTCTCCTCCCCTCGCCTCTCCCCTCCCTCCGCGCCTCTCTCCTCCCCTCCCCCCGCCCCGGGAGCTGCCCGCCCGAGGCGCCAACGCTCCGACCCCGCCCGCGCTCCCCCTCCCGCCGCCTTTTTGTGAGTGTGTGTGTGTGTGTGTGTGTGTGTGTGTGTGCGCGCGCGCCCGCGTGTGTGTGTGTGTGTGAGTGTATGTGTGTGTGCGCGCGCGAGCGTGAGAGCGTGTGCGCCCTCCCGGGGGTGGGTTCCGGGCGGAAGGTGGAGGCCCGGCGCGCAGCCTGCCGCCCGCCTTCCCGCGGACGGTGGAGCTGGTGTGCGTGCGAGCGGGAGGACTCGAGCCGGAGTCGAGGAGGAGGAGGAGAGCGCGGGCTGGCGCTCGCCCGGGCGCAGCCTGCGAGGACCGAGGCGCACTTCCTGTGCGAGCGGCGGCCCGGCCCTAACCGCCACCCCCTCCCCCTGTCTCCCTCTCTGAACCCGCCCATCGGGGGTAGGACACTCAGCCGTCACCGCTCGCCCTGCTGGCCGCTACCTGCAGCAAGATAGGGCCGCCATCGCCGGGCGACGACGAGGAGGAGGCGGCTGCCGCAGCCGGGGCCCCCGCCGCCGCCGGAGCGGTAAGTCTCGCGCGCGCGGCCCGCCCCCGCCAAGGCCCTGGGCCCGCCATCCCGGGCCTGCGGCGCGCCCGCCTGCCCAAAAGGCCTCCCGGGCGCCCGCGTCTTCCGCGATACGGACGGATCGCGCAGCCGGGGCGCCCTTTCGGGTTCCTTCGCGTGCCTCTGTGGATCAGAGGCCAGCCCCGGCTTTCTCTAAATTGTCACTGTGGCGCCTCGATCCAAATTCACTACAAAATGAAGTCAGAGAGGGCGGGGGTGGAGGACTCCAAAATGGATGTTTGAGCATTTCATATCAGTGCTGAAAACTCCTTCGCTGAACAGTACAAAATTTTCAAGCACAGCCTATCGGCCATAGATAGTATCAACTACAGAGGCAGTGTCTTTAGTTTCTAGTGTTTTTGAACCTGGAGCTTTTTCTGCTGCAACTTACTAGTTCTTACTGATTTAAATCTTAAATTGCTAAAAAGAAACCAAAAAAGGAATGAAGGTTTAGTCTTTGAATTACCTTTCTGTATGCAGCAGTGAATACTTTGTGAGTGCTTTTTTTTTTAGTGGCCATTCTAAATTGATGAATTTTAGTTTTTGCAGATGACTTAAATTTGTGATTTTTCGTAAGTGGAGTAAGTGAAACATTTAATTCGCGACGGTTGAAATCCGCGAAGTTACTTAGACGATACTTTGGCTTTTGAAATTGAATATGGAATACCAGTGTTAGAAACAAAAGTACACGTAAGGAATTGTATTTACATGCATACTAACGTATACTGTACTTACAGTTGAATGTGATTGGCAGAGCTGTATTTCCATTTTGTTATGATTACCGGTCTGATACAATGTGATGGGATCCTGTTTGTAGTGTTTTTAGTTTGGGGGCAGAGGGTGGAGCTGGTCAGTGTGTTTCATGAGTGCTTAATACAAATTAGCTAGACAAAATTTTTAAGACAATCAGTTGTGAATTTTATCTGTTTGAATCGTCGCTGTTGTGTTAAACATGTGGATGTGTTCACTTGTTAAATAATTAAAACCTCCCAGTTTTTTTTTTTTTTTTTTGAGGTGGATTATGGGAATTGGTTTGTATAGAGATATTTTGAATAGTCACTGTAGACAGAAAAGTTTGATATTTGGCATAGTCTGCAGGAAATTCTTAGTATGTCTAGGCACTAAAAGTGAAGCTAATGTTAAGCTATATTGTTAAATATTGTATTTGTATTTTTAGTACTTCAAATTATATTGTAGAGGTATATGAGTAGTTTTAATGTCTTAGAAAGTATTTTAGGTTTTGTGCTTTTGTAAGCTGATTAAAATGTAAAAGCATAAAATTATATTTGTGAGAGGCATTGTTACTTTTAAACTTACGGATTGGTAAGCATTTTTTAATGAATTATTCCTCTAGGCCCATAGAGCCAAAACAAATGGTTTATCTTAAAAAAACCACTGTACAAGTAAAATTGTGAAGCAGATTGCTTCTACTTATCTTTTAAAATATTTTCAATTAGAACAAAAACTTGTAACCACAACTTAGCAAGTGTATATAGCTCACTGTTAGGGGAGGGGGAGGGGAGGAGTAAAGGAGGAAGTTATGGGTGAAAAATATGTATATGTATATGTACTTGTAGATGGGAATCTCAGCCCTGGGAGTAGAACACTGTCTCTAGTCTCATCCTCCTGTGGCCATATACTTGTAGGGAGCTTGTTTCTTTGCCTCTTTGACTCCTCCTCTCAGTTACCAAATCTCTACTGACATCACATTTCCCGCCAGATGAACGTGAACTAGAATCAGTAGGAGCACTTTTTTCTTTGTATGTTTGGTATGCATGCATAAATTTTTTTCACCGAGTAGAATTAGCAAGACTGGCTTGAGTATGTTTGCCTTAGCAAGTGGGAAAATTAGTTTTCCATTTTAAAAATGAATTTCAGACATGTACATCTCAGAAAATGAAAAAATTTAAGCAATTTTTATGGGCATTTTTTTCTACTTAAAAATGTGCTTAGGTAATCTAACTGTAATCACTCAAATTACTGGGAATCATGAGAGGCCTGTTAAGAGCTTTTGTAGCTGTGCTTTTTTAAAATTTTATTTTGCAATAATTTTATATTTATAGAAAAGTTGCAAAGATAGAACTGGGAGTTACATTATACCCTTCACCCAGCCTCCCCTAATGTTAATATAACCATGTTTGTCAAAACTAGGAAAGTAACAATAATACAGTATTATTAACTAAATTACAGACTTCATTCTCATTTTACTTTTTTCCCCACTAATGCCCATTGTCTGTTCCAGGATCTAATCCAGGGTAACACATTGCATATAGTATTGTGTATGAAATCAAGTGGAAATGTACACATAAAATTCAACTTTATGCTAGTTGAGTTTGGTACTTTGAGATTAAAAGGGCATTGAAAAGCCAGTGAGCTACACTGGAGATTTGTTTTAAGTATTTTGAATTTAGAATTTGTTATAATATGTTAGGGGTTCTTTCTGGATCCTGGCCAAGAATGTTTGGTTACCTTCAGACCAGTGTTGAATAGGTCTAATCATAAAGCATTCTCAACTGTAATGTTCCACAGCATGGACTCCCAAAGTTGGTTTGATGTCAAAGCCCTTTTTGTACTTTATTCTTAAAAGTTGTTTAAAAATAAATCAAGAAATATAAGAAGTAGACCTTTATGTCACATTAATTTGTCCAGTCTGTATTCATGTGAGTTTCTGGATTATTTATTTGCTTATTTCATTTGTACTTCAAGTTGTGATCAGTTAATTGGGTAATTGTTTTTATTTGAAGTTGGTTTGAGTTCTTTAGTGTTCCTTGAAGATTTTAAGAAACTTGAGTCGTTCTTAGTTTCTTTCCACCTTAGCTTCACACTTGTTTTTGTTTCCAGTAACACTTTGTCCTTGCCGGGTTCTGGCTTTCACAAAGCCATTTGTGGGAACTGAGAAGTTAATAATCCTTTCCAAATGCTATGCAATAAGTGCTATGCATTTTTCCCCCCTTCCACAGGTATTATCTGAGAAGATAGCCTCTTTTTTTTTTTTTTTCCCCCATTCAACTGCTCCTCCCCCCTCCATTTTTATGCCTGGTTGCACTGGAGAAAGCCCTTGTAATGAATTGCTATAGCAACGTCCTAGGGCTACTCTTGGTTTTGGTCCTTTTTACGGTGTGATTATGTGTTTATGTACAGAGGGAGACCTAAGAGTACCTTCAAGTTACAACTTTTTACGATAATGCCAACTTCCATGTCAGCTTGGTGTTTGTTAGTTGTCTGATAAGAATATGAAGAGTTACTGAGACAAACACTGGTGGATTTTTCTTGAGAGTTATCTTGAACCTAAACCAAATGCTAGTTCTTGCCTGGGTTATGTGTTTTTAGGTCTCTCTTCTTTTGTTTCTGTAGTGTTTCCAATAAGCCTAACATTAGTGTTTCCAATAGCTTAACATCACATGTTTTTACTTTGGTCTCTTGATTTTATGAATCGTCATCTCTTTGAGTGGGGTGCTGCTAATGAAATTTCTCTCACAAATGAATGGGCTTAGTAAAGGCTCTATAGTTTTGAAAGTTTGGGGGGGGACTTACTGTTGAATTATGGAAAGAAATTGGTTTAAAATTGGGAGTTTTTCATAGAAGACTTTAATATCTCAAGGTCAGTTTTATTGATCCATTCTTTCTGTCATTTTCTTTGCAGCGATTTTAAAGTAAATACTTTTAACTATTCATTCAATAAATATTTACTGATCTTTATGCCAGGGATTGTACTAGGCATTCAAATCATGCTGTGTCCTCATAATTTGAGTAATCATAATGATAGGATTTTAGGATAGTGCTTTATAGCATAGTGGTTTATAGCATAGTGGTTTATAGTTTATAAAGCATAACGCTTTATTTTGATTCTTAAGATCCTGTGAGGTAATAATTTTCCCCCTTTTTTTTTTTTTTTTTTTTTTTTTAAAACTTATTTTGAGAGAGCGGGCGTGTGGGCTCTCTCGCTCAAACAGGGGGGGGGGGGGGGGCGGGGCAAAGAGAGAGGGAGAATCCCAAGCAGGCTCTGTGCCCTGTCAGCTCAGAGCCTGAAGCAGGGTTTGAACTCCAGATCGGTGAGATCCTGACCGGAGTCAAAATCAAGAGTGAGTTGCTTAACCAACTGAGCCATTCAGGTGTCCCAGTTTTCCCATAAAAAAAAATTTTTTTTTAATGTTTATTTATTTTAGAGAGAGAGAGAGAGAGACAGACAGACAGACAGACACACAGCACCAGTGGGGGAGGGGCAGGGAGAGAGGGAGACAAAATCTGAAGCAGGCTCCAGGTTGTCAGCACAGAGCCCAACGCAGGGCTCGAACTCAACAACTGCAAGATCATGGCCTGAGCTGAAGTCAAATGCTTAACTGAATGCTTAACCGACTGCTTAACGGACTGAGCCACCCAGGTGCCCCCCACCCCCATTTATTTTTTTTTTATTTTTTTTTCAACGTTTTTTAATTTATTTTTGGGACAGAGAGAGACAGAGCATGAACGGGGGAGGGGCAGAGAGAGAGGGAGACACAGAATCGGAAACAGGCTCCAGGCTCTGAGCCATCAGCCCAGAGCCTGACGCGGGGCTCGAACTCGCGGGGCTCGAACTCACGGACCGTGAGATCGTGACCTGGCTGAAGTCGGACGCTTAACCGACTGCGCCACCCAGGCGCCCCCACCCCCATTTTTAACATAAGAAAATTGAGTCCTGCTTTAAATCACACACAATCCCACAGTTTTAGCTAGAAGTCAGTTCTTTTCTTTATAATGTAATATACTTACCTCCTCCAAACATAATTGTGGCTTAAACCATGAAAGTCTAATAGTTTTCTGATTCAGTGTTTTTCCTCCAATTCTATTAAAATTAATATTGGTAAATTTTTTAAAACTAAATTTATTTCGTTTAAAAGATCCCTTTTGCCTGTCTCTTGCTTAAATTATTTGTTGCTGTTTTTCTTCCCTCTGGGTTTGTGCTTCATAAATATTTCTTATGTATGCATTTCTCCTTAGGTTTATTCAAAAAGTTCAGATGCATCATGCTGTGTTACTTAACGTTTGGGGATTTCCCTTCAATTAATGACCTGCATTTTTGGGAAAAGTGGTACCACAATTTATTTTATTTAACTTCTGGATCCTTGGATAGTACTTAGTCAGATTTGTCATTTGAGTAGTTATATTTATTTTCAAGGAATTTCTTGACTAAAAAGCTGTTCACTGATGGTTGATTATTTGCCTTTACTACTATTTTGTAAAAAAAAAAAAAAATACTTCAGATGCCATAAATTTGACTTTTTTTAAAGAATGAAAAAAGATAAAATGCCATATGATAAAACAATCTGTACCTGAGATACTGTATTCTTTGATATAAGTTGAATAATTGTAAATTTAATGCTGGTCAAAATTCAGAGGTGAACAACAACCTTAGGAAGATAAAGATTGGATATTAGACATATTTTAGTGTAGATTTCAGTATAAAGTCTAGATGTAAATGTCTTTAGATTATTTAAGATGCCAAGAGACTGAAATGAAACATGAATTATTACTCAGATACTGAGAACGATGACTTAAGCTTATAATTCCTATACCAGATAGAAGTTGAAGAATGACATGCAGCTTTAATGACTGGTCTTCATTTTAGTAATTTAAGTTTGATAAGTTTAAATGTTTGTATTTAAAAGATGATTATTTTAGTTGAAGCTTACACATTTGTACTGGGTCCCACAGTTTATCTGTCTTTAGTCTCTTCCGCCTTTCTTTCAGTCTCCTTCACTGGGCCTTAGTTTATCTTTATAAAACACAGATCTTGATTGCATCACTTGCTTAAAAACCTTTTATAGCTTTCATTTATTATCTGCAGGATAAAGTCCAAACTCCTTAGCAGGATCTACAAAGCCATTAACTACAGGCCTTGATAAAAATGTCTTGTTCCCCATTACTTTTCTCTATGAATATGAGCCTTTTCTGGATTCTCTTGAACTCCACAAACTGTCCATTCTTTAGAATTTACTTTTGTTTGTGAATATTTTTTTATGCCTTTATTAATGCCCCTATCTCTCTTTCCTAGATGCCTACAGTGAAATCATAAATTTATTCTAAGAGTACTTTAAATATCTCGTGTGATACCTTCCCCCCCCTCCCCCCCCAATCTTCTATGTTCCCCTTCTATGGCTAGTGCACACCTATATTCACATAGTAGTAGCATGTATTTCTGTGTCTGCTTGGATAAACTGTGAACCATTTAAAATAGAGAGTGTGTGTTTCATGTGCTTACTCATGCTTATTTCAACTTGGCACATATGCTCAAATGTCTTGAATTGAGTTATTAAACTGTGGTTCATCCATTGAAATACATGCTTTTCAACTATGCGTCTGCATGAGAATTAGGTAGTGAGTTTCTTTAAGAAACTTTTAAAATCTGGTTCTACAATATTTGCATTAAGTTTTGTGGACTGGTTTATACTGAGAGAACAGTTTATGTCTTAACTGTTTTTTATGGTCATAGACCTCCTTTGAGAATACAGTGTAACCCTAGATTATCCTTCTGCTCCCCAGTTGTACTTTCTCAAAAAGTTGCTGTGTTATTTTAGAGGATTCAGAGATCTCTTGAAGCCCAAGCATGGGTCCTAGGTTGAGAATGCTGGACTAGATTTGCTTATGTTTTCGTTGTCTAGTGATAAGCATAGTCATAGGAATTCACTTATAGATGGAGAAGGAAGTGGCATAGGAATGACTTTATTTTGAGGGTAATTCATATAAGGTCTTATTCTCTGTGTCTTTACCCTTGATCTTAGTGGGAGACAAGTTTGGTATGAATTAAAGGCCTAGGTTCTGTAGTTAGACTTGGCCTAGTTTTAAATCCTATCTTGGCCATTTGATAGCTGTGTGATTTTTCTCAGTTTTTCATTTGTGAAATGAGAATAGTGATAACCCCTACCTAACAAAATTGTTGTAAGGAGTAGATGATAATAATCTCATAAATCACTATCATAGTACTTGGCATTAAAAGAACGGCTCCAATGTGAGACATTACCTTTATTTTCTTAAAAAAATTTTGCCCTTTGATGTTGATGTGTAAGATTTTATTGCTTTCTGCTTTCCTGTGTTGCTCAATCTGTAAAATATGAGGATGATAACAAAATTCTGTTACGTAACAATACACAATATATATGTCTGTCATTTTCCTGCAAACATAAATAGAGTGGTAGATAAAATCATGTCTGTATCCTCCAGCTTTTAGATTCTGGAAAAACCTTTCAGGTGGAGTGACTTTGCCATGTGGTCACAGGGCAATAATCTTTGCTCATTAAAAAATTTTAAGGTCTCATATTTTTTTTGTAGTTCATGGGAAAAGTAAAGAATATGATGGCTTGCTAATGGAATAGTCCTAGCCAAGAGTTTACTCTGGAAGACATTAATATGTGCCATAAAAGGGGAGCTTTAATAGTTTGACTTAAGGTTTAGAGCAGTAATACACAAATCTTAATTTTTCTTATTTAGGTGATTTGATAACACTGTACTGGTTATGTTTCCTTTTTGTACACAAATATAATGTACCTGATTTAGTGATACGTATTTTAGTATATATATTTTTTGAACTCCTCCGTGTTTGTGATAATGTTTGGTTTGAGCGGTTCATAATCTTTTCTAGCCACCTGTATTTTTATTTATTTAACTGTATGGATTAGAGATCATAGGTGAGGGAATAGAAGACCAGTTTGTGGTCATAAAACAAAGAATACTCTGAATTTTTTTCCTGCTCAAATAGCATGGGTTATCTTTGTAATAATTAACAAAATTGGAAATAATAGTAAATATTATGGTTTGTATAGTACTGTCTCAGGTATTTGAAGTCTACTGTGTTACTAAGAGAACTTTTAATTTCAGGTAGTAGTATTTATGTCAGTTTTTAAGATTTTTTTGAGAATTGATTCAAATATTTCACAGACATATGTCGCATAACATTTTTTGTTTTCTTTATCCAGACAGGCGATTTGGCTTCTGCACAGTTAGGAGGAGCACCAAACCGATGGGAGGTTTTGTCAGCCACACCTACAACTATAAAAGATGAAGCTGGTAATCTAGTACAGATTCCAAGTGCTGCTACTTCGAGTGGGCAGTATGTCCTTCCCCTTCAGAATTTGCAGAATCAGCAAATATTTTCAGTTGCACCAGGATCAGATTCATCAAATGGTACAGTGTCCAATGTTCAATATCAAGTAATACCACAGATTCAGTCAACAGATGGTCAGCAAGTTCAGATTGGTTTCACAGGCTCTTCAGATAATGGGGGTATAAATCAAGAAAGTGGTCAAATTCAGATCATTCCTGGCTCTAATCAAACCTTGCTTGCCTCTGGAACACCTCCTGCTAATATCCAGAATCTCATACCACAGACTGGTCAAGTCCAGGTTCAGGGAGTTGCAATTGGTGGTTCATCTTTTCCTGGCCAAACCCAAGTAGTTGCGAATGTGCCTCTTGGTCTGCCAGGAAATATTACCTTTGTACCAATCAATAGTGTCGATCTAGATTCTTTGGGACTCTCGGGCAGTTCTCAGACAATGACTGCAGGCATTAATGCCGATGGACATTTGATAAACACAGGACAAGCTATGGATAGTTCAGACAATTCAGAAAGGACTGGTGAGCGGGTTTCTCCTGATATTAATGAAACAAATACTGATACAGATTTATTTGTGCCAACATCTTCTTCATCACAGTTGCCTGTTACTATAGATAGTACAGGTATATTACAACAAAACACAAATAGCTTGACTACTTCTAGTGGGCAAGTCCATTCTTCAGATCTTCAGGGAAATTATATCCAGTCGCCTGTTTCTGAAGAGACACAGGCTCAGAATATTCAGGTTTCTACAGCTCAGCCTGTTGTACAACATCTACAACTTCAAGAGTCTCAGCAGCCAACCAGTCAAGCCCAAATTGTGCAAGGTATTACACCACAGACAATCCATGGTGTGCAAGCCAGTGGTCAAAATATATCACAACAGGCTTTGCAAAATCTTCAGTTGCAGCTGAATCCTGGAACCTTTTTAATTCAGGCACAGACAGTGACCCCTTCTGGACAGATAACTTGGCAAACATTTCAAGTACAAGGGGTCCAGAACTTGCAGAATTTACAAATACAGAATACGGCTGCCCAGCAAATAACTTTGACGCCTGTTCAGACACTCACGCTTGGTCAAGTTGCAGCAGGTGGAGCCTTGACTTCAACTCCAGTTAGTCTAAGCACTGGTCAGTTGCCAAATCTACAGACAGTTACAGTGAACTCTATAGATTCTACTGGTATACAGCTACACCCAGGAGAGAATGCTGACAGTCCTGCAGGTGAGTCTTAAGTCATGTCATGCCATAGATCAGTGATTTGTTAACATGTAGGGATATTTTTTGGTTTAAGGTGTTTTCAGTATCTGGGTATCTTTAAAGGTGATGATACATTTCCCTATGTTTGTATGAAAGGTAGACATCAAAGTGTCTTCCAGATTGTTCTTCACTGAAAAGTTTTGAAGTCAAGGAATCATTTCTCCATTATGCCAAGTATGTTGGTAGTTTTTCCCCTATTTTATATCTGTTTTCACCTTTGATTCGTGTTGATTGGTGGCATTACAAAATTTTTATTTGGCAGGTAAGGTGTCTTGGTTGTGCTTGGTGTGATGTAAGTTAAATGTTTTATGCATTATTTTTGGTTGGGGAATTAGGTTGGCATGGTGAAAACATAGCACTGGGAGCCAAGACTGTCTCCCGTACTACCTAGCTGTGATTTTGGCCAAGTTACTTTTTCTCTTGCAAACTTGGTTTTCTCATTATATAAAATGGGGTTGTTGGACTAGGTGACTATATCTAGGGTGCCTTCCAGACCTAAAATTCTTTGATTTTGTGATAGTTTATTCTTACACGTGTGTAGCTGAGCATTAAACTTAACCGTGCTAGATACATGGTTATTGATAGTATGGGTAGAAATCTCAGAAGTCTATTTTTCGAATGTTGTGTAGAAATTAAACAGTTGTAAAAGAGATGGTATCATTATTACTTTAATGTTCTTTAGATAACGTTTTATTGAGTGTTTTGATGTGCACTAAATCCTTAGTTTTGCTCTTCTATTTTGTATTTGGGTTATTGTGTTGATTGTACTACTGTTATAACCTGAGTGAGTCAAAGATTCCAAACTCTTACATTAGGACACTTGAATTTAATTTTTTGAAGTAATTCCCATCACCATAGATATTACTTTTTTTCTTTGAAGAAATTTGTCATACATGCTTAGAAAATCCGAATTGTTCTGAAGCCTCAGATCTGTACTTGGCAAGACTTCAATTGCATTTGAGCCTCCTGAAGCAGTGGTTTAGAGCAGCCATTATAAAAGCATGGTCTGTGGATCCTTGGGGGATCCCAGAAACCCTCTCAGAGGTCCTTGATGTCAAGGACACCACTTTTCATAATACTGATGTTATTTGCCTTTTTCATCATGTTGACATTTCCCTGATGGTGGCTAAAATGGCTTCTGTCCTGGCAAAAATGAAAGTAGTACCACTTCCAGGCTTGTTGTATTCTTCATGACCATGTGCTTGCAGTTAAAGAAAAATGCTATTTTCACTGAAGAATGACCTTGATGAACCAGTCAAAATAGTTGTTTTTCCTAAATCTTGACTCGAGTGCTGCATGTCTTTTTAAAAAAAATAGCTTTACTGAAGTACAAGTCACATACCGTAAAGTTCACAATTCACTCTTTAAAGTATATAATTCAGTGTTGTTTTTTTTTAATGTAATCACACTTGTACAGCCATCATCACCATCTAATTTTAGAGCATTTTCATCACCCCGCAAAAAAAAAAAAAAAAAAAACCCATGCCCATCAGCAGTCACTCCTCATTCCCTCCCTCCTCTTAACCCCTGGCAACTGTTAATCTACTTTCTGTCGCTTTGGATTTGCCTGTTCTGGATTTGCCGATTATTTCAGATAAGTGGATCATGCATTTTGTGGCTTCTTTGTGTCTGACTTCTTTCATTTAATATAATAATTTCAAGTTTCATCTGTATTGTAGCCTGGGCCAGTATTTCATTCCTTTTTGTGGCTGAATTATACTCCATGGTATAGATCTACCTCATTTTACTCATTTACCTGTTGACAGACTGTGTTTCTACCTTTTGGCTATTGTGAATAATGCTGCTGTGAACATTTGAGGACAGTTTTTATGTGGGCATGTTTTTATTTATTTGGGGTATATACTGAGGAGTGGAATTGCTGGATTGTTTGGTAACTATGTTTCACATTTTGAAGAGCTGCTTACCAAACTTTTTCCAAAGCGGCTTGCACCATTTCACCATTTTATGTTCTAACCAACACCCGTTACTATCTTTTTTTAATTTTTTTATTTTTATTTATTTATTTATTTTTTAATTTTTTTTTTCAACGTTTATTTATTTTTGGGACAGAGAGAGACAGAGCATGAACAGGGGAGGGGCAGAGAGAGAGGAAGACACAGAATCGGAAACAGGCTCCAGGCTCTGAGCCATCAGCCAGAGCCTGACGCGGGGCTCGAACTCACAGACCGCGAGATCGTGACCTGGCTGAAGTCAGACGCTTAACCGACTGCGCCACCCAGGCGCCCCATAATTTTTTTTTTTATTATTTTTTTAATGTTTATTTATTTTTGAGAGACAGACAGTGACAGAGTGTGAGTGGAGGAGGGACAAAGAGAGAGGGAGACACAGAATCCAAAGTGGGTTCCAGGCTCCGAGCTGTCAGCACAGAGCTGGATGTGGGGCTTGGACTTACCAATGGGGAGATCATGACCTGAGCCAAAGTCGGATGCTTAACTGACTGAGCCACCCAGGCACCCCTCTTTTTGATTATAGCCATCCTAGTGGATGTGAAGTGCTGTCTCGTATTTAATTTGCAGTTCCTGCTGTGTCTTTGTAATATTCTTTGTGACAAAATGGGAAGTATGCTTTAATGAAGCAATTTCTACGTCATACCATAAACAAGATGATTATCTTTAAAAAAATTTCTTTTCCAATTGTGCAGTTGTGTGAGTTGCAAGGTGAACTAAATGCTATTTTTGTGAAAGAGTGTTTTTACTTGAAAGAACAACTGACAAACTATGGTTATTGAGAGACTCATGTATTTAAGTGCAAATATTTTCTCAAAAAAAAAAAAAAAA